>NC_139221.1:5373790-5973790 GCF_055691185.1 Crinia signifera
TACAGGTGGACTACAAGTCCCAGCGGGCCCATTAATGCCCCGCATGCTGGGACTTGTGGTTCTCAAAGTCCCAGCCTGTGGGGGAGGTCTGCTGGGACTTGTAGTTCTCCTGTATAAAGCAATGTTAGGATTTAAAGATTTTACACCATCAGGCCGGCGTCCACTGGCCAGGGACGCCGGTGACAGCCCCAGGCTTCAGCCCTGGACGGGTGAAGCCTTGGGGGGGGACCCCTTTATTGGGGGGGTCCCCACTCCTCCAGGTACCCCGTCCAAGGCTGACCAGCCACGGTGCTCATGGTACGGCCGGGGGACCTTATGTAAAAAGTGTCCCCCGGCTGTGGCATGACACTGCGGGCTGTTGGAGCCCGGTGCTGGTTTCAAAATACGGGGGGACCCCCAGATTTTTTGTACCCCGTATTTTTGGAACCAGGACCGGTCCAAGAGTCCGGGGCTGGTTTCAGAAATACGGGGGACCCCTACGCTTTTTGTCCACCGTATTTTTGGAACCAGGTCCGGCTCAATGAGCCCAGGGCTGGTTATGCTTAGGAGGGGGGACCCCACGCAATAAAAAAAAAAAAAAAAAACACAATTTTTACCGTAGAACCCTGCACAGATCTCAATGATCTGTGCAGGGTTCTGGCCAACTCGCATATCAGAACCTGGTCTGAAAAAATGGCGATTATTAGACACCTTAAAAGTGCGATTTGCGAAATCCCATTCCATTAAATAAGCGAATTGTATACTTTTCTATTGGGAAACATCTGGATGCGATAAAAGTGCGAATTGTTACCGCACTTTCAGTACGCATGACTTATCGCAAAAAATATGCGATTTAGGGACATTTTCGCATCATATTAAATACTAGGTGATTCATCGCGCCCTACGGGCGCTCTTCACACCGTCGTGGGGGGCTGCGCCCCCTTAATTTGTGAACGTTTGTATATGAGAAATATGGTTAGAATTGTATGAAAGATGCCCTGTATTGCAACTTAGGCGTCCGCGAATCGCGGGAGGGGGGGGTCGCGGAGGGTGCCGCGAATTGCAGGAGGGGGGGTCGCGGGGGGTGCCGCGAATTGCAGGAGGGGGGGTTGTGGGGGGGTGGATGCTGCGAATCGCGGGAGGGGAGGGATTGCAGAGAATCGCGGGAGGGGGGTCGCGGGGTGGGTTGCCGCAAATCGCGGGAGGGGGGTTACGGCGAATCATGGTAGGGGGGGTCGCGGGGGATGTGCCGTGAATCACGGGAGGGGGGTTCACGGGGTGGGGTGCCGAGAATCGCGGGGGGGTGTGTGTGTGCCGTGAATCGCGGGAGTGGGGGTTGCGGGGGGGTGGGGGGGTGTGACGCGAATCGCCACAAGAAAAAATCAACACAGAAAGGTCAACACATGTAAATGTTGACATAAGTGTGGCACTTCATTGGTGTCCATGTCGACACATGAGAATGAATATGAAAACATTCAAAAAATGAAAAAAAAACCTTCAAAAACTCATGTCAACCTTTTTCATTGTCGACCATAGCCATGTCAGTGTTTTCCATGTGCAATTTAATTCTGGAGCTGCCGCGAATCACGGGGGGTGCCGCGAATTGCGGGAGGGGGGGTCGCGGGGTTGGGTGCCGCGAATCGCGGGAGGGCGGGGTTCACAGGGGTTCCGGTGGGGGGTTGCCGCGAATTGCGGGAGGTGGGGGGTCACGGGGGGTGCCGCGAATCGCGGGAGGGGGGTTTGCGGGGGGTGTGACGCGAATCGCCACAAGAAAAAAATCAACACAGAAAGGTCAACACATGTAAATGTTGACATAAGTGTGCCACTTCATTGGTGTCCATGTCGACACATGACAATGAATATGAAAAAATTAAAAAAATTAAAAATAAATCTTCAAAAACTCATGTCAACCTTTTTCATTGTCGACCATAGCCATGTCAGTGTTTTGCATGTGCCATTTAATCCTGGGGCTGCTGCGAATTGCGGGGGGGGGGGGGGGTGCCGCGAATCGCGGGAGGGGGATCGCAGGGGGGGTGCCGCCAATCGTGCAAGGGGGGGTCGCGGGGGGGTCCTTTTTGCCGCGAATCGCGGGAGGGAGGTCGCGGGGGGTGTTTTTTCCGCGAATCGGGGTGGGGGTCAGGGGGGAGGGTTTACAGCGATTCGCGGGAGGGGGGGGGTCGCGGGGTGGTGGTTATGCCGCGAATTGCGGGAGGGGTCGTGGGGGGGGGGGGGTTTTGCAGCGAATCGCGGGAGGGGGGGTCGCGGGGGTGTTTTTGCTGCGAATCGCGGTAGGGGGGGTCACGGGGGAGCGGGTATTTTTGCCGCAAATCGCGGGATTGGGGGGGGGGCGCGCGGGGGGGGGGGGGGTAGGTTTTGCCGCAAATCGCGGGAGGGGGGCGCTCACCTGGTGGCTGTGGAGTAGCAGCAGTGCTGGGCTACATGGGAAGGCAGTGGGTGTCTGGCACTGTCTGTGGGCTCACTGGGCTGGTTCTCTGTCACATACCTCCCAACATGACCCTCTCCAGGAGGGACACAATGCTCTGTTTCTAGACTTCCCCTTAATGTATGATTGCCATCACCTGTTGTAAACAGGTTAATTTTTCAGAAAGGTGTTCAGCACAGATGAAGGCAATCACACATTAAGAGGAAAGTCCAGGAACAGAGCGTTATAGACACAGACACCCACTTTGAGTGACAGATGTAGCCAAATATATAGGAGATGCGAATTCAAGGAAAAATGCGAATTAGCCGTTTTTTGGAGAAAAATTCGCAAAAAAAAACAAAATCGCATTCGATAGAATGTCACCCATAGTATCACCATCACCACTCTAAGGAAGCATAGTATCACTACTGTAAGGAAGCATAGAATCACCACTCTAGGAAAACACATTATCACCACCGTAGGGAAGTACAGTATAACCACTGTATAACCAATCTAGTACATATCTAGGGTCGCTGCGATGCGATCTAGTACACATCTAGGGTCGCTGCGATGCGATCTAGTACACATCTATGGTCGCTGCGATGCGATCTAGTACACATCTAGTGTCGCTGCGGTGCGATCTAGTACACATCTAGGGTCGCTGCGATGCGATCTAGTACACATCTAGGGTCGCTGCGATGCGATCTAGTACACATCTAGTGTCGCTGCGATGCGATCTAGTACATATCTAGGGTCGCTGCGATGCGATCTAGTACATATCTAGGGTCGCTGCGATGCGATCTAGTACACATCTAGGGTCGCTGCGATGCGATCTAGTACACATCTATGGTCGCTGCGATGCGATCTAGTACACATCTAGTGTCGCTGCGGTGCGATCTAGTACACATCTAGGGTCGCTGCGATGCAATCTAGTACACATCTAGTGTCGCTGCGATGCGATCTAGTACACATCTAGTGTCGCTGCGATGCGATCTAGTAGACATCTAGTGTCGCTGCGGTGCGATCTAGTACACATCTAGGGTCGCTGCGATGCAATCTAGTACACATCTCGGGTCGCTGCGATGCGATCTAGTACACATCTAGGGTCGCTGCGATGCGATCTAGTACACACCTAGTGTCGCTGCGGTGCAATCTAGTACACATCTAGTGTCGCTGCGATGCGATCTAGTACACATCTAGTGTCGCTGCGATGCGATCTAGTAGACATCTAGTGTCGCTGCGGTGCGATCTAGTACACATCTCAGGTCGCTGTGATGCAATCTAGTACACATCTCGGGTCGCTGCGATGCGATCTAGTACACATCTAGGGTCGCTGCGATGCGATCTAGTACACACCTAGGGTCGCTGCGATGCGATCTAGTACACATCTAGGGTCGCTGCGATGCGATCTAGTACACACCTAGGGTCGCTGCGATGCGATCTAGTACACACCTAGTGTCGCTGCGATGCGATCTAGTACACATCTAGTGTCGCTGCGATGCGATCTAGTACACATCTAGTGACGCTGCGATGCGATCTAGTACACATCTAGGGTCGCTGCGATGCGATCTAGTATACATCTAGTGACGCTGCGATGCGATCTAGTACACATCTAGGGTCGCTGCGATGCGATCTAGTACACATCTAGGGTCGCTGCGATGCGATCTAGTACACATCTCGGGTCGCTGCGATGCGATCTAGTACACATCTAGGGTCGCTGCGATGCGATCTAGTACACACCTAGGGTCGCTGCGATGCGATCTAGTACACACCTAGTGTCGCTGCGATGCGATCTAGTACACATCTAGTGTCGCTGCGATGCGATCTAGTACACACCTAGGGTCGCTGCGATGCGATCTAGTACACATCTAGTGACGCTGAGATGCGATCTAGTACACATCTAGTGTCGCTGTGATGCGATCTAGTACACATCTAGTGTCGCTGTGATGCGATCTAGTACACATCTAGTGACGCTGCGATGCGATCTAGTACACACCTAGTGACGCTGCGATGTGATCTAGTACACATCTAGTGTCGCTGCGATGCGATCTAGTACACATCTATGGTCGCTGCGATGCGATCTAGTACACATCTATGGTCGCTGCGATGCGATCTAGTACACACCTAGGGTCGCTGCGATGCGATCTAGTACACATCTAGTGACGCTGAGATGCGATCTAGTACACATCTAGTGTCGCTGTGATGCGATCTAGTACACATCTAGTGTCGCTGTGATGCGATCTAGTACACATCTAGTGACGCTGCGATGCGATCTAGTACACACCTATGGTCGCTGCGATGCGATCTAGTACACATCTATGGTCGCTGCGATGCGATCTAGTACACACCTAGGGTCGCTGCGATGCGATCTAGTACACATCTAGTGACGCTGAGATGCGATCTAGTACACATCTAGTGTCGCTGTGATGCGATCTAGTACACATCTAGTGTCGCTGTGATGTGATCTAGTACACATCTAGTGTCGCTGCGATGCGATCTAGTACACACCTAGTGACGCTGCAATGCCTGTGCATCATTCAATAACCTGCGATGTGAACAACAAGCGATAACGCACCCGAGAATTGACCGTGTCTGGGCACCATAATAGTCTGAGAGTCCTTTCAGCGGATTGGGTGACACGAGCCGTAAGAATGAGAAATCCCTGCTATAAACAAATAAACCGCAGAAATAGTGACGCAGTGGGCGGGGCCTGTTTATGGAACAAACAACAATAAAAAACAGGGCAGCAGACACCACAACCGCCACAGTCGCAGAGCGTTTCATGTATGAAACAGGAGATAATTATCAGTTCCCACATGACACACCCGCAGTGTGTCACTCCGTGACAGGCAGGTTACCCAGTCATTACAGGAACTTATAGTTATCTCTATGAACAGTGCTGTAATGTGGGGGCCGGCGGGCTGGTAAGTGCCCCACACTGGCATCTGGATGATCGGTCAGTATCGCCATTATGGAGTCAGTTTCTGCAGTGAATAATGATCCAGACTGTATATAGCAACAACATATTCTGCAGCGCTGTACAAGTAACCGGTCCCTGTGAGAAGAGCGATGACTGCAATAATGAGGCCCGATTCAGACCCTTTCTCAGCCCGAGTGATTGTTGAATGACCCCACCTACACGAGCCATCCGTGTGAACACACCCAGTGATGGATCACCATCTGTCTATCAGCAAGGTGATTGACAACCGAGGGGCATCTGTAGGCGGCTCACCAGCATTTTCATCAAAAACCGCAGTCGGGACGGCCGTGAGGAGGGAGGGCCAATGAGGTCAGCATCCATCTCCCTGCAGTGATCACTGCGCC
The DNA here is from genome assembly GCF_055691185.1 of Crinia signifera. Taxonomy (NCBI): domain Eukaryota; kingdom Metazoa; phylum Chordata; class Amphibia; order Anura; family Myobatrachidae; genus Crinia; species Crinia signifera. The sequence continues at coordinate 5,379,516 of NC_139221.1, forward strand.
GAGTCTACCAGAGGCTGATCCTGTGTGTCAGCGGCTGCTCGGCCTCTCCTGCTGTCTGTCAACGGCTGCTCTCCTGCTGCTGTCAGTGGCTGCTCGGCCTCTCCTGCTGCTGTCAGTGGCCACTCGGCCTCTGCTGCTGTCTATCAGCGGCTGCTCGGCCTCTCCTGCTGTCTGTCAGCGGCTGCTTGGCCTCTCCTGCTGTCTGTCAGAGGCTGCTCGGCCTCTCCTGCTGTCTGTCAAAGGCTGCTCTGCCTCTCCTGCTGTCTGTCGGCGGCTGCTTGGCCTCTCTTGCTGTCAGTTGGCGGCTGCTCCTGTCTGTCAGTGGCTGCTCGGCCTTACCTGCTGTCTGGCGGAGGCTGCTCCTGTGTGTCAGCGGCTGCTTGGCCTCTCCTGCTGTCTGTCGGAGGCTGCTCCTGTCTGTCAGCGGCTGATCGGCCTCTCCTGCTGTCTGTCAGAGGCTGCTCGGCCTCTCCTGCTGTCTGTCGGCTGCTGCTCGGACTCTGCTGCTGTCTGTCGGAGGCTGCTCGGCCTCTCCTGCTGTCTGTCAGAGACTGCTTGGCCTCTCCTGCTGTCCGTCAGATGCTTGCTTGGGCTCTCCCGCTGTCTGCACGGCATCTCCTGCTGTCTGTCATAGGCTGCTCGACCTCTCCTGCTGTCCGTCAGACGCTTGCTTGGGCTCTCCCGCTGTATGCTCGGCCTCTCCTGCTGTCTGTCGGCGGCGGCTCCTGTCTGTCAGCGGCTGCTCGGCCTCTCCTGCTGTCCATCAGATGCTTGCTTGGGCTCTCCCGCTGTCTTCTCGGCCTCTCCTGCTGTCTGTCGGAGGCTGCTCCTGTGTCAGCGGCTGCTCAGCCTCTGCTGCTTTCTGTCAGAGACTGCTTGGCATTTCCTGATGTCTGTCATAGGCTGCTGGGCCTCTTCTGCTGTCTGTTGGAGGCTGTTCCGCCTCTCCTGCTCTCTGTCAGTTGCTGCTCGGCCCATCCTGCAGTTTATCAGAGGTTGGTCGGCCTCTCCCACTGTCTGCCGGAGACTGTTTGGCCTCTCCTGCTGTCCGTCAGAGGCTGCTTGGCCTCTCCTGCTGTCCGTCAGAGGCTGCTTGGCCTTTCCTGCTGTCTCTCAGTGGCTGCTCCTGCAGTCCTGTCTCCTGCAGTCTGTTGGAGGCTGCTCTGCCTTTCCCACTGTCTGTCGGAGGCTGCTCAACCTCTCATGCTGTCTGTCAGTGGCTGCTTGGCCTCTCCTGCTGTCTGTCAGTGGCTGCTCGGTCTCTCCTGCTGTCTATACGAGTCTTCTCAGCCTCTCCTGCTATCTGCCGGAGGCTGTTTGGCCTTTCTTGCTGTTTGTCATAGGCTGCTAGGCATCTCCTGCAGTCTGTTAGAGGCTGCTCCGCCTCTCCTGCTGTCTGCTCGACCTCTCCTTTTGTCTGTCGGAGGAAGCTCGGCCTCTCCTGCAGACTGCAGGAGGCTGCTCCGCCTCTCCTGCTGTCTGTCAGTGGCTGCTCCGCCTCTCCTTCTGCCTGATGGTGGATGCTCGGCCTCTCCTTCAGTCTGTGGGAAGTTTCTCGTCCTTTCCCACTGTCTGTCGGAGGCTGTTAAACCTCTCCTGCTGTCAGTGGCTGCTCAGCCTCTCCTGCTGAATTTCCGAGGCTGCTCGGCCTCTCCTGTCCGTCAGATGCTTGCTTTGGCTCTCCCGCTGTCTGTCGGCCTCTCCTGCTGTCTGTAGGAGGCTGCTCGGCCTTTCCTGCTGTCTGTCATAGGCTGCTCGGCCTCTGCTGCTGTCTGTCAGAGACTGCTTGGCCTCTCCTGCTGTCCGTTAGATGCTTGCTTGGGCTCTCCTGCTGTCTGCTCGGTCACTCCTGCTGTCTATCGGAGGATGCTTGGCCTCTCCTGCTGTCTGTCAGCGGCTGCACAGCATCTTCTGCTGTCTGTCAGAGGCTGCTCCACCTCTCTTGCTGTCTGTCAGAGGCTGCTTAGCCTCTCCCGCTGTCTGCCGGAGATAGCTCGGCCTCTGCTGCTGTATATCATAGGCTGCTGGGCCTCTCCGGCAGTCTGTCAGAGGCTGCTCTGCCTCTCCTGCTGTCTGTCAGAGGCTGCACGGCCTCTCCTACTGTCTGTCGGAGGTTGCTAGGCCTCTCCTGCTGTCTGTCAGTTGCTGCTCAGCCTCTCCTGCTGTCTGTCAGTGGCTGCTCAGCCTCTCCTGCTGTCTATTCGAGTCTTCTCAGCCTCTCCCGCTATGTTCAGCCTTTCTTGCCTGTCAGTGGCTGCTGGGCATCTCCTGCTGTCTGCTCGACCTCTCCTGCTGTCTGTCGGAGGCTGCTCGGCCTCTCCTGCTGTCTGTCGGAGGCTGCTCGGCCTCTCCTGCTGTCCATCAGTGGCTGCTCGGTGTCTCCTGCTGTCTGTCAGTGGCTACTCGGCCTCTCCTGCTGTCTGTCAGAGGCTGCTCGGCCTCTCCTGCTGTCTGTCGGAGGCTGCTTGGCCTCTCCTGATGTCTCTCAGTGGCTGCTCGGCGTCTCCTGCTGTCCGTCAGATGCTTGCTTTGGCTCTCCCACTGTCTGACGGCCTCTCCAGCTGACTGTCGGAGGTTGCTCGGCGTCTCCTGCTGTCTGCTCGACCTCTCCTGCTGTCTGCCGGAGGCTGCTCGGCCTCTCCTTCTGTCTGTCGGAGGCTGCTCGGCCTCTCCTGCTGTCCGTCAGTGGCTGCTCGGTGTCTCCTGCTGTCTGTCAGAGGCTGCTCGGCCTCTCCTGCTGTCTGTCGGAGGCTGCTCAGCCTCTCCTGCTGTCTGTCGGAGGCTGCTCAGCCTCTCCTGCTGTCTTAGAGGCTGCTAAGCCTCTCCTGCTGTCTGTTCGTGGCTGATCGGCCTCTAGTGCTGTCTGTCAGTGGCTGCTCGGCCTCTCCTGCTGTCAGAGGCTGCTCGGCCTCTCCTTCTGACTGTCGGAGGCTGCTCGGCCTCTCCTGCTGTCTGTCAGAGGCTGCTCTGCCTGTCCTGCATTCTGTCGGAGGCTGCTCGGCCTCTCCTGATGTCTGTCGGAGGCTACTTGGCCTCTCCTGCTGTCTCTTAGAGGCTGCTCCGCCTCTCCTGCTGTCTGTCAGTGGCTGCTCGGCCTTTCCTGCTGTCTGTCGGTGGCTGCTCGGCCTTTCCTGCTGTCTGTCGGAGGCTGCTCGGCCTCTCCTGCTGTCTGTCCGAGGCTGCTCGGCCTCTCCTGCTGTCTGTCGGAGGCTGCCCGGCCTCTCCTGCTGTCTGTCGGAGGCTGCTCGGCCTCTCCTGCTGTCTGTCGGAGGCTGCTTGGCCTCTCCTGCTGTCTGTCGGAGGCTGCTCAGCCTCTCCTGCTGTCTGTTGGAGGCTGCTCGGCCTCTCCTGCTGTCTGTCGAAGCCTGCTCGGCCTCTCCTGCTGTCTGTCGGAGGCTGCTCGGCCTCTCCTGATGTCTGTCAGTGGCTGCTCGGCCTCTATTGCTGTCTGTCAGTCCTGTATTCTGCTTGTCACACGCTATAGTTGGCGGCCATCACTCATCATTACTGCTTTGTTACATGCCAGACACCTTCGTATTATACAGCGTGACGTCCGGACGGAAGATTAGGGTGATTACGGGAACGTGACGGGTGATCTCGCCCTGGTTATAACTTTTACAGAGTGATAAATTATATTATAGATCCAGTGACACAAACATGACTAGTGAATAGAATATATCATAGTATATACTAGGGTATACAGCTTCCAGGGCCAGAACGCCTCCACCTATGCTTGTGTCGACCTATTCCATGTATAGATACAGGCATGGTCGCGCACAGTATATAGATGCAGGCATGGTCGCGCACAGTATATAGATACAGGCATGGTCGCACACAGTATATAGATACAGGCATGGTCGCGCACAGTACATAGATACAGGCATGCTCGCACACAGTACATAGATACAGGCATGGTCGCGCACAGTATATAGATACAGGCATGGTCGCACACAGTATATAGATACAGGCATGGTCGCGCACAGTATATATAGATACAGGCATGCTCGCGCACAGTATATAGATACAGGCATGCTCGCGCACAGTTAATAGATACAGCCATGGTCACGCACAGTATATAGATACAGGCATGGTCGCACACAGTATATAGATACAGGCATGGTCGCACACAGTATATAGATACAGGCATGGTCGCGCACAGTATATAGATACAGGAATGCTCGCACACAGTACATAGATACAGGCATGCTCGCACACAGTATATAGATACAGGCATGGACGCACACAGTATATAGATACAGGCATGGTCGCACACAGTATATAGATACAGGCATGGTCGCGCACAGTATATAGATACAGGCATGGTCGCGCAGAGTATATAGATACAGGCATGGTCGCGCACAGTATATAGATACAGGCATGGTCGCGCACAGTATATAGATACAGGCATGGTCGCGCACAGTAGATACAGGCATGCTCGCACACAGTACATAGATACAGGCATGCTCGCACACAGTATATAGATACAGGCATGCTCGCACACAGTATATAGATACAGGCATGGTCGCACACAGTATATAGATACAGGCATGCTCGCACACAGTACATAGATACAGGCATGGTCGCGCACAGTATATAGATACAGGTATGCTCGCACACAGTACATAGATACAGGCATGGTCGCGCACAGTATATAGATACAGGCATGGTCGCGCACAGTACATAGATACAAGCATGCTCGCACACAGTATATAGATACAGGCATGCTCGCGCACAGTATATAGATACAGGCATGGTCGCGCACAGTATATAGATACAGGCATGCTCGCGCACAGTATATAGATACAGGCATGCTCGCGCACAGTATATAGATACAGGCATGCTCGCGCAAAGTATATAGATACAGGCATGGTCGCGCACAGTACATAGATACAGGCATGGTCGCGCACAGTACATAGATACAGGCATTCTCGCACACAGTACATAGATACAGGCATGCTCGCGCACAGTATATAGATACAGGCATGCTCGCGCACAGTATATAGATACAGGCATGGTCGCGCACAGTATATAGATACAGGCATGCTCGCGCACAGTAGATACAGGCATGGTCGCGCACAGTAGATACAGGCATGCTCGCACACAGTATATAGATACAGGCATGCTCGCGCACAGTAGATACAGGCATGGTCGCGCACAGTATATAGATACAGGCATGGTCGCGCACAGTATATAGATACAGGCATGGTCGCGCACAGTATATAGATACAGGCATGCTCGCGCACAGTAGATACAGGCATGGTCGCGCACAGTATATAGATACAGGCATGGTCGCACACAGTATATATAGATACAGGCATGGTCGCGCACAGTATATAGATACAGGCATGGTCGCGCACATTATGTAGATACAGGCATGCTCGCGCACAGTAGATACAGGCATGGTCGCACACAGTATATAGATACAGGCATGGTCGCGCACAGTAGATACAGTCATGCTTACACACAGTATATAGATACAGGCATGGTCGCATACAGTATATAGATACAGGCATGGTCGCGCACAGTAGATACAGGCATGGTCGCGCACAGTATATAGATACAGGCATGGTCGCGCACAGTATATAGATACAGGCATGGTCGCGCACAGTATATAGATACAGGCATGGTCGCGTACAGTATATAGATACAGGCATGCTCGCGCACAGTATATAGATACAGGCATGCTCGCGCACAGTATATAGATACAGGCATGCTCGCGCACAGTATATAGATACAGGCATGCTCGCGCACAGTATATAGATACAGGCATTGTCGCGCACAGTATATAGATACAGACATGCTCGCGCACAGTATATAGATACAGGCATGGTCGCGCACAGTATATAGATACAGGCATGGTCGCGCACAGTATATAGATACAGGCATGCTCGCGCACAGTATATAGATACAGGCATGGTCGCGCACAGTATATAGATACAGGCATGGTCGCGCACAGTATATAGATACAGGCATGGTCGCGCACAGTATATAGATACAGGCATGGTCGCGCACAGTACATAGATACAGGCATGGTCGCGCACAGTACATAGATACAGGCATGGTCGCGCACAGTACATAGATACAGGCATGCTCGCGCACAGTACATAGATACAGGCATGCTCGTGCACAGTACATAGATACAGGCATGGTCGCACACAGTATATAGATACAGGCATGCTCGCACACAGTACATAGATACAGGCATGCTCGCGCACAGTACATAGATACAGGCATGCTCGCGCACAGTACATAGATACAGGCATGCTCGCGCACAGTATATAGATACAGGCATGCTCGCGCACAGTATATAGATACAGGCATGGTCGCGCACAGTATATAGATACAGGCATGCTCGCACACAGTAGATACAGGCATGGTCGCGCACAGTAGATACAGGCATGCTCGCACACAGTATATAGATACAGGCATGCTCGCGCACAGTAGATACAGGCATGGTCGCGCACAGTATATAGATACAGGCATGCTCGCACACAGTAGATACAGGCATGGTCGCGCACAGTATATAGATACAGGCATGGTCGCACACAGTATATATAGATACAGGCATGGTCGCACACAGTATATAGATACAGGCATGGTCGCGCACAGTATATAGATACAGGCATGGTCGCGCACAGTATGTAGATACAGGCATGCTCGCGCACAGTAGATACAGGCATGGTCGCACACAGTATATAGATACAGGCATGGTCGCGCACAGTAGATACAGGCATGCTCACACACAGTATATAGATACAGGCATGGTCGCACACAGTATATAGATACAGGCATGCTCGCGCAAAGTATATAGATACAGGCATGGTCGCGCACAGTACATAGATACAGGCATGGTCGCGCACAGTACATAGATACAGGCATTCTCGCACACAGTACATAGATACAGGCATGCTCGCGCACAGTATATAGATACAGGCATGCTCGCGCACAGTATATAGATACAGGCATGGTCGCGCACAGTATATAGATACAGGCATGCTCGCGCACAGTAGATACAGGCATGGTCGCGCACAGTAGATACAGGCATGCTCGCACACAGTATATAGATACAGGCATGCTCACGCACAGTAGATACAGGCATGGTCGCGCACAGTATATAGATACAGGCATGGTCGCGCACAGTATATAGATACAGGCATGGTCGCGCACAGTATATAGATACAGGCATGCTCGCGCACAGTAGATACAGGCATGGTCGCGCACAGTATATAGATACAGGCATGGTCGCACACAGTATATATAGATACAGGCATGGTCGCGCACAGTATATAGATACAGGCATGGTCGCGCACATTATGTAGATACAGGCATGCTCGCGCACAGTAGATACAGGCATGGTCGCACACAGTATATAGATACAGGCATGGTCGCGCACAGTAGATACAGTCATGCTTACACACAGTATATAGATACAGGCATGGTCGCGCACAGTAGATACAGGCATGGTCGCGCACAGTATATAGATACAGGCATGGTCGCGCACAGTATATAGATACAGGCATGGTCGCGCACAGTATATAGATACAGGCATGGTCGCGTACAGTATATAGATACAGGCATGCTCGCGCACAGTATATAGATACAGGCATGCTCGCGCACAGTATATAGATACAGGCATGCTCGCGCACAGTATATAGATACAGGCATGCTCGCGCACAGTATATAGATACAGGCATTGTCGCGCACAGTATATAGATACAGACATGCTCGCGCACAGTATATAGATACAGGCATGGTCGCGCACAGTATATAGATACAGGCATGGTCGCGCACAGTATATAGATACAGGCATGCTCGCGCACAGTATATAGATACAGGCATGGTCGCGCACAGTATATAGATACAGGCATGGTCGCGCACAGTATATAGATACAGGCATGGTCGCGCACAGTATATAGATACAGGCATGGTCGCGCACAGTACATAGATACAGGCATGGTCGCGCACAGTACATAGATACAGGCATGCTCGCGCACAGTACATAGATACAGGCATGCTCGCGCACAGTACATAGATACAGGCATGGTCGCACACAGTACATAGATACAGGCATGCTCGCACACAGTACATAGATACAGGCATGCTCGCGCACAGTACATAGATACAGGCATGCTCGCGCACAGTACATAGATACAGGCATGCTCGCGCACAGTATATAGATACAGGCATGCTCGCGCACAGTATATAGATACAGGCATGGTCGCGCACAGTATATAGATACAGGCATGCTCGCACACAGTAGATACAGGCATGGTCGCGCACAGTAGATACAGGCATGCTCGCACACAGTATATAGATACAGGCATGCTCGCGCACAGTAGATACAGGCATGGTCGCGCACAGTATATAGATACAGGCATGCTCGCACACAGTAGATACAGGCATGGTCGCGCACAGTATATAGATACAGGCATGGTCGCACACAGTATATATAGATACGGGCATGGTCGCACACAGTATATAGATACAGGCATGGTCGCGCACAGTATATAGATACAGGCATGGTCGCGCACAGTATGTAGATACAGGCATGCTCGCGCACAGTAGATACAGGCATGGTCGCACACAGTATATAGATACAGGCATGGTCGCGCACAGTAGATACAGGCATGCTCACACACAGTATATAGATACAGGCATGGTCGCGCACAGTATATAGATACAGGCATGGTCGCGCACAGTATATAGATACAGGCATGCTCGCGCACAGTATATAGATACAGGCATGCTCGCACACAGTAGATACAGGCATGGTCGCGCACAGTATATAGATACAGGCATGGTCGCACACAGTATATAGATACAGGCATGCTCGCACACAGTAGATACAGGCATGGTCGCGCACAGTATATAGATACAGGCATGGTCGCACACAGTACATAGATACAGGCATGGTCGCACACAGTATATAGATACCGAAATGCTCGCGCACAGTATATAGATACAGGCATGGTCGCACACAGTACATAGATACAGGCATGCTCGCACACAGTATATAGATACAGGAATGCTCTTGCACAGTATATAGATACAGGCATGCTCGCACACAGTACATAAATACAGGCATGGTCGCACACAGTACATAGATACAGGCATGGTCGCGCACAGTATATAGATACAGGCATGCTCGCTCACAGTATATAGATACAGGCATGGTTGCGCACAGTATATAGATACAGGCATGCTCGCACACAGTACATAAATACAGGCATGGTCGCGCACAGTATATAGATACATTCATGGTCGCACACAGTATATAGATACAGGAATGCTCGCGCACAGTATTTAGATACAGGCATGCTCGCACACAGTATATATAGATACAGGAATGCTCGCACACAGTACATAGATACAGGCATGCTCGCACACAGTATATATAGATACAAGCATGCTCGCACACAGTACATAGATACAAGAATGCTCGCACACAGTATATAGATACAGGCATGGTCGCACACAGTACATAGATACAGGCATGCTCGCACACAGTACATAGATACAGGCATGCTCGCACACAGTATATATAGATACAAGCATGCTCGCACACAGTACATAGATACAGGCATGCTCGCACACAGTACATAGATACAGGCATGCTCGCACACAGTATATATAGATACAAGCATGCTCGCACACAGTACATAGATACAAGAATGCTCGCACACAGTACATAGATACAGGCATGCTCGCACACAGTACATAGATACAGGCATGGTCGCACACAGTACATAGATACAGGCATGGTCGCACACAGTATATAGATACAGGAATGCTCGTGCACAGTACATAGATACAGGCATGCTCGCGCACAGTATATAGATACAGGCATGGTCGCGCACAGTATATAGATACAGGAATGCTCGCACACAGTACATAGATACAAGAATGCTCGCACACAGTATATAGACACAGGCATGGTCGCACACAGTACATAGATACAGGCATGCTCGCACACAGTATATAGATAGAGGAATGCTCGCGCACAGTACATAGATACAGGCATGCTCGCTCACAGTATATAGGTGCCACATATAATTTGAATCAGTAAAAGCAGCTTGTGCTTCACATTCTTATCATTTGATGAGGTGCATTTTAATTGGAAAAGACACTGGGTGCTACCACGTCACTGCATGGCACTGCGGCACTGGCAGGGCTGTTCAGCATGCAGGTAGGCTACGTGTATGGGTACACATCTGTAATGTGTGCGTAGGCGTCTATGTAGATCCATAGGACTGCATGGGTGCGTATGCTGCCACAAATGGGACGCACATGGGCGTGGCTAGTCACAAACATGATGGCACAACTATAGGGTTCCCTTATCCTATAATGTGTGAGATTATTGCGTATACCGGGTTACCCATTAGCTATATGTATAATTACCCATAGTGCTCTGCGAGTACGTAACTCCAGCCAGACAGCCAGCCGCAGGCTATACTAGCCAATAAAGGGGCGATTCCTCCTGGCACGTGTGAGCGTCGCTGGCAGGGTAATATCTCCTGTAATTACAGCGGCACCGTCACATCGGTGTCATAACGATCCAGGAGAAGCCGCTGTCAGCAGCACTAATAACACCTCTCTGCCCAACTATGTGTTTTATGGGTAATTATATCTGGATATTAAAAATCATTAAGGAAAGATGTCTTGTTTGCAGCAGGAAGAGGGTGTATGATATAATCGCTATCCCTGGGGCGGAACCAGCACAGGAATGCAGAACTAAGGGTTAATCTGGTGCCTAGAGACCGGGTACAGACACAGGGGCCACTGAGGGGCATATATATATATATATATAGTGGCTGGTACTTTATCACTGACCAATCAGCTCCTGTCATGTTATAGACCGGGTACAGATACAGGGGCTGGTACTTTATCACCGACCAATCAGCTCCTAACTGCCATGTTATAGACTGGGTACAGATACAGGGGTCAATGAGAGGCAGATATATATATCTCTTATATATTTGGCTACATCTGTCACTCAAAGTGTGTCTGGAGCTCCAACGCTGGGTGGAGCCTCTGACTCACATGACTGACTCACATGACAGAGAACCAGCCCAGTGAGCCCACAGACAGTGCCAGACACCCTCTGCCTCTTCATGTTACACAGCAAAGACACAGCTACACACCAGACACACCAGGTGAGCGCCCCACACCTCCATACCTCCCAACATGACCCTCTCCAGGAGGGACAGAATGCTCTGTTTGTGGACTTCCATCTTAATTTAGGATTGTCATCACAAACAATACACACCCCCTTCCACATCATATGCTCTCTATTTAACACATTTCACCTATAACTCAAGTTGCAATACAGGCATCTTTCATACAATTCTAACCATATTTCTCACAATACAAATGTTCACAAATGAAGGGGGTGCAGCCCCTTACGCCGGTGTGAAGAGCGCCCGTAGGGCGCGATGAATCACCTAGTATATATATATATATATATATATAGTGGCTGGTACTTTATCACTGACTGATCAGCTCCTAACTGTCATGTTATAGACTGGGTTTAAAAAATGTCAATAAGAAGCTGATTGGCTGGTACATTGTCACCAAGCTATATAAATCTGCCCGAGTACCACCAGGCAGACACAGTAAAGGCCCCCACATACAGCACGATATTCAGGCATTTTCTGAGCGATTCTAACAAATCGCTCAGAAAATGCCTGAAGATGCATGTAAATCGCTGTGTATATAGCCCACACAGCGATTTACATGCGCGCACCCGCCGTTCTGAATCTGTCATAGATTCAGAACGGACGGGCTGTTCAATTCAGAGCAGTCGCTCAGAAAGCTCCTGCTGATCTCCCGCATGTGTGGCTGCGGGCAGATGAGCAGGGCCGAGCGACTGCGGACGCCGCAGACCCGCCGCACCCCGCGCCGCAGAACCCGCCGCCGCCGCCACCCCTGACCCCCCTCCCCCACCAGCAGTAGCACCCATCCCCATCGCCACCCCCACCTCACCTCTCCTCTCGGCGGCAGCGGGGCGGCAGCGCGGCGGAAATGTTTAAAAAAAAAAAAATTTAAATTTCAAAATGGCCGCGGCCAGCCAATCACGGCTCGCCGCGTCATTGCCCCGCCCCCTAGAGCTGGCTATATTAGCCAGCTCGAGACGGGGAAGGAGCAGTCAGTCCGACGGCGGAGAAGGAGAGAAGAGCTCCTGAAGTCCTGGGAGGCGCGGCCAATGCAAAAGAGCTTAAAGGGCCGCCGCCCCCAGGTGAAGAACACAGATGAAGAGGCAGAAGCCCTGGGAGGCGGCGGCCATGCAAAAGAGCTTAGGGGGCCGCTGCCCCCAGGTGAAGACCAGATGCAGTTTAATAAAATACTAAAAACTCTGTGTTTGTGTTTTTATTAAATAAAACATTTAAAACCAGTGTTTGTTGTTTTATTTTAATATTTCCTTTACAGGGGGGCTATAGGTACTGGCGGGCCTTTAATGCCCCACATGCTGGTACCTGTTGTTCTGCCAAGTGCCAGCATGTGGGGCAGGCTTGCTGGGACCTGTAGTCCTACTGTAAAAGACAATATTACTGTTAAATAAGCTATCAACCCTGCACCCACCGCCCAGGGGTGCAGGGGATAGCCCCGGGCTGCAGCCCAGGCCTGGGGTGCCCTGGAGAGGGGGGACCCCCTTATTTGGGGGGTCCCCACCTCCCCAAAAACTCCCCGCCTGGGCTGACTAGTTAGGGTGGGTAATGCTTTGGCCACGGGACACCATCAAGCGTGTCCCCTGGCTATGGCATTTCCCCCCTTTGCTAGTTGAGCCTGGTGCTGGTCTCCAAAATATGGGGGATCCCTATTCATTTTGTCCCCCGTATTTTGGAAACCAGGGCCAGCTCAAGAGCCTGGTGCTGGTCCCCAAAATCAGGGGGACCCCACGCACTTTGTCCTCTGGATTTTGGGAACCAGGTCCACTCAAAAAGCCCGGGGCTGGTCATGCCTGGGGGGGGGACCCCATGCCATTTTTTTTTTTACAAAATTATTGTCTGTATGACAGAGGATGAGACGCTGGACCCCGGACTTGGTAAGTATTTTTTTGTCAGCTCCCACTGTACCACCAACATTTAATAGTTTGCATATGGGTTTGCATTCGGTTCAGGGGGAACCACTAGCCACCATGATTTAATTTTTTTTTTTGGGGGGGGTAGCATATTAGGGGAGGTGAAAGAATACTTATTAAAGAAGACATAAAGTTATGTGCTAGATGTGTTCAGTAATAATAACATTTTTGTGATGAAGTGCAGTGTTTTTACTTCACTTTCTGTGACAGATTTGAAATCTCCCGTGCTGAATCTCCCATTATGAATCTCTGACACAAATTTCTCTGTATGTGGCTCATTGTCTGAAATGAGTCACAAGAGTGAAATCTCTTGTGCTGAATCTCCCGTTATGTATCTCTGGCACACATCTCTGCGTATGTAGGGCCCATAACACAGGCGGCAGGGGAGATGCTGGAATTGGACACTTCTCTCATTGATAGGCCAACCTCCCAGAGACAATGGACGCTCCAGCCTCCGGGCTCCAAGCCATGAAGGGGCACCAGGATGTACAGCACCACCTACACTACCGTGTTTTACAGGAAAACTGACATTTATTTATCATATGAGTTACACAATGACTAGAACATAGAATGCGGACATTGGAAGGTTAGAAATAATGATTTTGTCCTTCGTCACAGAATGCTCCTTTTGCAGCAGTTACAGCATTGCAGACCTTTGGCGTTCTAGCTGGGGATTTGATTTGTTGAGGTAATCTGATGAATTTCACCCCACGCTTCCTGAAGCTCCTCCCACAGGTTGGATTGGCCCGATGGGCACTTCTTCCGTACCGTACAGTCACGCTGCTCCCACAACAGCTCAATGGGGGTGAGATCTGGTGACTGCGCTCTCCACTCCATTCCAGACAGAATACCAGCTGCTTGTATTATTTGGAGGTTTGCGCAGGGTCATTGTCCTGTTGGAGGAGGAAACTGGCTCTAATCAAGCGCTGGCCACAGGGTATGGTATTGCGTTGCAAAATGGAGTCATAGCCTTCCTTATTCCAAATCCCTTTACACTTTTACAAATCTCCCACTATACAGCACCAAAGCAGCCCCAGACCATCACATTACAGACAGAGCCCTCCCCAGCCAGCCTTCTCTGGATAGCCACGGCGAGCCATGGCCTATTGTTCTCAGCTGCAATACAATACATAGAACACAGTAGGGGATTAGCACAGGATTAGGTCGGACAGCTCTGGCTCACTTATATCATATTAGATGGCGTCAGGCGCTCTTCCAGCTTCTTATCACAAAATGTTCTTCTGTGTGATCCAAACACCTCAAACTTCTATTCGACGGTCCATAACACTTTATTCCAATCTTACTCTGTCCAATGTCTGTGTTCTCTTGCCCATATTAATACTTTCCTTTTATTAACCAGTCCCAGATATGGCTTTTTCTTTGCCACTCTGCCTAGAACGCCAGCATTCTGGAGTCGCCTGTTCACTGTAGATGTTGACACTGGCATTTTATGGGTACCATTTAATGAAGCTGCCAGTTGAGGACCTGTGAGGCATCTATTTCTCAAACTAGAGACTAGAGGACCTTCCACTTCTCTTTCTTAGAGCCTGTTTCTGCTGTTCTCTGAAGGGAGTAGTACACACTGTTTCTTGGCAATTTCTTGCATGGATTCGCTTTAATTTCTAAGAACAAAATAGATTATCGAGTTTCACATGAAAGTTCTCTTTTCTGGTCATTTTTAGAATATAATCGAACCCACAAATGTGATGCTCCAGATAGCTTCTCTATTGAGCAAACACATTTTCAGCTGTGCTAACATAATTGCACAAAGGTTTTCTAATCACCCATTAGTCTTCCAACGTGATTAGCAAACACAATGTACCATTAGAACACTGGAGTGCTGGTTGCTGGAAATGGGCCTCTATACACCATGTATATATTCCTTTATATACCAGACGTAGTATAGTCATTTACCACAGTAACAATGTATAGAGGGTATTTCTGATTAATTTAATGTTATCTTTATTGAAAAAACACACAGTGCTTATCGGTCAAAAATAAAGAAAATATCTATGTGAGCCCAAACTTTTGAACGTTAGTGGATGTGGCTCAGCCTCTGTCTCCGGAACCCTGGTATCACCTGTATAGGGGCCTTTTATTAAGAGGAAGAGGCCACAAAACTCGAGCTTGCCTCCGAGCGACTGGGATGGACTTGCGCCCCTGGCTGCGCTGTATCTGTGTTCTCATCTCCAGAGTGCGGGAATGTTTCCTCTTCAAGTCTGAAAGCATTAAAATATTAACCCCTTCCCGACATTTGACGTACATTTAAGCCGCTCGGTAACACAGAGATCGGTGCTGTTAAGTACAGCACCGATCGGCAGCCCTCCCTCCCACCCACCCGGCAGCCTCCCTCCCTCCCACCCGGGAGCCTCCCTCCCACCCGGCAGCCTCCCTCCCACCCAGCCAGCAGCCGCAGCGCCAGCCCCCCTCCCACCCCCCGCCAGCCGCAGCACAGCAGCAGAAACGTTAATGAAATGAACTATATATATATATATGTATATGTGTGTGTATATATATATATACACACATATATATATATATGTGTGTGTATATATATATATATATATATATATATATATATATATATATATACACACATATATATATATACACACACACACATATATATATATATATATATATATATATATATATATATATATATATACAGTGATCGGTGCTGTTAAGTACAGCACCGATCACCACCGATTGCCAGCCTCCCCCCCCTCCCACCCGGCAGCCCCCCCTCCCACCCACCCGGCTGCCGCAGCGCCAGCACCCCTCCCACCCCCCCACCAGCCGCAGCGCCAGCCCCCCTCCCAAAGCTGGTGAGCAAAATGGGGTCACATGTGGGGGTTCCACTGTATTGGTGCTTCGGGGGTCTTGCTAATGCGACATAGCACCCACCATTCATTCCACCACCAAATATCACTCCTTCCCTTCTGAGTCCTGCCATGCACCCAAATGGTATTTTTTGGTCACATATGAGGCATTGCCGTACTCGGGAGAAATTGGGGCACAGATTTTGGGGTGCTTTGTCTCCTTCATTCCTTGCGAAAATGAAAAATTTTGAGCCAGAACTGCATTTTTGTGTAAAAAAATACATTTTTTTACACAAAAATGCAGATCTGGCTCAAAATTTTTCTATTTCGCAAGGAATGAAGGAGACAAAGCACCCCAAAATCTGTGCCCCAATTTCTCCCGAGTATGGCAATGCCTCACATGTGACCAAAAAATACCAGTTGGGTGCATGGCAGGACTCAGAAGGGAAGGAGTGATATTTGGATTTTGCAGCACAGATTCTGGTTGAATGACCCCTGGAGCACCCATACAGTGGAACCCCCCCACAAGACCCCATTTTGCAAACTACACCCTTCAGGGAATTCATCAGGGGGTATAGTGTACATTTCAAACCCCCAGGGGTTTCACCAATTTTGATACAACTGAGCTGTGAAAATGAAAAATTAAATTTTTTCATTTTCACAGCCCAGTTGTATCAAAATTGGTGAAACCCCTGGGGGTTTGAAATGTACACTATACCCCTAAATGAATTCCCTGAAGGGTGTTGTTTGCAAAATGGGGTCACTTGTGGGGGAGGTTCCTAACTTTTAGCAGCTTATGGTGCCTAGAAACCTACATGGTGCCTAAAATATAATCTCATAAAAAGGAGGCTCCAAAATCAAGTAGGTGCTCCTTCTATTATGAAGCCTGTGGTTTGGTCAACGTGCACACTAGGGCCACATATAGGATATTTATGAAAACAAAAGAATTGGGGGAATCAATTTTTAGTCACATTTCTCTAGTAAAATGTACTGTGTTCCTTAGAAAAATGTATTAAAATTGCAAATCTGCAAAAAAAATGAAATTTTGAAATTTCACCTACACTTTGTTTGGTACTTGTTATCTGGGCTGCCGATTTTTTGATTGTATGCCTTAAGTTAAGGCATACAATCAGATGCGATGCGATGCGATATCGCATCGCATCGCATCGCATGCGATCATCGGATGCGATGACCCGATTTTTCCATAGGAATCAATGTTAAAATGGACTGAGTCCATTTTAACATGGAATTCAATGGGAAAAAGGGGTCCTTTTCATACCCCTACTATCCAAGTGGGCATGGAGTTGGATATAAACCTGTGGCGAGCGTAGCGAGCCACCGAGCCCGAAGCGTGGCGAGCGAAGCGAGCCCCGCGAGGGGACGGTATTCTGTGTCCCCTCGCGGGGCTCGCTACGCTCGCCACGCTTCGGGCTCGGTGGCTCGCTACGCTCGCCACAGGTTTATATCCAACTCCATGCCCACTTGGATAGTAGGGGTATGAAAAGGACCCCTTTTTCCCATTGAATTCCATGTTAAAATGGACTCAGTCCATTTTAACATTGATTCCTATGGAAAAATCGGGTCATCGCATCGCATCGCATCGCATCCGATGGTCGCATGCGATGCGATGCGATGTGCCCGATCCGACCCGATTTAGAAATCGGCAGCCCGGATAACTCACAAGTACCCTTTGTTTTAATTCCTGTGAAACACCTTAAGGGTTAACAAACTTCCAAAATGCTGTTTTGAATACTGTGAGGGGTGCAGTTTTTGAAATGGCATCATTTATGGGGGTGTCTCACATACAAGTCCCTCAAAGTCACATCAGAACTGAACTGGTCCCTAAAAAAATCAGTGTTTGAAATTTTCTTGAAAATTTGAGAATTTGCTATTCATATTGTAAGCCTCCTAGTGTCCAAAAAATTTAAAAGGAAGTTGAAATAATGATGGAAACATAAAGTAGACATATGGTCTATGTTAGTTATTAACTATTTTGAGTGGTATGATTATTTGTCTCACAAGCAGAAAATGTGACATTTTGCAAATTGCTAAATTTTCCATTTTTTTGCGACATTTTGGTATTTTTCACAAAAAAACACAGACTGTATCGACCCAAATTTACCACTAACTTGAAGTACAATGTGTCACGAAAAAACAATCTCAAAATCACTGGGATAAGTAAAAGCAAAAAAAAGTTATCCCCACTTAAGTGATACATGTCAGATTTGAAAAAAAGGGCTCTGTCAGGAAGGCAAAAACAGGCTGCGGCGGGAAGGGGTTAATTACTATGAACAGTTTATGTGAAAGTCTTTTAACTCTGAGCCACAAACATAAATTTTGAACGTTGATCCATAAAAAGTGCTAAGAAACGTGATACAAGGATTAAAGATTCTTGAGTGCATTGTAAGGTCTCATTATGTGAACTTTAAAGACTACATTTACAGGTGTGCTTTAAAGAATACATTTATAGCTAGGTGCTACATTTACAGGTGCACTTGATATTTACAGGCGTACTGGATATTTACAGGTGTGAGCTACATTTACAGGTGTACTTGATATTTACAGGCGTACTGGATATTTACAGGTGTGAGCTACATTTACAGGTGTACTTGATATTTACAGGCAAACTTTAATATAATACCTTTTCAAGTTAACTTTAAGACCATTAAATCTGTTACTGTAGAGAAGGATGGCCACGTGTCTTATTTACACAGTGATGGAATAGCCTCATTTGGGCTAGTTGTTATATTTTCTAGCTGGGTGTTTGGATAATGGCCTTTATTCAGATCTGATCGCAGTACAAATTTGTTCTCAAAATGGGCAAAACCATGTGCACTGCAGGTGGGGCAGATGGAACATATGCAGAGGGAGCTACATTTGGGTGGGGTGTGTTGAAACTGAAATCTAAATTGCAGTGTAAAAATAATGCAGCCAGTATTTTCCCTGCACAGAAACAAAATAACTCACCCAAATCTAACTCTCTCTATACATGTTACATCTGCCCCACCTGCAGTGCACATGGTTTTGCCCATTTTGAGAACAAATTTGTACTGCGATCAGATCTGAATAAGGGCCAAGTCCCGCATTCACCATACATGCAACACTGACTTAACGAACATATAGAACATGTTTGGGACAGGATGTTGAATCCCAACCTCCTGCGACCCTGCTCTGCTTGCCTTAGCCTACCACATTGCAATATCATATGGCTACAACCCCTTTAGCATCTAATCACATGGCCTCAGATCCACAACATGTAACCACCACCTTAATAGCAGGGGCCAACATTTCTTATTAGGGCCCTGATCATTGGCACTACCACTGTTGCAATGTGTGCAGGGTCTATGGGCCTTCTCTCCACCACTGATAGCACTGATGATTCCACCAATACCTAACCGCTGGCTTTAGCCCACACTGGAGAGTATTTCGTGAGAGAAGAATAAGCTTTGGGAATGAGTTATAAATACTGTGAATTGCTGAAGATAGCTGTGCTATTAAAAGTGAAAATGTGTATAAGATAAGTGCAAGTGCCCACCACCCTGGGGCACCGAGGACAGACACGGGCTTCAGGCTGGGCAGGGTTAATACTGGGGGGGCCTTCATTGGGGAGGTCCGACGCCTCCAGGGTCCCTGTCTGGCCTGACCTGCCAAAGGGTGAATGCTTTGGCCACTAATATAAATAGTTTCTTCCAGCTGTGAAATTACCCAGCTGGCTGGTTGGGCCCGGTGCTGGTTCTAAAAATATGGGGGAACCCTACTAATTTTGTCCCACATATTTTGGGAACCAGTACCGGGCCTTGAGCCTGGTGCTGGTTTTAGAAATTCCGAGGTACCCCTATTTGGTTTCACCCATGAATTTCTAGAACCAGGACCACCTCTTTGAGCCCGGGGCTGGTTCCGACAGTGGGGGGGGGGGGGATATAATATATTTATTATATATTTATTTATATATTTTTGTCACACTGAATAGATCTGAATTAGGAGTATTTTCCAGCCTTATTTATGGTTCAATTAACAGCTATATTTTAAATACGGCTGGTTAGTAAATTA
Source organism: Crinia signifera (assembly GCF_055691185.1). Lineage (NCBI taxonomy): Eukaryota > Metazoa > Chordata > Amphibia > Anura > Myobatrachidae > Crinia > Crinia signifera. The sequence goes on from NC_139221.1 coordinate 5,399,466, forward strand.
GGAATCATCATAATCTGAATGAATGGTGATTCCTATTGTTATTCTTTCGATGGCGTAATGCATTCATATTCCTGACTAGAAATACGGATAAACCTGTCAAAAGAATAAAAATGGCCGTATAGTGTATACCACAGTATATCAGGGCTGTCTTTTCATATGGGCTTAATGGGCACTTGCCCAGGGGCCCCAGGTGTATGCTGATAGCTGAGGATCCCCTCTTTCCAGGGATACCAGAATTTTGAAAATCGGCCCTGGGGAACTGGAGATATCCAACTTCAAAGCAGCAGTCCACATCCGACCTGTTAATTGCATTTCCCAGTCATATTTCTCAGGTCCTCTATGACTTAGAGTTTTTCTGGGAGTATATTCCAAAAGCTGGGACTCTCCCCTTTCTGTCGACACTAGCGGCTTGTCTCTGTCATGCTCAGAACCAGAGATATCAGCCTTCCAGCAGCCGGTCCCTGCTCCAGCTCCAAACGTCTGGTGTAGGGAGGCCAATCCTGGGCCATTTTTTCAATCCCGGGATTGAAAAACTGTCAATCCCGGGATTCCCGGGATTGGCCTCCTGATATGCCCAATGACGAATATATTACCTCCAACAGAGGAGGAGGAGGAGCTGTGCGGTGGAGAAGTCAAGGTGACTAGGCTGGCCAGGGAGGTGGCGGTTAACTCGATGTCCGGGCAGACGCTGCGGCGTGGGAGGCAATGTGTGGCTGCGCAGCAGGATGTGATTACTCACATCCCGCTGCGCAGCCACACAACCTTGTTGCCAGGCAGCGCAGCGTGATGTTAGAGGTCACGCTGCGCAACCACATAGTGTTCCCACGCCGTCGCGTCTGCCTGTACTCAGTTACCCGCCTCCTCCCCGGCCCATTTAGTGCTACACTGGAGAAAGGGATCAAATGCGCATGTAACATAGTTACATAGTAGGTAAGGCTGAAAAAAGACTTGCGTCCATCTAGTTCAACCTGGTATAGATATCCATTGCTGATTTGGTAGGTTCTGGTATTTTACAGACAAATTATATTTCTTTTTTGTACCCATGGATGTTTTTCTCCAGTAAATGTTTGTCCAACTTTGCCTTGAATGCATTTAATGAGCCAGCCGTTACCACCTCTCTGGGAAGAGAGTTCCAGAGTTTGACTGTTCTGACCGTAAAGAAATTCTTTCTACTAGCTGAATGAAATCTTTTTTCTTCTAATCTATACTCATGCCCTCGCGTCCTACATTCCTTTCTAGTAGAAAATAGGGTGTGTGACAGTTCCTTATATTGGCCCTTGATATACTTGTACATGTTGAGCATGTCCCCCCTTAAACGTCTCTTTTCTAATGTAAATAGTCCCAAATTGCTTAATCTCTCCCCGTAGCTTAAATTCTCCATTCCCCTAATAAGCTTTGTTGCTCGCCTTTGGACTTTTTCTAATTCTATGATGTCCTTTTTATAGTGTGGATCCAGAACTGTACTCCGTACTCTAGGTGAGGTCTCACCAATGCTTTATATAGTGGCATAATTACCCTTGAGTCCCTAGTTTCCATTCCCCTCTTAATACATGCCAGAATTTTGTTGGCCTTTTTTGTAGCTACATTACAATGGGCACTACATCCTAGATTGCTGTCTATTTGGACTCCTAGATCCTTTTCAAGTATGGAATTACCCAGTTCCTCTCCGCTAAGGTTGTAACTTGCACACTGGTTGTGTCTCCCAAGGTGCATAACCTTACATTTATCTACATTGAACCTCATCTTCCATTTTTTTGCCCACTCATCTAGAATTGCAAGATCATTTTGAAGCATGGTGACATCTTCTGGTGATTTGATGACTTTGCTAAGTTTTGTATCGTCCGCAAAGATGGATACATTGCTGAGTAACCCTATCCCAATATCGTTAATAAAAATGTTAAACAAAATGGGCCCCAAAACCGAACCCTGGGGCACTCCACTTAGTACCGGTATCATATCTGATACGGCACCATTCACAACCACTCTTTGTTCTCTATTACATAGCCAATTCCCTACCCATCTGCAGATATTTTCACCCAATCCTAGGTTCTCCATTTTATTAATCAATCTCGTGTGTGGGACAGTATCGAATGCTTTAGCGAAATCTAGGAAAATCACATCTACAGCATTTCCATTATCGAGGTTTTTGCTAACCTCTTCATAGAACCCTAGTAGATTAGTTTGGCGTGAACGATTTTTCACGAACCCATGTTGGTTAGTACTGAGTAGACGGTGATGATCTAAAAATTCCTGGATACCATCCCTTAAAAATCCTTCAAATAGTTTACCCACAACTGATGTTAAACTAACGGGTCTGTTATTAGCGGGATCTTCCTTTTTTCCTTTTTTGAATATTGGCACTACCTCTGCTATTCTCCAATCTTTTGGTACTATACCTGACGATAGTGACTTGCTAAAGATATAATGTAGGGGGGTAGCTAGTTCATCCCTTAATTCCATTAATACCCTCGGATGAATCCCATCTGGCCCTGGTGATTTATTTGTTTTGAGTTTGCTTAGCCTCAGTATTATTTCCTTCGGCGTGAAATCCACAATGAGATCTGGCTTATTTGTCCCGTTTGTGGTAAATGTTCGTTCCACAGTCTGCTCTCCCTTAGTAAATACTGATGAGAAGAACTCATTTAACAGTTTTGCTTTTCCCTTGTCCTCAGTAACACTTTTTTCCACTAGTATCAGTTAGTGGGCCTATGTTTTCCTTAATTAAACGTTTACTATTTATGTATTTAAAAAACTTCTTTGGGTTGGTTTTGCTTTCAGTGGCTATGCACTCTTCATATAATATTTTAGCTGCTTTGATTACCCCTTTACAAGTTTTGTTTGATTCTTTGTATTTTGCGAATGCCTCCTCATTCAAGTTATTTTTATAGAATTTAAAGGCTCTGGTTTTATTGTTGATAGCTGACCTTACTTCTTTGTCCAACCATGGTTGTTGTTTTTTTGTTGAATTTACCTTTAGTTGCTTTAGGAATGTATTCAATAGTTAGTGAATCAAGCACCTTTTTTAGAGTATCCCACATTTCCTCTGCATTTTTTCCCTCCATAACCGTTTCCCACCCAATTCCTGTTAGGGCTTCCCTGAATAATTCAAAGTTCGCTTTTCTGAAGTTTAGTATTTTTGCAGATCCTTTTTGATGTAATTTACTGAAGTTGATTTCCAGTGAAACCATATTGTGATCACTATTCCCTAATTGTTCAATTACTTTTGTGTTTAAAACTAAGTCTGTGTTATTTGTTAATACTTAGTCCAAGAGCGCCTCATCACGAGTTGGAGTTTCTACCGTTTGTGTAATAAACTGGTCTTTAAGTAAGCTTAAGAACCCATTGCTTCTTGCTGATTTACCTGTTTCGTTTTCCCAATCAATGTCGGGTAAATTAAAATCCCCCATAATTAGTAGTAGTAGTAGTAGTACGTTTATTTATAGGGCGCCGCAAAGTGTCCGCAGCGCCGTACATAGCAAACAAAAAAACAAATTACAAGGTAACGTACAGGGTGTGTTGAAAGATACAGTATAAATAGGGGTATAGCTGGTAGAACTAAAACCAGCATCAGTTCAGAAGTAGGTGTCAAAATTGTCAAGGAGACTGAAGATGAAGTAGAGGAAGGGAAGAACAGGACAGGAGCACAGGTGAGGTAATGAGGTAGGGTGAGTACGTGAGGAAGGAGGGCCCTGCTCATAAGAGTTAACATACTAAAAATAGGTGGGTGGACGAACGAAATACAATAGGATAAGTAGGAACGGAGGGGAACGGGGGCAGGATAGGAGGATCAAAAGAGGTTAGGAGGAGGGATAGGCTAGTCGAAAAAAGTGGGTTTTGAGGGAGCGCTTGAAGGAGGTAAGGGAATCAGATAGCCTGATGGGTGGCGGGAGGTTGTTCCAGTGCAGGGGGGCAGCGCGAGAGAAATCTTGGACACGGGAGTGGGAGGAGGTGATTAGGTGAGAGGTCAGTCGGCGGTCAGCGATGGAGCGAAGAGGACGGGAGGTAGTGTGGATAGAGATCAGTGAAGAGAGGTAGGGAGCTGTGGAGGAGGAGAGAGCCTTGTAGGTGGTGGTGAGGAGTTTAAAGAGAATTCGGAAAGGAATGGGGAGCCAGTGAAGAGATAATCAGAGGGGGGAGGCGGAGGTAGAGCGGCGGGAGAGGAAGATGAGCCTAGCAGCAGCGTTAAGAATGGATTGGAGAGGTGCGAGGCGGGTGAGAGGTAGCCCAGAGAGAAGGATGTTGCAGTAGTCAAGGCGGGAGATGACAAGAGAGTGAATGAGAATTTTGGTCGCGTCAGTGGAGAGGAATGGTCTGATGCGTGAGATGTTGCGTAGGTGAAAGCGGCAAGACTGTGAGAGAGCACGAATGTGGGGGGTGAAAGAGAGGGAGGAGTCAATGATGACACCGAGGCAGCGCGTTTGGTTGGTGGACGTGATCTCGGTTTCACCAATGCTGATGGAGATAGTGGGAGAAGAGGGGATGTTCGGGGGATGGAAGATTAGAAGTTCAGTTTTAGCCATGTTTAGTTTCAGGAAGCGTTGGGTCATCCAGACTGAGATGGCCGTGAGGCATTCGGAGACCTTGGACAGGAGTGATGGGGATAAGTCGGGGGAGGAGAGATAGATTAGGGTATCATCAGCATAAAGGTGGTAATGAAAACCATAGGAGCTGATGAGGGTGCCCAGAGAGGTGGTGTAGAGGGAGAAGAGGAGAGGGCCAAGGACTGACCCTTGGGGAACACCGACTGGCTGGGGGGTAGTAGGAGAGGAGGAGCTCGGAGTGGAGACGGAGAAGGAGCGATCGGAGAGGTATGAGGTGAACCAGGAGAAGACCGTGCCAGTGATGCCAAAGGAGCGGAGGGTGTTGAGCAGGAGAGGGTGGTCAACAGTGTCAAAGGCAGCCGACAGATCAAGCTGGATGAGGATAGAGAAGAGGCCTTTGGATTTAGCCGATAGTAGATCGTTAGTGACTTTGGTCAGGGCAGTTTCAGTGGAATGTAAAGGGCGGAACCCGGATTGGAGGGGGTCTAGAATGGAGTTAGAAGTAAGGTGGCTTAGGAGACGATTATAGGTCAGACGTTCTAGGAGTTTGGAGGCAAAAGGGAGGAGAGAGATGGGCCTGTAGTTGGATGGAGAGTTGGGGTCCAGATTTGTTTTTTTGAGAATTGGGGAGACAAGAGCGTGTTTGAAGGAGGAAGGGAAGATCCCAGAGGATAGGGAAAGATTAAAGAGGTGAGCCAGGTGAGAGCAGACTGATGGACTGAGACGACGGATAATATTGGAGGGGATAGGATCGAGCGGGCAGGTGGAGGGAGAAGCGGATTGGAGGATAGAGTGGACTTCAGCAGCAGTGGTGGGGTAAAATGAGGACAGGGGTTGGAAGGAGGGGAGTGAAGATGTAGGAGGGGAGGAGGGAGAGGGTGAGGTCATGGCAGCAGTGATGGCAGTCCTGAGAGAGGAGATTTTGGTTGAAAAGTAGGTAGCAAAATCAGCGGCTACGATGGAGGTCGGAAGAGCTGGAGGAGGGGGGGAGAGCAAGGAGTTGAAGGTGGCGAAGAGCCTGCGGGGATTGGATGATTGGGAAAGGATGAGGGACTTAAAGTAGGATTCCTTGGCCAGAGCAAGGGCAGAGCTGAAGGAGGAAAGAATGAATTTGAAATGGAGATAATCCGCAAGGGTGTTTGATTTCTTCCAGAAGCGCTCAGCAGTGCGAGAGCACTTTTTAAGGAATCGGGTGATAGGTGAGTGCCACGGTTGGGGGTTGGAGCATCGAAGAGGGATAGAGGAGGGAGGGCAGGCAGAGTCCAATGCCGAAGATAGGGTGTCATTATAGAGGGAGGCAGCGAGGTTCGGGCAGGACATGAGGGCGATTGGGGCGAGAAGAGGACACAGCGTGTTTGAGAAGGCAGCAAGATCAAGTGTGTTAACGTTATGCTGTGAGACAATGCGCTTGGGAGGGGGGTGGGAGAGGGGGAAGCAGTGAGGGAGAAGGAGATGAGGTGATGGTCAGAAAGAGGAAAAGCTGAGATAGTGTAGTCAGTAAGGGAACAAGAGCGAGAGAAGACGAGATCGAGGGAGTGTCCTTGGATGTGGGTGGGAGAGGTAGTCCACTGAGATAGGCCAAGAGAGGAGCAGAGAGAGAGAGGAGTTTGGAGGTGCCAGGATCAGCGGGGTTATCCAAGGGGATGTTAAAGTCACCAAGAATGACAGATGGCAGGTCGGAGGAGAGGAAGTGTGGAAGCCAGGCGGCGAAGTTGTCAAGAAATTGGGGGATAGGGCCAGGGGGGCGGTAAATTGCAGCGACACGGAGGTGGTAGGGGTAGTATAGACGGATAGAGTGAGACTCAAAGGAGGAGAAAAGGAGAGAGGGTTCAGGGTGAATGACACTGTGGGTGCATGAGGCTGAGAGGAGAAAACCCACACCGCCACCTTGGCGACCGTCAGGCCTGGGAGTGTGAGAGAAAGAGAGGCCACCGTGGGAGAGAGCAGCTGGAGAGACAGAATCAGAGGTGGAGAGCCAGGTCTCGGTGATAGCAAGGAGGTGGAATGCTCTAAAGATGAATAGGTCATGGATGGCAGGGAGTTTGTTGCAGATGGATCTGGCGTTCCATAGTGCACAGGAAAGAGGGGGGGTGGGTTGTGTATTTATGTGGATAAGGTTTTTGGGATTGCAGAGGCGAGGGGGGGTCATTGGGAGGGTGGGGGTGCGGGGGCGAGTGGTCAGGATAGGTATGGGATGGGAGGGGGGAGGAGCAGTTGGAGAAAGTGAAGTTGAGAGATTAACAGCCATGAGGAACCGAAGGGGAGAGGGTAGGTTAGTGAAAGCAGACAGAGGGATTTGGGAGGACAGACAGCGTCTGTAGTAGATTTGGTAGAAAACAGAGTGAGAGAGAAGGTAACAGGCAAGGAACTACTGTCAGAGAGGAGACCAGTGGGTAAAATCAGGTTGATTGAGTAATCCAATTAAGTATGAAACAACAACAAGTGAGAGGATGAAGGGAACAGAGAAGGTCAGAAGTGAGGCAAATGTGAGCAGGCGTGGAGAGGGAAACAGTGTGCAATAAATGTGTGGCAAAGATAAGAGAAAATAATAGTGAATGAGTAAAATGAAATACAATGTTGGAAAAATATAGATACAATGAATTAAATGTCAAAATTGAGCAACAGGTTACAATAGGATAGAAAGAAGATGAATATATTACAATAAAACAGAATAAGACTGTGTTCAAACTCACCTTTTTCAGTATTCTAACTCACCTGCTTCAGTTTCCAACTCACTTAAGTAATCAAGCTTCACTTTAGTATGCAAGCTTCCCTCTCAATGAGCACGCTCCCAAATGAGCTCTGCCCCTCCTTATATAGTATGTCAGGCCCCTGTTACACTCAGCTCCTCCCCCTAATCTTCCTTGACACCTAGATTTAGCTCCTCCTCCTAGTATCTGTTCACACCTAGTAACAATACACTATACAGATACAGGCACAACCAAAATCACACTCAGATTTCTCCCTCAAAATTACAGTCTCTATATAGAAAGACAGATAAAGAATACAAGACAGACAGAATGCAAGATAACTCACCTGCTTCAGTTTCCAACTCACTTAAGTAATCAAGTTTCACTTTAGTATGCAAGCTTCTCTCTCAATGAGCACGCATGCTGATTTGATGCTTGTTTGATTTGGTTTAAAAGAAGAAACTCTTCCCTTTCATTTATATTTGGTGGTCTATAGCATACCCCTATTATAAATTTGTTTTTTGGTTTCTTATTATTGTCGGTTATCTCTGCCCACACTGTCTCCGAGTTATCGTCTTCCAGGTCTGTGCTCATATTTTTCTCACATGATGTTAAGTTATTATTTACATATAGGCACACACCCCCGCCCCTTCTATTTTCCCCGTCTTTCCTGTAGAGTGTATATCCCTCCATGTTTAATGCCCAGTCATGCGACTCATTACACCATGTTTCTGTAATACCAATGATGTCGTAGTCATCCCTACTGATCACCGTTTCAAGCTCCCCGATTTTACTCACTAAGCTTCTTGCATTAGCCAGTAAGCATTTTAATTTATGTTTATTTTTAGATATGGCTCTAATATTGTGATTAGTTTCACCCCAGGACCCATTTGAATTCTTTACTAGCTTCCTCTTTCCCCTCTCCCCTTGAATGTGCATTTCAATCCCGTAATCCCGGGATTGGAGCCTCTAATCCCGGGATTCAAATCCTGGTTAAAAATGCCCTAAATCCCGGGATCCCGCCGATCCCGGGATTAGAATCCCTAGTCTGGTGTACAGTTTTATATTTTTGTCAATGGATTGCTCTGGCTCCTGATCTCTGATCCCCAAGTTCCCAGCACCTCCTGAAAGTTGGGACTCTAGGTCTTTATACTATTTAAGGCTATTTCCAGATAATGGTGATATCTGCAGTCAAACAAGCTGCCCTTTAACCGGAAAATGACGAATATTAAGCCCACTCCATTATCCAACCCTCCCCTGCGTATAAAACACCCCCTACCTCCCTGGAAGTCATTTACAAGGGACCCTTCATTCAGCTCAGTGCCCCCTTCCACACGTTAGTGTTCTCCCTCCCACCACCTGTGCAGTAAAGGAGTAATTAGCAGAAGTTACTGCTCCAGGTCCTACATGGTGAGTGGAAGATAGAGCACCCCCTGCCACCCGTGGGACATCACAGCTGCTGCTGATAGCACCCCCCACCCCTAGGAGGGGAGAATGGGTAAGGCATACCTCCCAACTTTTGATGTGCCGGAGGCAGGACGTAGCTGCTGCGCGTCGTAGGCGTGGCCTATACTAGCGGCTCTCGCACGAGGCCACGCCCCCATTTTGACGCTATGGGGGCATGACCCAGAGGCTCTGTGAGCCTCTAGCCCTGCCCCCAGCCCCCTGGCTGCGGGAATAGACGCTGTGCACACAGCGTTTATTCCCCGCTGCTTAGCAGCTGACAGGGGGGACTCCCAACAGCCCCCCCTCACCGCGGGACACTGCCGACCGCGGGAGGGACAGCGGGACAGGCTCTGATAATCGGGACTGTCCCGCTGAAATCGGGACTGTTGGGAGGTATGGGTAAGGGCCCCAGTGCATTGCTTTGCCCAGGGGCCCACACGTTTGTTAAGACGTCCCTGCAGTATATTCCATAGTAAATTCAGAAAATATGAATTTACTGCCATATTTGGCCAGAAATGGCTACGAATAGGCTTATTCATATCCATTTCTTCTTTGTAAATTTCACCCACAATATCTTACAGTGAAACGTACAACGTGTATGTGAGTAACTCAATGCTGTATTACAAAGGGAGTAAAGACAGAACAGGAACATAGAACCGCTCCACTAATGCAGCCGCCTCTGCCGCCAACTGGTTACTTCCTCCCATTCCTGCCTCCAAGATTTTGGCCGTTGAGGCGGCGTCCTCATACATAGTCTGCTGTTATGGGCAGGAGCCAGCCAGGAGGAGCGCCGGGGCCGCAGACAAGTAGATCTGCTGGTCCCAGCAAACGGCCCAACGGTGGCAAGCAGTGGGGTAAGGCACCTAGATTAGGTGTAAGGTAATATTATCTGACTGTAAGGAGTAAGGTAATATTATCTGACTGTAAGGTAATATTATCTGACTGTAAGGAGTAAGGTAAGATTATCTGACTGTAAGGAGTAAGGTAAGATTATCTGACTGTAAAGTGTAAGGTAAGATTATCTGACTGTAAGGAGTAAGGTAAAATATCTGACTGTAAGGAGTAAAGTAAGATTATCTGACTGTAAGGAGTAAGGTAATATTATCTGACTGTAAGGAGTAAAGTAAGATTATCTGACTGTAAGGTGTAAAGTAAGATTATCTGACTGTAAAGTGTACGGTAAGATTATCTGACTGTAAGGTGTAAGGTAATATTATCTGACTGTCAGGTAATATTATCTGACTGTAAGGAGTAAGGTAATATTATCTGACTGTAAGGTAATATTATCTGACTGTAAAGGGGTGTACACACGGAGCGATCCTTCTAAGCGATTTTGTCAACATAGTCAATATTGCTTAGAAGGTTAGTAAGGATCGCTGTGAAGGTGACAAATCTCCCTATAATATCGCATAGTAAAAAAGAGTTGCCAGGCAGAAATATTTGGACTAGATCACCGGCTGTCTGGTATTCACTGCGGAGCGAGATTTTCACTAGGCGATCTGCCAATACCAACCAATTATGTTCATTCTAGGATAGTCAAAATCGCCTATAGACAAAATCGCTGGTGAATTTAGTGAAATCACTTAGTTAAAGTCGCTCACGAGCAAAAATCGCTCCATGTGTACACCCCTTAAGGCATAAAGTAAGATTATCTCACTGTAAATCGTAAGGTAAGGTTATCTGACTGCAGGGCCGTTTCTAGAGGCGGGCAAGCCGTGCAACAGCCCGGGGCACGGCACTCCCCCAATGCCGCCGCCTTCCTTCCTCCTCCTCTCCCTGTCCACAGGCATTGGCACAGCTGATGTCCCAGGGGATCACACGTCTCTCCTTCCCCTCGCTCACTGTGTCACTGGGTTGTCAGCCAATCAGAGCTCGCGGGCCGGCAGCCAATCAGGAGCCAGCCCGCGAGGTAGGATTGGCTGACGGCTCAGGTACACAGTGAAGGGGAAGGAAAGATGCACGATGCGCTCCCCTTCCCAGGGAAGCAGCAGCAGTAGAGGCGATGGAAGCGGCGGGGGACTGGAGGGGGAGACCCAGAGACAGTGAGTTGTGCTGCTTCTGGCACTTTGGGGGCATATGTGTGGCACTGTGGGGGCATATGTGGCACTGTGTGGGCATATGTGGCACTGTGGGGGCATATGTGTGGCACTGTGTGGACATAGCTGTCACTGTGGAGGCATATATGTGTGGCACTGTGAGGGCATATCTGGCACTGTGGGGGCATATATGTAGCACTGTGGGGGCATATTAGTAAACAGCATCAGTTGTGCGGCAGTGGCGTGTGGGGCATTATGTGTAATGGGCATTACGGTATGGGGAGTATTGTGTAATAAGCATCATGGTGTGTGGCATAGTGTGTAATTGTCATCACAGTGTGCGGCGTAATGTGTAATTGTCATCACAGTGTGTGGCGTAATGTGTAATTGTCATCACAGTGTGTGGCGTAATGTGTAATTATCATCACGGTGTGCGGCGTAATATGTAATTGTCATCACAGTGTGCGGCGTAATGTGTAATTATCATCACGGTGTGCGGCGTAATGTGTAATTGGTATCATGGTGTGCGGCGTAATGTGTAACTCATCACAGTGTGCGGCGTAATGTGTAATTCTCATCACAGTGTGTGGCATATTATGTAATTGTCATCACAGTGTGCGGCGTAATGTGTAATTGTCATCACAGTGTTCGGCATAATATGTATTTGTCATCACAGTGTGCGGCGTAATGTGTAATTGGCATCACGGTGTGCGGCGTAATGTGTAATTCTCATCACAGTGTGTGGCGTAATGTGTAATTGTCATCATGGTGTGCGGCGTAATGTGTGATTGTCCTCACAGTGTGCGGCAGAATATGTAATTGTCATCACAGTGTGTGGCGTAATGTGTAATTGTCATCACAGTGTGCGGCGTAATATGTAATTGTCATCACAGTGTGCGGCGTAATGTGTAATTGTCATCATGGTGTGCGGCGTAATGTGTAATTGTCATCACAGTGTGCGGCATAATATGTTATTGTCATCACAGTGTGCGGCATAATGTGTAATTGGCATCATGGTGTGCAGCGTAATGTGTAATTCTCATCATGGTGTGCGGCATTATATGTAATTGTCATCACAGTTTGTGGCATAATGTGTAATTGTCATCACAGTGTGCCGTGTAATGTGTAATTGGCATCACGGTGAGCGGCGTAATGTGTAATTCTCATCACAGTGTACAGTGTGCAGCGTAATTCTCATCACAGTGTGCGGCGTAATGTGTAATTGGCATCACGGTGTGCGGCGTCATGTGTAATTCTCATCACAGTGTGTGGCGTAATGTGTAATTGTCATCATGGTGTGCGGCGTAATGTGTGATTGTCCTCACAGTGTGCGGCAGAATATGTAATTGTCATCACAGTGTGTGGCGTAATGTGTAATTGTCATCACAGTGTGCGGCGTAATATGTAATTGTCATCACAGTGTGCGGCGTAATGTGTAATTGTCATCATGGTGTGCGGCGTAATGTGTAATTGTCATCACAGTGTGCGGCATAATATGTTATTGTCATCACAGTGTGCGGCATAATGTGTAATTGGCATCATGGTGTGCAGCGTAATGTGTAATTCTCATCATGGTGTGCGGCATTATATGTAATTGTCATCACAGTTTGTGGCATAATGTGTAATTGTCATCACAGTGTGCCGTGTAATGTGTAATTGGCATCATGGTGAGCGGCGTAATGTGTAATTCTCATCACAGTGTACAGTGTGCAGCGTAATTCTCATCACAGTGTGCGGCGTAATGTGTAATTGGCATCATGGTGTGCGGCATAATGTGTAATTCTCATCACAGTGTGCAGCGTAATGTGTAATTCTCATCACAGTGTGCGGCGTAATGTGTAATTGTCATCACGGTGTGCGTCATTATATGTAATTGTCATCACAGTGTGCAGCGTAATGTGTAATTGTCATCACAGTGTTCGGCATAATATGTATTTGTCATCACAGTGTGCGGCGTAATGTGTAATTGGCATCATGGTGTGCGGCATAATGTGTAATTCTCATCACAGTGTGCAGCGTAATGTGTAATTCTCATCACAGTGTGCGGCGTAATGTGTAATTCTCATCATGGTGTGCGGCATTATATGTAATTGTCATCACAGTTTGTGGCATAATGTGTAATTGTCATCACAGTGTGCGGTGTAATGTGTAATTGGCATCATGGTGTGTGGCGTAATGTGTAATTCTCATCACAGTGTACAGTGTGCAGCGTAATTCTCATCACAGTGTGCGGCGTAATGTGTAATTGGCATCATGGTGTGCGGCATAATGTGTAATTCTCATCACAGTGTGCAGCGTAATGTGTAATTCTCATCACAGTGTGCGGCGTAATGTGTAATTGTCATCACGGTGTGCGTCGTTATATGTAATTGTCATCACAGTGTGCAGCGTAATGTGTAATTGTCATCACAGTGAGTGACATAATGTGTAATTGTCATCATGGTGTGTGGCTTAATATGGAATTGTCATCACAGTGTGCAACATTTTTATTTCTTCGCCCTGGGAGCTATATTGTCTGGAAATGGCCCTGACTGAAAGATTATCTTACTGTAAGGAGTAAGGTAAGATTATCTGACCGTAAGGAATAAGGTAAGATTATCTGACTGTAAGGAGTAAGGTAAGATTATCTGACTGTAAGGAGTAAAGTAATATTATCTGACCATAAGGAATAAGATAAGATTATCTGACTGTAAGGAGTAAGGTAAGATTATCTTACCGTAAGGAATAAGGTAATATTATCTGACTGTAAGGAGTAAGGTAATATTATCTGACCTTAAGGAATAAGGTAAGATTATCTGACTGTAAGGAGTAAGGTAAGATTATCTGACTGTAAGGAGTAAGGTAATATTATCTGACCGTAAGGAATAAGGTAAGATTATCTGACTGTATGGAGTAAAGTAATATTATCTGACTGTAAGGAGTGTAGTATGTTACTCCCACGGGACCGCGCATCGGATCTGAGGCGACATCAAAACTAGCTGATTTTGGTCCGATTTCGGCCAGATCCGACTGATCTGGCCGAAATCGGACCAAAATCGGCTAGTGTATGGGGGCCTTAAGGAGTAAGGTAAGATTATCTGACTGTTATGGTGTGTACACACTTGTACAATCATGACTATATTACAATTTAGACTATCTGCATACAATTTAGACTATATAGTGTAGATCTGCACTATATAGTCTATGCAGCCAAGACTTTCTGGCTGCGAAACGGGAGCGTGCATCGGGATCGCAAGGGATAAAACCCATACAATCTACATGCGATCCAGATGAGATTTTGACTATATAGTCAAAATCTCATGCACATTGTACAAGTGTGTACACATCATTACTGTGCGGATCTCATGCACATTGTACAAGTGTGTACACACCATTACTGTGCGGATCTCATGCACATTGTACAAGTGTGTACACACCATTACTGTGCGGATCTCATGCACATTGTACAAGTGTGTACACACCATTACTGTGCGGATCTCATGCACATTGTACAAGTGTGTACACACCCTTACTGTGCGGATCTCATGCACATTGTACAAGTGTGTACACACCATTACTGTGCGGATCTCATGCACATTGTACAAGTGTGTACACACCATTACTGTGCGGATCTCATGCACATTGTACAAGTGTGTACACACCATTACTGTGCGGATCTCATGCACATTGTGCAAGTGTGTACACACCATTACTGTGCGGATCTCATGCACATTGTGCAAGTGTGTACACATCATTACTGTTCGGATCTCATGCACATTGTGCAAGTGTGTACACACCATTACTGTGCGGATCTCATGCACATTGTACAAGTGTGTACACACCATTACTGTGCGGATCTCATGCACATTGTACAAGTGTGTACACACCACTCCTGTGCGGATCTCATGCACATTGTACAAGTGTGTACACACCATTACTGTGCGGATCTCATGCACATTGTACAAGTGTGTACACACCATTACTGTGCGGATCTCATGCATATTGTACAAGTGTGTACACACCATTACTGTGCGGATCTCATGCACATTGTACAAGTGTGTACACACCATTACTGTGCGGATCTCATGCACATTGTACAAGTGTGTACACATCATTACTGTTCGGATCTCATGCACATTGTACAAGTGTGTACACACTATTACTGTGCGGATCTCATGCACATTGTACAAGTGTGTACACGCCATTACTGTGCGGATCTCATGCACATAGTACAAGTGTGTACACGCCATTACTGTGCGGATCTCATGCACATAGTACAAGTGTGTACACACCATTACTGTGCGGATCTCATGCACATTGTACAAGTGTGTACACACCATTACTGTGCGGATCTCATGCACATTGTACAAGTGTGTACACACCATTACTGTGCGGATCTCATGCACATTGTACAAGTGTGTACACACCATTACTGTGCGGATGTCATGCACATTGTACAAGTGTGTACACACCATTACTGTGCGGATGTCATGCACATTGTACAAGTGTGTACACACCATTACTGTGCGGATCTCATGCCCATTGTACAAGTGCGTACACACCATTACTGTGCGGATCTCATGCACATTGTACAAGTGTGTACACACCATAAGGATCTCTCATGTACTCACCAGGCTTCCTTAGTACATAACTAGTAACCTGTTGGGACACATTACAACATATTCATCGCAATATACTGACAAACTCGTTCTTCTACTCCCTAAATAAATGAGATGTGGCAACGTGATGTTACAGACGCTTGTGCAGCTCTCGTAAATCACTAATACGGAAAGCTCTGCACAGATCACAACTTGTCACCGCAGATTGCAGAGCGGTGACTCAGGACCTTGGCGTCAGGTATATAACGTGCTCCGCTGTCACCGCCGCACTCACTTCTGCGCTGCCACCATGGAGTGCTCCCTGAAATACAGAACATATGGATCTCTGCCAATCAGCTCTCAGAATAAATGTCAGTATATTCCCAGGACCCCGGAGAGCTCACCAGGAATCCAGCGGAAAATCAAGGTACAATGAATTATTCTGGGGAAGAGTATCCAACGTATCCAATGTTCCAACCAACTCGCTTCTGCCAACCAACGTTTCTGTGAGAGATCCTCAAAATATCCGTTAAAAAATCCTGCGCCGCCCACAGCGACTGTTCCTGTAGTAGAAGTAAATACAGATACGGACAGATACTCCTGGGTATAGTATGTAACTCCTGGGTGTAGTATGTTACTCCTGGGTATAGTATGTTACTCCTGGGTGTAGTATGATACTCCTGGGTGTAGTATGTTACTCCTGGGTGTAGTATGTTACTCCTGGGTGTAGTTTGTTACTCCTGGGTACAGTATGTTACTCCTGGGTACAGTTGGTTACTCCTGGGTACAGTATGTTACTCCTGGGTATAGGATGTTACTCCTGGGTATAGGATGTTACTCCTGGGTACAGTATGTTACTCCTGGGTATAGGATGTTACTCCTGGGTATAGTATGTTACTCCTGGGTATAGGATGTTACTCCTGGGTATAGTATGTTACTCCTGGGTATAGTATGTTAATCCTGGGTATAGTATGTTAGTCCTGGGTGTAGTATGTTACTCCTGGGTGTAGTATGTTACTCCTGGGTGTAGTATGTTAGTCCTGGGTGTAGTATGTTAGTCCTGGGTATAGTATGTTATTCCTGGGTACAGTATATTACTACTGGGTATAATATGTTATTCCTGGGTATAGTATGTTACTCCTGGGTACAGTATGTTACTCCTGGGTATAGTATGTTACTCCTGGGTATAGTATGTTATTCCTGGGTACAGTATATTACTACTGGGTACAGTATGTTACTCCTGGGTACAGTATGTTACTCCTGGGTACAGTATGTTACTCCTGGGTATAGTATGTTAATCCTGGATGTAGTATGTTACTCCTGGGTATAGTATGTTAGTCCTGGATATAGTATGTTACTCATGGGTGTAGTATGTTACTCCTGGGTACTGTATGTTACTCCTGGGTATAGCATGTTAGTCCTGGGTATAGCATGTTAGTCCTGGGTATAGTATGTTAGTCCTGGGTATACTATGTTACTCTTGGGTACAGTATGTTAGTCCTGGGTAGAGTATGTTACTCCTGGGTGTAGTATGTTAGTTCTGGGTATAGTATGTTAGTCCTGGGTATACTATGTTACTCCTGGGTACAGTATATTAGTCCTGGGTACATTATGTTACTCCTGGGTATAGTATGTTACTCCTGGGTATAGTATGTTATTCCTGGGTACAGTATATTACTACTGGGTACAGTATGTTACTCCTGGGTACAGTATGTTACTCCTGGGTATAGTATGTTACTCCTGGGTGTAGTATGTTACTCCTGGGTATAGTATCTTACTCCTGGGTATAGTATGTTACTCCTGGGTACTGTATGTTACTCCTGGGTACAGTATGTTACTCCTGGGTATAGTATGTTACTCCTGGGTGTAGTATGTTAGTCCTGGGTATAGTATCTTACTCCTGGGTATAGTATCTTACTCCTGGGTATAGTATCTTACTCCTGCATATGGTATGTTACTCCTGTGTGTAGTATGTTAGTCCTGGGTGTAGTATGTTACTCCTGGGTGTAGTATGTTACTCCTGGGTGTAGTATATTACTCCTGGGTATAGTATGTTATTCCTGGGTATAGTATGTTAGTTCTGGGTGTAGTATGTTACTCCTGGGTATGGTATATTGCTCTTGGGTATAGTATGTTTATCCTGGGTATAGTATGTTACTCCTGGGTATAATATGTAACTACTGGGTATAGTATGTTACTCTTGGGTATACTATGTTACTCCTGGGTATAGTATGTAACTACTGGGTACAGTATGTTACTCTTGGGTATAATATGTAACTACTGGGTATAGTATGTTACTCTTGGGTATAATATGTAACTCTTGGGTATAGTATGTTACTCCTGGGTATACTATGTTACTCCTGGGTATAATATGTAACTACTGGGTATAGTATGTTACTCTTGGGTATAATATGTAACTCTTGGGTTTAGTATGTTACTCCTGGGTATAGTATGTTACTTACTTGGTATAGTATGTTCCTTACTGGGTATATTATGCTACTTTTGGGTATAGTATGTTACTCCTGCATATGGTATGTTACTCCTGCAAATGGTATGTTACTCCTGGGTATAGTATATTACTCCTGGGTATAGTATATTACTACCTGGTAAACTATGTTACTCCTGGGGTATAGTATGTTACTCCTGGGGTATAGTATGTTACTCCTGGGGTATAGTCTGTTACTCTTGGGTACAATATGTAACTCATGGGTATAATATGTTACTCCTGGGTATAGTATATTACTCCTGGGTATAGTATATTACTACCTGGTATACTATGTTACTCCTGGGTATAATATGTAACTACTGGGTATAGTATATTACTCTTGGGTATAATATGTAACTCTTGGGTTTAGTATGTTACTCCTGGGTATAGTATGTTACTTACTTGGTATAGTATGTTCCTTACTGGGTATATTATGCTACTTTTGGGTATAGTATGTTACACCTGCATATGGTATGTTACTCCTGGGTATAGTATATTACTCCTGGGTATAGTATATTACTACCTGGTAAACTATGTTACTCTTGGGTATAGTATGTTACTCCTGGGGTATAGTATGTTACTCCTGGGGTATAGTATGTTACTCCTGGGGTATAGTATGTTACTCCTGGGGTATAGTATGTTACTGTTGGGTATAGTATGTTACTCTTGGGTACAATATGTAACTCATGGGTATAATATGTAACTCTTGGGTATAGTATGTTACTCCTGGGTATAGTATAATACTACTGGGTATACTACAGTATGTTACTCTTGGGTATAGTATGTTACTCCTGGGTATAGTATAGTACTACTGAGTATACTATGTTACTCCAGGGTATACTATGTTACTCCTGGGTATAGTATGTAACTACTGGGTACAGTATGTTACTCTTGGGTATAATATGTAACTCATGGGTATAATATGTAACTCTTGGGTATAATATGTTACTCCTGGGTATAGTATAATACTACTGAGTATACTACAGTATGTTACTCTTGGGTATAGTATGTTACTCCTGGGTATAGTATAGTACTACTGGGTATACTATGTTACTCTTGGGTATAATATGTTACTCCTGGGTATATTATGTTATTTAATATGTTTTGGGTACAGAATTGGGTATAGTTTGGTAATATACCAGGCTGGGTATTGGAGCTATCTGCATTCCTGATCATATATACAGTACATATAACTAATGTTCTCAGAGGTGACTTTGGGGAGTTACACAGTAACGACACACATACATACAATACATTACTGTGTTACACACTGTACAGACATACGTACGGGAGAACAGTTACACAAAATACCACAGTTATGTCAATTATAATATTTATATCAAACAGTAACAGATTTGGGAACCTTGTCATTTCTCTTTAGTATATATTGGGAAGATGCTGCTAGGGAAAGTAAGTGAGATCACCACCAGAGAAAAATCACAGTGTTGGCGAAAACCACTTTTCATCATTACATTTATTATTATCATCATTATTATTATTATTATTATTATTATTATTATTATTATTGCATTTTAAGAGTCACATGTAAGTCAGATGTTCCGTGGCTCCTGGGCATCATTACATTTGTGGTGCACCTGGTATAAGACCAGCGATTGTTTCCTTGTGCTCAGTCTGGACTTATTACCCGCTTCTGCTTTTTCTGATTATTCCCTAACACCGGAGCCTGATCCCGTCAGTGCGGATACTTCCAGGTTTTTGCCATTAGAAATGAAAAGGGAGAAGCAGCAGCCGTCTGCCATCGCGCGGGAAGCAGAGGAGCCAGGCCGGCAGGCGTGCTGCCTCATGCATTGTTTTGGATGACATGTCGTTAAATTATTATAAGAGTCTCCTTCCACGTATCCGGGTGTGTTAGGGGTGTAATTACCATTACACATTAATTAGTTGTTGGCAGAGACATATAAACAACACTGTGCTGGGAAAGTGGGAGACGTGGAATATACAGACAGGAGATGCATTCTCAGCGTGACTGCAGCCGCATCCCCAGCGTGACAGGACCCGCACCCTTAGCGTGCCTGGAGCCACATCCTCAGCATGACGGCAGCAGCATCCTCAGCGTGACTGGAGCCACATCCCCAGCGTGACTGCAGCCGCATCCGCAGTGTGCCTGGAGCCACATCCCCAGCGTGCCTGGAGCCACATCCTCAGCGTGCCTGGAGCCACATCCTCAGCGTGCCTGGAGCCACATCCTCAGCGTGACTGCAGCCGCATCCTCAGCGTGACTGCAGCCACATCCCCAGCGTGACAGGACCCGCGCCCTCATCGTGCCTGGAACCACATCCTCAGCGTGCCTGGAGCCGCATCCACAGCATGACAAGAGCAGGATCCTCAGCGTGACAGGAGCCGCATCCTCAGCATTAAAGGAGCAGCATCCTCAGCATGACAGGAGCAGGATCCTCAGCATGACAGGAGCAGGATCCTCAGCATGACAGGAGCCGCATCCTCAGCGTGACAGGAGCCGCATCCTCAGCATGACAGGAGCAGGATCCTCAGCATGACAGGAGCAGGATCCTCAGCATGACAGGAGCCGCATCCTCAGCGTGACAGGAGCAGCATCCTCAGCATGACAGGAGCAGGATCCTCAGCGTGCCTGGAGCCACATCCTCAGCATGACGGCAGCAGCATCCTCAGCGTGACTGGAGCCACATCCCCAGTGTGCCTGGAGCCACATCCTCAGCGTGCCTGGAGCCACATCCTCAGCGTGCCTGGAGCCACATCCTCAGCGTGACTGCAGCCGCATCCTCAGCGTGACTGCAGCCACATCCCCAGCGTGACAGGACCCGCGCCCTCATCGTGCCTGGAACCACATCCTCAGCGTGCCTGGAGCCGCATCCACAGCATGACAGGAGCAGGATCCTCAGCATGACAGGAGCAGGATCCTCAGCATGACAGGAGCAGGATCCTCAGCATGACAGGAGCCACATCCACAGCATGACAGGAGCAGGATCCTCAGAATGACAGGAGCCGCATCCTCAGCGTGACAGGAGCCGCATCCTCAGCGTGACAGGAGCCGCATCCTCAGCGTGACAGGAGCCGCATCCTCAACATGACAGGAGCCGCATCCTCAGCGTGCCTGGAGCCACATCCACAGCATGACAGGAGCAGGATCCTCAGCTTGACAGGAGCCGCATCCTCAGCATGACAGCAGCCGCATCCACAGCATGACAGGAGTCACATCCACAGCATGACAGGAGCAGGATCCTCAGCATGGCAGGAGCCACATCCTCAGCGTGACAGGAGCCGCATCCTCAGCATGGCAGGAGCCGCATCCTCAGCATGACAGAAGCCTTATCCTCAGCATGACAGGAGCCGCATCCACAGCGTGACAGGAGCAGGATCCTCAGCATGACAGGAGCAGGATCCTCAGCATGACAGGAGCCACATCCACAGCATGACAGGAGCAGGATCTTAAGAATGACAGGAGCCGCATCCTCAGCGTGACAGGAGCCGTATCCTCAGCGTGACAGGAGCCGCATCCTCAACGTGACAGGAGCCGCATCCTCAGCGTGCCTGGAGCCGCATCCACAGCATGACAGGAGCAGGATCCTCAGCTTGACAGGAGCCGCATCCTTAGCATGACAGCAGCCGCATCCACAGCATGACAGGAGTCACATCCACAGCATGACAGGAGCAGGATCCTCAGCATGGCGGGAGCCGCATCCTCAGCGTGACAGGAGCCGCATCCTCAGCATGGCAGGAGCCGCATCCTCAGCATGACAGAAGCCGCATCCACAGCGTGACAGGAGCAGGATCCTCAGCGTGACAGGAGCCGCATCCTCAGCATGACAGGAGCCGCATCCCCAGCATGACAGGAGCCGCATCCACAGCATGACAGGAGCAGGATCCTCAGCGTGACAGGAGCCGCATCCTCAGCGTGACAGGAGCCGCATCCTCAGCGTGACAGGAGCCGTATCCTCAGCGTGACAGGAGCCGCATCCTCAGCGTGACAGGAGCAGGATCCTCAGCGTGCCTGGAGCCGCATCCACAGCATGACAGGAGCAGGATCCTCAGCATGACAGGAGCCGCATCCTCAGCATGACAGGAGCCACATCCTCAGCATGGCAGGAGCCGCATCCTCAGCATGACAGGAGCCACATCCTCAGCATGACAGGAGCCGCATCCCCAGCATGGCAGGGGCCGCACCCTCAGCATGGCAGGAGCCGCATCCTCAGCATGGCAGGAGCCGTATCCTCAGCATGACAGGAGCCGCATCCTCAGCATGACAGGAGCCGCATCCTCAGCATGACAGGAGCCGCATCCTCAGCATGGCAGGAGCCTCATCCTCAGCATGACAGGAGCCGCATCCTCGGTGTGTCAGGAGCCGCATCATCGGCGTGTAAGGAGCCGTATCCACAGCGTGACAGGAGCCGCATCCTCAGCATGACAGGAGCCGCATCCTCAGCATGACAGGAGCCACATCCTCAGCATGACAGGAGCCACATCCTCAGCATGGCAGGAGCCGCATCCTCAGCATGGCAGGAGCCACATCCTCAGCATGGCAGGAGCCACATCCTCAGCATGGCAGGAGCCACATCCTCAGCATGACAGGAGCCACATCCTCAGCATGACAGGAGCCGCATCCTCAGCATGACAGGAGCCGCATCCTCAGCATGGCAGGAGCCGCATCCCCAGCATGGCAGGAGCCGCATCCTCAGCATGACAGGAGCAGCATCCTCAGCATGACAGGAGCCGCATCCTCAGCATGGCTGGAGCCGCATCCTCAGCATGACAGCAGCCGCATCCTCAGCATGACAGGAGCCGCACCCTCCACATGGCTGTAATCCCCCCCGAAGGCCTGAGGCACTTAATGGTGGTTTGTCACATTATTCTAACTTTCCTGTGTCACCAGGCTGACTGGCCTATCTATAATAGGGTCACATGGGCCCAGGGTCCTACGGTAGATGCATGCCACACCCTTTGCACCCAGTGATGTAAGTTTGCCCAGTTGTCCGCAGGCACCTGCCCACACTGTGATTGTAGTCAGGGTCATGGACTGATAATTCCTCACGCCCACGACCAGTCACTGGAGCACCAACTAGTCTGGGTCTCCTAGTGCGACCACCGCTGATGGGGCCGTGT
Source organism: Crinia signifera (assembly GCF_055691185.1). Lineage (NCBI taxonomy): Eukaryota > Metazoa > Chordata > Amphibia > Anura > Myobatrachidae > Crinia > Crinia signifera. The sequence continues at coordinate 5,422,338 of NC_139221.1, forward strand.
CACAGGTCAGCACAAGGAGCTGGAGACAATGAAGAGAGAGGTGCCCTCTTCCTGGCAGGAGTCTCGGTGGCAGCTGCCTCCATTGTCTCCGGTAGTTCCCTCTCTGGCTGCACCCATGTCCTTACCTCTCCAGAGTCTGACACAGCGCCAGTCTGATCCCTTGCACCGCCAGCCCGGATGGAGACACATGGCCATCTCTTCTCTTAAGACACCCTGTCACCAAGTGCCAGGCCTGTACCACCTGGGTAAAAGCGGACAGAGCAATGTTTCCTCCTGGTGAGAGCGCAAACCCTCTGCGTGCAATTACTACTGTGGGAATAAGGACCTTATTCTGGTTCAAACGCAGTACTGTGAATTTTGCATCGATGTGTGTGATTTTAAGGCTCCCCGCCACCCATCCATCCCCCTCACTGGCCTTGTTCCCAGCACAGCTGCAAATGGATGCTTTGGCCAGCTGACATCCGCACACTGGTGGAAACTAACAGTTCGCCGTGCCAGCACACACCCAGCGTATGCATATGTGCATAAATGTGCAGGCGCCAAATATTGCTCCCGCATGCAAACGCGCGGGGGAGCGATGGAATTAGAATCAGGCCCTAAATGTAGCCGATCACTTGTACCTCCGATGACTGGCGCACAGCGGTTCCCAGACAAGCCAGGTACACAGTATCCAGGTGCGGTGTCACATTCCTCAGCAGGACATAGTTTCAGGATGAGTAATGTTGTTACACGGGTACGGCTATCCCACTGAACACAAAAATGCGGTGAGACTGTCATCTAAGGGAGAGAGGAAAAACATACGGCCACACAAGACACGCTAGCATTAGTATGTAACACATGGCGTCATATTCACAGCCATGCGCCCACGTTGACATCATTTCGGCATACTTTTGCAACTGCGCTATTAAAATTCTGCAGCGCACGAGTTACACAGAGATTGCACGCACAAAGGCGCTGCTGCGATCGGGACAGACAGTATTACTATTATGATCGTTTATGTGGCTCCACAAGGGTTCCACAATGCACTATCAGAAATGTTGTGGAAATGTTGGGTGTTGCTGGGCGGGGACTGGGAGGGGCCAGAATGGTCTGTTTAGGAAATGTTTGAATGAATTTCCACTATACACAGATGCATTGCTCATCCATGTACATATAATACGTATGATGTCTTGTTTCAGGTACAGCAAGAGGCAGCGTTGTTAAGAGAACCACCAGCTGGAAATCGACAACCGGCAAACCCAAAAATGAGTGAGCCCCCTAATCAGAGGGTAGAACCGCCCAGACGCAGGATGCCAGCACACGATCCGTCCAGAGCCGTAATAGAGAACTCACCGTATTACATATATTACCAAATAGTGACCACAGAGGAAACAAAGCAGCCGACAGAGGAAGCGATGAGAGCCATGCTGACCGCACTTACCGTCATGGATGAAGACCTGCCGAAGACGGCCAAATACCGACACTTCAGGTCATATCTGCAATAGGAGCAAAGGATGATGGGACACATTATACACTGTGGCTATATGATATGTATGGGCAACTGCTGCTCCAGACCCCCCAACAGCCCCGGATAAATGGTGGGAGTCCTCATTCTGTATCTCACAGGCCCACGCCTACTCTTTAATCAGTGGTAAATGCCATGGCAAGTGGTTATATACGCGATGGCGCTTCCAGCACATCACCACAAGCCACATATATGCCACAGGGAACTGTCCCATGAGTGGAGAACGGCTAATGAAACCCCAAAAACTTGTATCCCAGAATTCTGGGTCCTCTAAGCCCTGGACCGAGACTTTCCCTCAGGAACTGACTACAGAAAGAGGCACACCCCCGGCCCCATGATCTTACACACTCATTGCTGATTACAGAAAGAGGCACACCCCCGGTCCCCACCATCTGACACACTCATTGCTGACTACAGAAAGAGGCACACCCCCCGGCTCCCACCATCTAACACACTCATTGCTTACTACAGAAAGAGGCACACCCCCCGGCTCCCACCATCTAACACACTCATTGCTGACTGCAGAAAGAGGCACACCCCCCGGCTCCCACCATCTAACACACTCATTGCTGACTACAGAAAGAGACACACCCCCGGCTCCCACCATCTAACACACTCATTGCTGACTACAGAAAGAGGCACACCCCGGCCCCCACCATCTAACACACTCATTGCTGACTACAAAAAGAGGCACACCCCCCGGCTCCCACCATCTAACACACTCATTGCTGACTACAGAAAGAAACACACCCCCGGCTCCCACCATCTAACACACTCATTGCTGACTACAGAAAGAGGCACACCCCGGCCCCCACCATCTAACACACTCATTGCTGACTACAAAAAGAGGCACACCCCCCGGCCCCCACCATCTAACACACTCATTGCTGACTACAAAAAGAGGCACACCCCCCAGCTCCCACCATCTAACACACTTATTGCTGACTACAGAAAGAGGCACACCCCCGGCCCCCACCATCTAACACACTCATTGCTGACTACAGAAAGAGGCACACCCCCAGGCCCCCACCATCTAACACACTTATTGCTAACTACAAAAAGAGGCACACCCCCCAGCTCCCACCATCTAACACACTCATTGCTGACTACAGAAAGATACACACCCCCGGCTCCCACCATCTAACACACTCATTGCTGACTACAGAAAGATACACACCCCCAGCTCCCACCATCTAACACACTCATTGCTGACTACAGAAAGAGGCACACCCCGGCCCCCACCATCTAACACACTCATTACTGACTACAAAAAGATGCACACTCCCGGCCCCCACCATCTAACACACTCATTGCTGACTACAAAAACAGGCACACCCCCCAGCTCCCACCATCTAACACACTTATTGCTGACTACAGAAAGAGGCACACCCCCGGCCCCCACCATCTAACACACTCATTGCTGACTACAGAAAGAGGCACACCCCCAGGCTCCCACCATCTAACACACTCATTGCTGACTACAGAAAGCGGTGTACTCCCAGCCCCTGGATTGGAGATTTTGGCAGAGGTAGAACTACCATTGGTACAGCAGGTGCAGGGCACCAAGGCCTCTGAGGACTAAGGGGCCCACTGCTGCCCCTGTCACCCTCTGCCTCTCCCTGTCACTCACTTCCATGTTGCATATTGTGAACTTAAGTTGGGGTGAAGAAGAGGGGCCAATGTGATATTTTTGCACCTGGGCTCACCACCCACACATTCCGCCACTGACTCTAGGACACCGTCTGACTTAATATCACAGGAGACTTTTCTGGACGCATCCGGCTATTTATTTATGAGACATTAAAGGAAAGAATTGGTTCAGCTATTAAAGCAAAAGACTTCATTTTGGATTGTTCCTGATTTAGCTCTTACCTCAGTGTGGTTCCTATATGGTTACTAGGGGCTATGTACTAACATTGCCTTTAGGAGCACAAGTGCCAGTAAACCAATCACGTGCTTGCTTTCACCGTCTGACTAAATACTGATTGGTCTGTGCACATTGGGGGCGTGAATACACGGTTAGTAAATAAGCCCAAACACCTGCAGGGTAATAATAATACTTCTCCGTGAAATGGAAGTGACGGCAGCAACCGTGGGGGGGGGGGGGGGGAGGGGGGTTTCCAACTTCATCAATAAAGTTTTCTGGTAAAGCTAACGAGTTGAGCAATGGTGTATCTGATAGCTTCATGTTATATTACTACAGTATTAACGTCAAGCAATTCTGCAAAATTTGTGGGCAGGTGGCAGACGTCACCGGGCGATTTGCATGGGAAAGCCCATGAAACGCTGGGTGTTCCCACAGGCTGAGCCCCGACGCACACTTTCTGCCCACACTGCCAGGTATGAGCAGGATGGCAAACATGTAGTTCGCCATGCCCGCTCGCACCCTGCAGCTGCACATGCCCTGGCACAAAACTTTGGTCCCCACGTGCGAACACACGGGGGACCGAAGAAATTTGAATGACCCCCATGATTTGTAAGAATGGGAAATCACATACAAACTCCACACCACATCTCAGCGCGGATAATGACAATGCTGTCCACTGTGCGTCAGTGTCCCTATTGTAAACAATAGAAAAATCATGTTCACAAGAGAAAAAACTGACAAATGAGTCAAAGATCGTAGATAATCCGGTCAGGGAGGCGACAGCATGTTCCCGCACAACGCAGGCTTCACTCTGGTGGGGCGGTGAGTTCCTGATCGCAGGGTTCGAAAATTAGCAGCCCTGCATTTATCAGGTCTGAATTAGTCCCAATGGCCCTGCGGAAAAGTGTAAGCTCCTGGTCTGCGAATGGTACCGGCCTGTAGTCAGTATTGAGATGTCATAGTTACCCCAAAACTGAGGGAACCATCTGCCCCCTCACAGCAGAGGCGCAAGGACCAGACACAAGAAAGGCACTTACACATCACAGGTGGCACACATTCCTTTTGTGGAGACTGAATGTGTCATATATAGTCATGCACCAGACACAGTATATACCATGGCATAGATACAACCGACATACTGAGCAATAAGAATAATTCCCACTAGATGGCGGTACTGTACACTAAAACGGACCTGTACATATATACTAGGTATATATAGTCAGTGTCGGCAACCGACATACTGAGCAATAAGAATAATTACCACTAGATGGCGGTACTGTACACTACAACGGACCTGTACATATATACTAGGTATAGTCAGTGTCGGCAACAGACATACTGAGCAATAAGAATAATTCTCACTAGATGGTGGTACTGTATAATAACACTACAACTGACCTGTACATATATAATAGGTATAGTCAGTGTCGGCAACAGAAATACTGAGGCCTGTTACACTGATCTGTCTTAGGGCCCCTCTACCTCTTCCAGGCGAGGCTCTGATTGCACATCACTGCTACCCCTATGCGGCACTACTGTAGTTCCTGTCACCTATATATGACACAGCCGTAGTTACTGTCACCTATATATGGCAGTACTGTAGTTCCGGTCACCTATATATGACACTGCCGTAGTTCATGTCACCTATATATGGTATTACTGTAGTTCCGGTCACCTATATATTGTATTACTGTAGTTCATGTCACCTATATATGACACAGCCGTAGTTCCTGTCACCTATATATGGCAGTACTGTAGTTCCTGTCACCTATATATGGCAGTACTGTAGTTCCTGTCACCTATATATGGTATTACTGTAGGTCATGTCACCTATATATGGTACTACTGTGGTACCTTTCCCCTATATATGGTATTACAGTAGATACTGCCACCTATATATTGTACTACTGTAGTTCATGTCACCTATATAGGGGATTACTTTAGTTCCTGTCACCTATATATGACACAGCCGTCATTCCTTTCACCTATTTATGGTATTACTGTAGTTCCTGTCACCTATATATGGCAGTACTGTAGTTCCTATCACCTATATATGGCAATTCTGTTGATTCTGTCACCTATATATAGTATCACTATAGCACCAGTCAACTATATATATATCACAGCTGTAGTCCCTGTCACCTATGTGGCAGTACTGTTGTTCCGGTCACCTATATATGGTATTACTGTAGCTCCTGTCACCTATATATGGCAATGCTGTAGATCGATCACCTATATATATTACTGTAGTTCCTGACATCTATATATATATGGTATTAATGTAGGTACTGCCACCTATATATTGTACTACTGTAGTTTATGTCACCTATATATGATATTACTGTAGTTTCTTACACCTATATAGGATATTACTGTAGCTCCATTCACCTATACATAATATTACTGTAGATCCTGTCGCCTATATATGTTACTACTGTGGTACCTTCCCCTATATATGGCAGTACTGTAGTTCCTGTCACCTATATATGGCAGTACTGTATTTCCTGTCACCTATATATGGTATTAATGTAGTTCCTGTCACCTATATATGGCAGTACTGTAGTTCCTGTCACCTATATATAGTATTACTGTAGTTCCTGTCACCTATATATGGAATTGCTGCAGTTCCTGTCACCTATATAGTATTACTGTAGTTCATGTAACCTATATATGGAATTACTGTAGTTCCTGTCACCTATATATGATATTACTGGAGTTCCTGTCACCTATATATAATATTACTGTAGTTCCGGTCACCTTTATATGGAATTACTGTAGTTCCTGTCACCTATATATGGCATTACTGTAGTTCCTGTCATGTATATATGGTATTACTGTAGTTCCTGTCATCTATATATGATATTTATGTAGGATAGGTCACCTATATATGGCAGTACTGAAGTTCATGTCACCTATATAGAGTATTACTGTAGTTCCTGTCACATATATATGATATTACTGTAATTCCTGTCACCTATATATGATATTACTTTAGTTCTGGTCACCTATATATGATATCACTGGAGTTACTGTCACCTATATATGATATTACTGTAGTTCCTGTCACCTATATATGGAATTACTGTCGCTCCTGTCACCTATATATGATATTACTGTAGTTCCGGTCACCTTTATATGGTCTTATTGTAGTTCCTGTCACCTATATATGGCATTACTGTAGTTCCTGTCATGTATATATGGTATTACTGTAGTTCCTGTCATCTATATATGATATTTATGTAGGATAGGTCACCTATATATGGCAGTACTGAAGTTCATGTCACCTATATAGAGTATTACTGTCGCTCCTGTCACCTATATATGATAGTACTGTAGTTCCGGTCACCTTTATATGGTCTTATTGTAGTTCCTGTCACCTATATATGATATTACTTTTGTTCTGGTCACCTATATATGATATTACTGGAGTTCCTGTCACCTATATTTGGAATTACTGTCGCTCCTGTCACCTATATATGATATTACTGTAGTTCCGGTCACCTTTATATGGAATTACGGTACTCTTTACCTAGAAGGGCGCCAGCGATTGAAATCGCGGTCATCGGGGGTAAAAATCGCGGTCATCGCGGGCAAATCGGGATGGCCGCGATGCCCGCGATGACCGCGATTTTCCCATAGGAATCAATGTTAAAAAGGCTGATTGACCGCGATTTGACTGTTAAATGCCTCAATGGACCCGATTTGGCCATAGAAATCAATGTTAAATGGGCCACAGAGCCCATTAACCCTTAAATGTCCCCCCCAATTTTTAACGCCACCCCACGATCCACGCGAACCCGAAGCGTGGCGAGCGCAGCGAGCCCGCGAGGGGCGGCGGTACGCGTCCTCCGACCTTTTCATGCCCTACTATCCACTAGGGCGTGGAGTGAGAATATAATAGTGTGGCGAGCGCAGCGAGCCACCGAGCCCGAAGCGTAGCGAGCCCCGCGAGGGGACGCGGATACCTTCACAGTTATACGCGTCCCCTCGCGGGCTTCACAGGTGTCCGTGGCGACGCCGACACCTGTGAAGCCCGCGAGGGGACGCGTCTACCTGTGAAGGTATCCGCGTCCGCTCGCCACGCTTCGGGCTCGGTGGCTCGCTGCGCTCGCCACACTATTATATTCTCACTCCACGCCGTAGTGGATAGTAGGGCATGAAAAGGTCGGAGGACGCGTACCGCCGCCCCTCGCGGGCTCGCTGCGCTCGCCACGCTTCGGGTTCGCGTGGATCGTGGGGTGGCGTTAAAAATTGGGGGGGACATTTAAGGGTTAATGGGCTCTGTGGCCCATTTAACATTGATTTCTATGGCCAAATCGGGTCCATTGAGCCATTTAACAGTAAAATCGGGTCCATCGCGACTTTTAACATTGATTCCTATGGGAAATCGGGAGCATCGCGTCGCGGGCATCGCGGGTACATTTATGGCCGGCCGCGACGCGACCGACACGATTTCCATGTTTAACATGGGTTTCAATGGGAAATCGCGGGCATCGCGTCGGTCGCGTCGCGGCCAGACATAAATGTACCCGCGATGCCCGCGACGGGCGCCCTTCTAGGTAAAGAGTACCGGAATTACTGTCGCTCCTGTCACCTATATATGGAATTACTGTCGCTCCTGTCACCTATATATGATATTACTGTAGTTCCGGTCACCTTTATATGGTCTTATTGTAGTTCCTGTCACCTATATATAGTATTACTGTAGTTCCTGTCATGTATATATGGTATTACTGTAGTTCCTGTCATCTATATATGATATTACGGTACTCTTTACCTAGCACGGCGCCCACGATTTTGATCGTGGGCATCACAGGTAAAATAATGGCACCCAAAATTGTTAACGCCACCCCACGATCAACGTCAACCCGAAGCGTGGCGTGCGCAGCGAGCTCGCGAGGGGCTGCGGTACGCGTCCTATGACCTTTTCATACCCCCACTATCCACGTCGGCGTGGAGTTGAGAATAGAATAGTGTGGCGAGCGCAGCGAGCCACCAAGCCCGAAGCGTGGCGAGCGTAGCGAGCCCCGCGAGGGGACGCGGATACCTTCACAGGTAAATGCGTCCCTTCGCGGGCTTCACAGGTATCCGCGTCCGCTCGCCACGCTTCGGGCTCGGTGGCTCGCTGCGCTCCCCACACTATTCTATTCTCAACTCCACGCCGACGTGGATAGTGGGGGTATGAAAAGGTCGTAGGACGCGTACCGCTGCGCTCGCCACGCTTCGGGTTGACGTTGATCGTGGGGTGGCGTTAACAATTGTGGGGGCCATTTCACACTTCAGGGTGCCTATTTGGCCTCTGTGGGCCATTTAACGTTGTTTCCTATGGAAAAATCGGGTCAATTGAGGCATTGAACAGTAAAATCGGGTCAATTGAGAAATTTAACATTGTTCCCTATGGGAAATCGCGGGCATCGCGTCGCACCCGATTTTTTAGTGCATTAAATGCCCGCGATGACCGTGATGGGCGCCGTGCTAGGTAAAGAGTACCGATATTACTGTAGTTCCGGTCACCTTTATATGGAATTACTGTAGTTCCTGTCACCTATATATGATATTACTGTAGTTCCTGTCACGTATATATGGAATTACTGTAGTTCCTATCACCTATATATGGAATTACTGTAGTTCCTATCACCTATATATAGAATAACTGTAGTTCCTGTCACCTATATATGATATTACTGTAGTTCCTGTCATCTATATATGATATTACTGTAGTTCCTGTCATGTATATATGGTATTACTGTAGTTCCTGTCATGTATATATGGTATTACTGTAGTTCCTGTCATGTATATATGGTATTACTGTAGTTCCTGTCATGTATATATGGTATTACTGTAGTTCCTGTCACCTATATATGATATTACTATCGCTCCTATCACCTATATAGAGTATTACTGTAGTTCCTATCACCTATATATGGAATTACTGTAGTTCCTATCACCTATATATGGAATTACTGTAGTTCCTATCACCTATATATGGAATTACTGTAGTTCCTATCACCTATATATGGAATTACTGTAGTTCCTATCACCTATATATGGAATTACTATCGTTCCTGTCACCTATATATGGTATTACTGTAGTTCCTATCACCTATATATGGTCTTACTGTAGTTCCTGTCACCTGTATATGGAATTACTGTAGTTCCTATCACCTATATATGGAATTACTGTAGTTCCTATCACCTATATATGGAATCACTGTAGTTCCTATCACCTATATATGGAATCACTATTGTTCCTGTCACCTATATATGATATTACTGTAGTTCCTATCACCTATATATGGAATTACTGTAGTTCCTGTCACCTATATATGATATTACTGTAGTTCCTGTCACCTATATATGGAATTACTGTAGTTCCTGTCACCTATATATGATATTACTGTCGCTCCTATCACCTATATATGGAATTACTGTAGTTCCTATCACCTATATATGGAATCACTGTAGTTCCTATCACCTATATATGGAATTACTGTAGTTCCTATCACCTATATATGGAATTACTGTAGTTCCTATCACCTATATATGGAATTACTATCGTTCCTGTCACCTATATATGATATTACTGTAGTTCATATCACATATATATGGAATTACTGTAGTTCCGGTCACCTATATATGATATTACTGTAGTTCCTATCACCTATATATGGAATTACTGTAGTTCCTGTCACCTATATATGATATTACTGTCGCTCCTATCACCTATATATGGAATTACTGTCGCTCCTATCACCTATATAGAGTATTACTGTAGTTCCGGTCATCTATATATGGCATAACTGTAGTTCCTGTCACCTATATATGGCATTACTGTAGTTCCTGTCACCTATATATGGCATTACTGTAGTTCCTGTCACCTATATATGGCATTACTGTAGTTCCTGTCACCTATATATGGCATTACTGTAGTTCCGGTCACCTATATATGGCATTACTGTAGTTCCGGTCATCTATATATGGTATTACTGTAGTTCCTGTCACCTATATATGGCATTACTGTAGTTCCTGTCACCTATATATGGCATTACTGTAGTTCCTGTCACCTATATATGGCATTACTGTAGTTCCTGTCACCTATATATGGTATTACTGTAGTTCCGGTCACCTATATATGGTATTACTGTAGTTCCTGTCATGTATATATGGAATTACTGTAGTTCCTGTCATGTATATATGGAATTACTGTAGTTCCTGTCATGTATATATGGAATTACTGTAGTTCCTGTCACCTATATATGGAATTACTGTAGTTCCTGTCATGTATATATGGAATTACTGTAGTTCCTGTCACCTATATATGGAATTACTGTAGTTCCTGTCACCTATATATGGAATTACTGTAGTTCCTGTCACCTATATATGGAATTACTGTAGTTCCTATCACCTATATATGGTATTACTGTAGTTCCTGTCACCTCTATATTGAATTACTGTAGTTCCTGTCACCTATATATGATATTACTGTAGTTCCTGTCATGTATATATGGTATTACTGTAGTTCCTATCACCTATATATGGAATTACTGTAGTTCCTATCACCTATATATGGAATTACTGTAGTTCCTGTCACCTATATAGAGTATTACTGTAGTTCCTGTCATGTATATATGGCATTACTGTAGTTCCTGTCACCTCTATATTGAATTACTGTAGTTCCTGTCATGTATGGGGCCGGACTGAGGCGGAGCCTAGGGGGAGGCCCTCTTGACAGGGGGTGGAAGGAGCTTAGGAATAATTGGGTAATAGGGGTTGGGGGGTATCTGGGTGATGACAAGGTGGGGGCGGGGCTTAACAGGGTGGTGAGGTGGTATATATTAAGGGGGTCACGTAGCCCTGGGCAGACATTTTGTCTGGGATCAAAAGCTAGCGTTCCTGTGACATTGCTGACACCTGTCTGGCTAGCATGGCGGGTATTGATGCAGCGCTGGCCTCCTTGAGAGAGGCGGCCGGTACGCAGGGAGCGGCCTGGCTACAGGAGCAGGTAGCGGGCCTCATACGGGGGTTGGGAGCAGACGCAAACACGTCTGCCCCATCTGGCGCCCGGCCTCGGAGGTCCCGGCCTCCGGAGCGCCTTAGCCCTTCCTTCACCCCCAGAACCCGGCGCCGGTCTAGGAGCCCCATTCGGGACCCTCCAGGCTGTTCCGCGGGACGGACACCTTCCTCCCGTCAGGTTCGGTCTGGGAGGAATCCATCAGGACGGCGGGGTTCGCAGCGTGGGAGGGGTCGCCTCCCCGTGCAAGAAGAAGCAGCAGGAGTGACGTCGGGTCCCGGCGCGGCGGAGGATGTCGGCCACACAGCTGCCCGGCGAGAGGGCGGTGGCGAAAGTGGTGGGAGAGCCACTGGGAGCGAGCGGCAGCTGGCTGGCTTGGACAGCGCTGAGGAGCCAACACACAGTGCGGCACCTGGGGGATCCCTGGCGGGTGTGCGTGCTGCGCCCAGACCGACCAGAACAGAAGAAGTGCCCAGGTCGTCCGGAGGAGAGGGAGCACTTCAGGAAGCAGGAGCTGCGGCTGCTGGGTTCACAGCCCCCAGGCAGCCTGGTGAGTCTACATCTATGTCTTCTGCGCCCCTGTCAGTTAGTCAGGGGGGGGCGGGGGTAGGTCAGCAGAGTGAGGCTAGTAGGGGAGTTATGGAGTTGGTTACTGGTTTTGCGGAGTGGTTTTCTAGGGTGCGGCAAGGAGCAGGACAGTCGCCGGGGAGCGCGTGGGTTACGCCAGGCAGTGCTGCGGGCAATGGCAGTGTGGGTGCTGCACAGGCTAGTGGGGAAACGGAGGTGGAAACAGTACGGGTTAGTGATTCTGCTAAGGGTGAAGTATATGTCTGCTTTGAGGGGCCGCTAGGGGCCCACCTGAAGCAGGAGGTAAAAGATAAAATTTGGAAAGGGGAGTATGTGGACATCTTTTCATTGCTCCCATTGGAGCGCTTCAATTTAGACAGGCCGCGTAAGGAAGAGAAGAAGGAGGAGGAGGAACGTCGGAGGTATCGGTTGATACCAAGGACGTTTTCCAATTGGCTACAGGCTTTTGCTATTCTGGCAAGTGTGATTGGTGAGAAAGCGCCGGAGAATTGCTCACCCCTTTTTTGCTATATGGATGCGATTGCGGAAGCAGAGAGGGTTTATGGGGGTCAGGCTTGGCTGCGTTATGATGAGCAGTTTAGGCAACGGAAGGCGGTGCGACCGAATATCAGGTGGGACCATAAGGATATTGGGCTGTGGCTAAAAGTAACAGCGCCTAATCGGTTGGGGCAGCCCTTTCGGGGGGACAGGGGGGAGCAAGAGAGGGGGTCAGTAACACGGCTGTGCAAAAGGGCCTATGTTTCGCATTCAATGAAGGATCGTGTCGCTTTGGAGCGAAGTGCAAGTTTAAGCATGAGTGCTCATCCTGCGGGGGTACCCATGGGGCAAACAACTGTTTTAGGGGAAAATCGCGGGAGTCCACTTCAAAAGGGGGTGACTCCAATACGCCTGGAAAGGATGCTGGGGTATCTGCATAGATACCCGAACAGACAGGCAGCGGCGCTTTTGGAGGAGGGATTTCGGGATGGGTTTAAAATCCCTTCGGAGGTTGAGCCTACCTGGGCTTTTAGGGGAAATTTGAAATCGGCCAGAGAGCACCCAGAGGTCGGGGGGGGGAAATTGGCTAAAGAGGTGCATTTGGGGCGAATGTCGGGTCCTTTTTTATCGCCGCCAATAGCTGATTTGGTGGTTTCACCGTTGGGGGTAGTACCCAAAAAGGAGGTGAATAAGTTTCGCCTCATACATCACTTGTCATTTCCAAAGGGGGCGTCGGTCAATGATGGTATTGACCCTGACATTTGTTCAGTGGTTTATACGTCATTTGATGCGGCGGTACAGTGGGTGAAGCGTTTTGGACAGGGGGCCCTCTTGGCAAAGACTGACATAGAAGCGGCCTTTAGGTTGTTGCCGGTTCACCCATCGAGTGTTCGTTTGTTGTGTTGTTTTTGGGAGGGGGGTTACTTTGTTGACCGTTGCCTTCCGATGGGCTGCTCCCTGTCGTGTGCCTATTTTGAGGCGTTCAGTTCTTTTTTGGAATGGGTAGTTAGGGACGTGTCCGGGTGTGGTTCGATTATCCACTATTTGGATGATTTTTTGTGCATTGGCCCAGGGGACGGCAAAGTCTGTGCATTGTTGCTGTGCACTATAGAACGGGTGGCAGCCGATTTTGCTTTGGCTCCTGAGAAAACCGAAGGGCCGGCATCAGTGATTAGCTTTCTGGGAATTACTATTGACACTGTGTTGATGGAGTGTCGCTTACCTGCAGACAAATTAGAGTCGCTGAAGGCGGAGGTTGGGAGGGCGGTGAGATTAAAGAAGATTAAGCTGAGGGAACTGCAGTCTTTGTTAGGCAAATTGAACTTTGCCTGTCGTATTATCCCAATGGGCCGGATTTTCAGTAGACGTTTGGCAGGGGCGACTGCCGAAATCACTTCTCCTCATCATTTTATCAGGTTAGGGAGGGAGTTGCGCGATGACTTGAAGGTGTGGGCGGAGTTTTTGAAGTCATTCAATGGCAGGGCCCTGTGGATGTCAGACGCGGTGGTGGCATTTGACATGGATCTGTTTACTGACGCGGCCGGGAGCGTTGGGTACGGGGCTTATTGTCGGGGTCACTGGAGTGCAGAAAAATGGCCGGAGTCATGGGTCCTTCGGGGCTGGGTTCGTAATCTGGCTTTGTTGGAATTGTTTCCCATACTGGTATTGGTGGTGATTTGGGGGCCATTATTTCAGAACAAGAAAATCTGTTTCCATTGCGATAATATGAGTGTGGTTGAGGCAGTTAATCATTTGTCGGCATCCTCTCCTCCTGTGGTTAAGTTATTACAACAGTTGGTGCTAGAATGTTTGGCCTTGAATGCTTGGGTGGTGGCACGGCATGTTCCAGGAGTGTCTAACTGTATAGCGGATTCTTTGTCTCGTTGGCAGTGGGATCGCTTCAGGGAGCTGGCGCCGGGAGCGGATCAGAGTGGGGTCGATTGCCCGAGGCACCTTTGGGAGCTGCTGGAAGAGTAGCGGATCAGCTCATCAGGGATTCCCTTGCCCCCGGCACGTGGTCGGCATACTGTCAGGAGTGGCAGCATTGGAATGATTGGTGTAGATCTGTTTGCCTGCCGGAAGGAGAGGATGAGATCAGGGTGTTGCTATACATTGGCCATTGTAAAGAGCTGGGGTGGTCTGTATCAAAAATTGGGCAGTGCATGGCGGGCTTGGCGTTTGGTTTTCGGGCTTGTGCAAAGCCAGATGTCACGAAGAGCTTCTTGGTATCACGGGCGCTGAAGGGATGGAGAAGGGGGTCATGCAGTGCGGGATAAGAGGAGGCCGGTTTCTTTCAAACTATTGCAGGAGTTGGGGGACAAGTTGGGGTTGGTCTGCCGGTCGGTTTATGAAATCAAGCTGTTCCAATTGGCCTTTTCTCTAGCGTTCTTTGGGGCATTGCGGGTGGGGGAATTGGTTAGTCCGAGTGTCGCGGTACCGGGGGGCCTGAGATATGAGGAGGTTGGTTTCTTTTCGGATAGGGTGGAATTTGTTTTTAATTGTTCAAAAACAGACCAATTGGGTAGGGGAAAACGGGTGGTTTTGTTTGAGGTACGGGGTTCTTCTATGTGCCCGGTGGAATGCCTTAGAGTTTTTAGAGAGTGTAGGTTTCCCGGGGGGCAGCTGAGGGACCCATTGTTGGTACACGCCGATGGTTCATTTTTGTCTCGTTTTCAGTTTGTTAGTGTGTTTAGGAAGGGTCTGCGGTTGCTGGGCTTGAGACAGGAGGAATACGCAGGGCACTCTTTTAGGATTGGGGCAGCGACAGAGGCGGCACGCTTGGGTTTTGGGGAGGACTTAATTAAGAAGATTGGGAGGTGGGATTCGGCTCGGTTCAAATCTTATGTGAGGTTGGAAAAGTTGTAATGTCTTTTGTGAGCTGCTGACCGGGAGTTTTTTCGTGTTTTTGTTTCTTCGTTGTTTAGGGCAGCCTTCGTGCCTCATTTGGATTATGGGACATTCGTATGTTTTTTGGGGCGCCATCCGGAATGAAACCGAACGGTTGGGGTTGGACGGTCGGGAATTTGAAGTCCGCTGGCTGGGAAAGCGTGGTATGGTGTGGAGTGGGGTGTTGCCGGAGTTTCATCGCTTTGTTCGGCTGGATAGGCCTCCTGATATTTTAGTTTTGCATATAGGGGGTAATGATTTGGGGGTTAGGCCTTTCCGTGAACTGATTCGCGACATTAAGTTTGATTTATTACGCCTTTGGGCGTTATTTCCAGATGTGATTACTGTCTGGTCTGATATAGTGCCCCGGCAATTTTGGAGGGATGCGCGTTCAGTGGAAAGGATCAATAAAGCTAGGATAAAGGTTAACAGAGCTGTTGGAAAATTTGTGGCTAGGAATGGTGGAGTTATGGTGCGTCATTTGGAGCTGGAATCTGGTACTGGCGCATTTTGGAGGGGAGATGGGGTCCACCTGAACGCGGTGGGCATGGATCTATGGTCTCTGGCGATACAAGACGGGGTAGAAGTTGCTGTGGCTTTGTGGCGGGTACGCAGGGGGTTAAGGGGTTAACCCCATGCGTTGTGGCGGAGGGGATCCTCGAGGTTGGTGGTCAAGGAGGCTTGGCTTTGTGGAGGGGAGGGCCCCATGGCGGGGGCTGGAGTCCTCGGGGTGAGGCTATATATACATATAGATAATGAGCACTGGGTCTTTGCAGATCGGTGCCCTCGAGCCAGTGTCATCGGCTGGGGGTAAAAGCGTGAGGGAGAGTGCTCGGATATGTATGCTGGTTTTAGGGTTTTGGGCCTCGAGGATCACCTTTGTCGGGTAATGTGGGGATTATTGTTGTAAAAAACTGTTATTGTTTAATAAAGATGGCTGCTGTGGCCAATTTCATCCAACATGAAGGAGTGGAGTGTTATTTGAAGGGAAGGGGATGGGGGAGAATGGTCACAGCGAGTTGACAATACCCTGTCATGTATGGGGCCGGACTGAGGCGGAGCCTAGGGGGAGGCCCTCTTGACAGGGGGTGGAAGGAGCTTAGGAATAATTGGGTAATAGGGGATGGGGGGTATCTGGGTGATGACAAGGTGGGGGCGGGGCTTAACAGGGTGGTGAGGTGGTATATATTGAGGGGGTCACGTAGCCCTGGGCAGACATTTTGTCTGGGATCAAAAGCTCCCACCCACCCTCCCTATAGTTTAAGGTTAGCAGGGCTGTATGTTAGATAAGGTTAGTCATTAGGGTAGGTTTTAATTTCTGTCACGGTGGCCAGGGCGGAGGGGATCCTCGAGGTTGGTGGTCAAGGAGGCTTGGCTTTGTGGAGGGGAGGGCCCCATGGCGGGGGCTGGACTCCTCGGGGTGAGGCTATATATATATAGATAATGAGCACTGGGTCTTTGCAGATCGGTGCCCTCGAGCCAGTGTCATCGGCTGGGGGTAAAAGTGTGAGGGAGAGTGCTCGGATATGTATGCTGGTTTTAGGGTTTTGGGCCTCGAGGATCACCTTTGTCGGGTAATGTGGGGATTATTGTTGTAAAAAACTGTTATTGTTTAATAAAGATGGCTGCTGTGGCCAATTTCATCCAACATGAAGGAGTGGAGTGTTATTTGAAGGGAAGGGGATGGGGGAGAATGGTCACAGCGAGTTGACAATACCCTGTCATGTATATATGGAATTACTGTAGTTCCTATCACCTATATATGGTATTACTGTAGTTCCTGTCATGTATATATGGAATTACTGTAGTTCCTATCACCTATATATGGTATTACTGTAGTTCTATCACCTATATATGGAATTACTGTAGTTCCTATCACCTATATATGGAATTACTGTAGTTCCTATCACCTATATATGGTATTACTGTAGTTCCTATCACCTATATATGGAATTACTGTAGTTCCTGTCACCTATATATGGAATTACTATCGTTCCTGTCACCTATATATGATATTACTGTAGTTCCTGTCACCTATATATGATATTACTGTAGTTCCTGTCACCTATATATGATATTACTGTCGTTCCTGTCACCTATATATGGCATTACTGTCGCTCCTGTCACCTATATATGGCATTACTGTCGCTCCTGTCACCTATATATGGCATTACTGTCGTTCCTGTCACCTATATATGGCATTACTGTCGTTCCTGTCACCTATATATGGCATTACTGTCGTTCCTGTCACCTATATATGGCATTACTGTCGTTCCTGTCACCTATATATGGCATTACTGTCGTTCCTGTCACCTATATATGGCATTACTGTCGTTCCTGTCACCTATATATGGCATTACTGTCGTTCCTGTCACCTATATATGGCATTACTGTCGTTCCTGTCACCTATATATGGCATTACTGTCGTTCCTGTCACCTATATATGGCATTACTGTAGTTCCTGTCACCTATATATGGCATTACTGTAGTTCCTGTCACCTATATATGGCATTACTGTAGTTCCTGTCACCTATATATGGCATTACTGTAGTTCCTGTCACCTATATATGGTATTACTGTAGTTCCTGTCACCTATATATGGCATTACTGTAGTTCCTGTCACCTATATATGGCATTACTGTAGTTCCTGTCACCTATATATGGCATTACTGTAGTTCCTGTCACCTATATATGGCATTACTGTAGTTCCTGTCACCTATATATGATATTACTGTAGTTCCTGTCACCTATATATGATATTACTGTAGTTCCTGTCACCTATATATGATATTACTGTAGTTCCTGTCACCTATATATGATATTACTGTAGTTCCTGTCACCTATATATGATATTACTGTAGTTCCTGTCACCTTTATATGGTATTACTGTAGTTCCTGTCATCTATATATGGTATTACTGTAGTTCCTGTCACCTTTATATGGTATTACTGTAGTTCCTGTCACCTATATATGATATTACTGTAGTTCCTGTCACCTATATATGGCAGTACTGTAGTTCCTGTCACCTATATATGGCAGTACTGTAGTTCCTGTCACCTATATATGATATTACTGTAGTTCCTGTCACCTATATATGATATTACTGTAGTTCCTGTCACCTATATATGATATTACTGTAGTTCCTGTCACCTATATATGATATTACTGTAGTTCCTGTCACCTATATATGATATTACTGTAGTTCCTGTCACCTATATATGGCATTACTGTAGTTCCTGTCACCTATATATGGCATTACTGTAGTTCCTGTCACCTATATATGGCATTACTGTAGTTCCTGTCACCTATATATGGCATTACTGTAGTTCCTGTCACCTATATATGGCATTACTGTAGTTCCTGTCACCTATATATGATATTACTGTAGTTCCTGTCACCTATATATGATATTACTGTAGTTCCTGTCACCTATATATGGAATTACTGTAGTTCCTGTCACCTATATATGGCATTACTGTAGTTCCTGTCACCTATATATGGCATTACTGTAGTTCCTGTCACCTATATATGATATTACTGTAGTTCCTGTCACCTATATATGGTATTACTGTAGTTCCTGTCATCTATATATGATATTACTGTAGTTCCTGTCACCTTTATATGGTATTACTGTAGTTCCTGTCACCTATATATGGCAGTACTGTAGTTCCTGTCACCTATATATGATATTACTGTAGTTCCTGTCACCTATATATGATATTACTGTAGTTCCTGTCACCTATATATGATATTACTGTAGTTCCTGTCACCTATATATGATATTACTGTAGTTCCTGTCACCTATATATGATATTACTGTAGTTCCTGTCACCTATATATGATATTACTGTAGTTCCTGTCACCTATATATGGCATTACTGTAGTTCCTGTCACCTATATATGATATTACTGTAGTTCCTGTCACCTATATATGATATTACTGAAGTTCCTGTCACCTATATATGATATTACTGTAGTTCCTGTCACCTATATATGATATTACTGTAGTTCCTGTCACCTATATATGATATTACTGTAGTTCCTGTCACCTATATATGGCATTACTGTAGTTCCTGTCACCTATATATGATATTACTGTAGTTCCTGTCACCTATATATGATATTACTGTAGTTCCTGTCACCTATATATGATATTACTGTAGTTCCTGTCACCTATATATGATATTACTGTAGTTCCTGTCACCTATATATGATATTACTGTAGTTCCTGTCACCTATATATGGTATTACTGTAGTTCATATCACCTATATATGGAATTACTGTAGTTTCTGTCACCTATATATTGTATTACTGTAGTTCCTATCACCTATATTTAGCCAGATCTGTCACTCATCCCCTGTGTGTAAAACGTTCCCACCGAGCATTATACACAAACCCGCCCCCCTAGGGAAAAGACCAGTGTTATACACACCAACACCCCCTTGACATCACCTCCCCCCGCCCAGCCAGGGCTATAGTACACTCCAACCATGGTGTAGGTGAGCGGCAACTCCCCCCCCCACCCCCCGGACCCCTCTGCCCTCCTTCCTACGATACGCTCACCCCCCATCCCGTGATTCACGGACCCCGCGCCCCCCCTTTTGCAATTCTTGCCCCCCGCGCCTCCCCTCCCATGATTCACAGACCCCCGCGACCCACCCTCCCGCGATTCACAGCCCCCTTCAACGATTCACGGACAACCACAACCCCCCCTCCCGTAATTCATGGACCCCAGTGACACCCCCTTCCCGTGATTCATGCCCCCTCCCCCCCCCCCCCCCGCGCCCCCCTCCCTTGATTCACGGCACCCCCCAGCCCCCCCTCCCGTGACTTGCGGACCCCCACCTCCCCTTCCCTCGATTCGCGGACCCCCGCGCCCCCCATCCCACAATTTTCAGACTCCCATGACCCCCTTCCTGCAATCCGACCCCCAGCGGACCCCCGCGACCCCGCTCCCGCATTTCACGTACCCCCGTGACAATTGGGAATCCTGTACCACCACAAGCAGGCGCCGCCTCTAGGTGGGAAATCCGGCCCTGGCTGCCGCGCTGCAGGTTCCCCCACTGCCAGAAGTGTCCCCACGGTCCTCTGCACCAGCGCCACAACTTTTATCAATGTCTTGCCCACATACCACTATTATACAGCCTCCTGCTCTCATGCACGCTCACTCACTCCCAGTGCGAGGAGACGCTCACCCACTGCCGGGAGCTGCATACTGTCCCCCACCCTGCTCCAGTTATAGGGATGCCCATCAAACATCAATGATTTCAAATCATCGATGGTTTATGGCCGATGTTGAATACTTTTGCCATCGATGTGGGAGAACCAGATGGTTTCCCTACATCAATGGCAAAGGAGAACCAATCAAGTTTTAAATTTTTTTAAGGTGCATTTTTTAAGCATAGCTCCGCCCCCCCCACACCCGGAAGACCCGCCACGAGTTCTGATTGACCCACGGCCTATTCAGTCAGATCTAATGGATGACCATCGATAGCTAGAACAATCGATGGTTATCTCTTATATATTTAGCCAGATCTGCCACTCATCCCCTGTGTGTATAACGTTCCCGCCCAGCGTTATATATAAACCCGTCCCCCCTAGGGAAAAGACCAGTGTTATACACACCACCACCCCCTTGACATCACCTCCCCCCGCCCAGCCAGGGCTACAGTATACTCCCACCATCCACCATGGTGTAGGTGAGTGGCAAACCCCCCCCACACACACACACACACCCCGGACCCCCGGCCTCTTCAGTCAGATATAATGGATGACCATCGATAGCTACAACAATCGATGGTTATCCAAGTAATATTTTACTATTATCGAAGGCAGGGTGCAAAATCGCCATCAATGCCAACCATCGATGGCATCTACACCAATGCCCATCCCTACTCTGCAACAGGCAAAAACCTTTAATACCCCTCATGCCCACACACCTCTATCACTGCCCTGCCTCCTGTTCTTCTGCCCCGTAACTTCCGCCAGTGGGGACCCGCTCACCCTGTGTTGCCCACATTCCCCTATCATGCTTTACTACCCAGCCTCCTGCTCTCATGCACCCTAACTCCCACCCAGTAGGAAGAGACACTGACTCAGGGGCACCGTCCTGTACTCCTGTGCTGCCACGCTGGACCCTCACCCACTGGCAGAAGCTGCACAGTGTCCCCCACCCTCCTCTTAAGGTCCCCCAGTCCCCCTTATGCCCACACACCCCTATCACTACCCAGCCTCCTGTTTTCCTGTGTCGTGACCTCCGCCACTGCTGACTCAAAAACATCCTACTATACTATTGTACACACACACACACACACCTAAACAACACGCACACACACACACACACACACACACACCCTCACACACAAATGTCACTGTACCACATGGTTGCCTACCCTCCTGGAATGTCCGGGAGGGTCCCGAAAGTCGGGTCAACCTCCCGGCCCCCGAGAAAGGTGGGCAACCCTCCAGGATTCTGGGGGACCCCCGCTCCCCCCCCCCCCCCCCCCCCCGATTGCGGCTTCCCCCACCCTGGCCGCAGCGTTTAAATTACCTTTTCTGACGATCTCCGGAGAGGGGGTGGGTCCAAAGTGTCATCATTGTGTCGTTTAGCCCCGCCCCCTCCGCGGAGATCATCAAATTGAGGCACTTTCCTTCATGGGGGAGGGGCTAAACGATGTCACGTTTAAGCCCCGCCCCCAAATGCCTACTGAAGGTCTCCTCTCTGGGCTTCTCCCGGAGAGGAGCTTTCTAAAGTCGGCAACCCTGCTGTACCATCCACACTATCAATGTACTTCTCACTCTGTAACCGCTTTTTAATTAAACAAAACAATACACACCCCCTTCCACATCATATGCTCTCTATGTAACACATTTCACCTATAACTCAAGTTGCAATACAGTTGCGGAGTCTACTTACCGGTCAGTAGCTCAGTACCAGTCCTGCCCCATTCTTAAAGGGGGTAACAGTGCCCCTCCACCAGCAGACGGTAGAAGCATACGGACTATATTGAATCTCCGTTTTTAAAAAAAAAAAAAATTTTATACTGTTAAAATAAAAACCTTTTTTCACTGGATAAGAAGTCAGCCTTGAATGATTAAAGATACCCAGATGCTCGTGTACATACATTACCAATCGTGAGTACTGGTACGCAGTTTTAATAAAGATACCTTGATGGACTTCCGCTTCCGGCTTAATGGAGTGAGGGAGCGTGCTCCGGAGCTTCGCTGACCCATCGCCGCCAACTTAGCTTTTAAAGGCTTCATAAGCCTCCACGCCGCACACCACAGACAGCGCGACCGTCCACACACAGCGGGGAGCGCAATGGAAAAACATAAGACGCCCGCCGCGTCCCAAGCAGCCCTCCCGCCCCGACAGGAGAAGAGGAGAGCCGAATCAAACATGGCGGCGGACGCCGCTCACAACGCAGCATCCCCTGCCAGCAAGAAAACTGCTGCAGAATTCCCTGACTCACCTAACAAGGTATGTCGCTCCCCAGACACACCAGCAACATATGGGGACATAGTGGATGCCATCAAAAGCACTATGGCTCCCCTGCTATCGCAGGCAGTATCAGACATAACTGCACAGTTGAAATCCCTTACCCAGAGGGTCTCTGTCACAGAAAATCACCTGGGCTCCCTTTCACATGACATGGAAAACATGAAGCAGTCTGTAAAATCACTGACTACATTCAACTACCATATATGGAACAAATTGGATGATATTGAAAACCGTTCCAGAAGGAACATCATAAGACTGGTTGGTCTTCCTGAATCAATTAAGGGGACAGCCCTCTCTCACTTTGTTAAAAACACCCTGCCTTCCATCTTGGGCATTGAACAAGAATGTAGAGATATGGTGATAGAGAGGGCCCACAGAGTCGGACCCACCCCCTCTCCTACCAAACCCAGACCAAGAGTCACGTTGTTCAGATGCATGAATTATCTGCACAAACAATTAATCTGGTCCGCATCCAGGCGCACAAGAAATTTGCAATGGGAAGGTCATACCCTATTGATCTTCCAGGACTATTCAGTGGAGCTGACTAGGGCCCGCAAAGCCTTTTCCCCTGTTTGTTCTCAATTAGCCACAGAGGGCCGTAAGTTTGGCTTATTATACCCCGCAAGACTGCGCATATATGATGGGACCTCCCATAAAGATTTTCTCTCCCCCAAGGATGCAGAGGCTTACATTTGTGATCTGGCAGCGGACCACGACCAAGACATTAGTTCCACCCTCCACCTCCACCCCAGACAAACCCTGAATCACACTGGTCCGACTTACTACACTCGGAGACTCGACCCCCTGCAGAAACAGGACAATCAAAATCCTATCTCTCAAACTCCGACCATATCGATGGTCTACTGGAATTGAAGACCCCATACCATCCGACTTGCCCTTCCATTTAAACCTTTTCCGCAGTATTACGGCACTCAGACATAAAAATATGTCACGTGACTGTTAACAACTGACTCCTCATCTAAAGTGCCTAGACGTCTGCAGCTGAACACCGAATATGGTGATCTCAAACAGTTGACTGTTTATTTGACTTTCTTGTTGCATTTTAGGATTGCCAGCTACGACAATACCACCACCTGCACCTCAGCGGATTCGAGACTGAAAGGGTTCGACACTCCTGCCACTTATCTTACAAACTTTCCTACCTAGAGAGGTCTCCTACTTCTCCCCACCAGTTTATATTATGTTATAAGTTAGATTAAGCAACAGTCATAGTGACATTACAATGTGGGACACTTCTCTAGGCTACAATGCTGCAGGTCCATATCCATGTTATACCTCACGTATTATATATAAAAAAAATATATATATATATATAGATGTTTAAAGGTTTAGGTCTCTCTCTCTTCTGTCTGCATAAACTTACCACCTCAAGGGGTAAAAAATAAATAAAAAATAAACGTGACCATCTGGGCCATAAAAGATAAACACTCCCCAGACACCCCCCTTACCTCCCCACCCACTTCCCCCCCTTCTTTCCTTACCTCCCGCTTCCACTCAACCTGAGACTTCCCTCCCCCTCATCTCCTCCCTCTACCACCCCTGGTATACAATACCACGACGCCCAGGTCTGCATAAGCACATAAAGGAATATCATAGGCGACCTTAAACTGGATCCAGTGATTCTGGACCAGTCACTTTTTACAAAAGTTGGCAGGTGGGACAGCGGCCAGGATTGAGCTGCGCCGACTCCATGCCATTATTGGGTATAGTTTTTTACTACAGTTAGTATATAAAGTTCAGTATTACAATCCGGAAGTCTATCACTAGTGTATTACAAAAAAAAAAAAAAAAAAATCTGTGTTAAATCCCACTGGTTAATAGTGATGATCGATTGTTTGTATAATTTGTTTCTCATTATTTCTTTTTGTATTATTGTGTCCCCCATGTCTTGTCTTTCCCCCCAGGCTCTCCCTCCCTCTCACTCCTCTTCCCCCCACAGCCGGACGTCACGGAGACCTCTCCTGGCTATCTTCATCCACTCACCCCCAAAGGCAGCTCCTATGCTTAAACTGAAAATCGGCTCATGGAACATCGGAGGCTTCAACTCCCCCGCGAAGAGATGTAAGATTCTTATTAATCTCAACAAACAGGACATACACCTAGCCTATCTCCAGGAAACACATTTAACACCCCCTGAGATACTAAAATTAAACATGCTTGGCTGGAGGGTAATTGGATCCAGTCCATACAATTCTAAGGCAAGAGGCGTAGTGATTCTGATCAAATCTAACATCCCACACGAAGTAACAAAGGTCATTCCCGACCCCAATGGCAGATTCCTAGTTGTGTCCCTCACAATCCATGCCAAGCCATATACTCTATGCAATGTATACGGTCCCAACGTTTACTCCAGATCCTTTCTACAAAATTTGATTGCCACTCTTACTCCTCTTGCTCAGACACCATTGATTCTAGCTGGTGACTTCAACCTAGTATCCTCTAACACTCTAGATAGATCCACTCAGCATAAGAAACCACCTAAACTTCCCAAGCTGGGAATACCCGCTCTAGCTGAATCGCTCCAGCTGGTGGACGTGTGGAGAGCATTGCATCCTACCGAAAAGGAGTACACATGCCTGTCGGCAGCGCATGGCTTCTTTTCAAGGATAGATTATATCATGATTTCACACTCCCTTTTTCCCCTTGTACACGACACCAACATTAATGCCATATCATTATCAGATCATGCTCTCATCACTATGTCACTGGGCCTCCCCCCCACTACACCACTCCATCGCTCATGGAAGTTTCCGGCTTACTTAGCTAAGTCACTTAAGTTCCAGAATAAGTTGGAAACCACATGGGAGAATTTCTGCATAGACAATGCCTCACACCTTGAAAGTGACCCAACCCTCTTCTGGATGACCGCTAAGACAGTCATCAGAGGCGAAATCTTATCATACATTGCTAGAAATAACAAAGACTGCACTAACAAATACCTAGGACTTCAAACCCAACTGACAGCTGCCTTCCAACAATATAAATTGACACCTGACCCTACCTCTAAACTGAAATACCAGACAGCCAAAATCAACTTCGAGGAACACCTCCAAACACTCGGGGATAGACACCTCTTTTCCACCAATTACAGATTCCATAAGTTTGGAAATAGGACGGGAAAACTCCTTTCTAATTTACTGAATGGCACCAGAACACCAACGATAGTACAACCCCTTAAAGACCCCCAAGGTGAAATCACCAAATCTAACACAGAGATAGCCGAAGTTTTACGACAATTCTACACCACCCTATATTCAAAAGCTTCTACGCTGACTCCCCCCCCCCCCCCTTCAGCCCTCACAACACAAATTGACTGGGATACGATCCCATGCCCCCAAATACCACAGGAGGCAGCGCAAGCCATCCTGCGGCCCATTACGGTAGAGGAGGTTCAGGGAGCCATTTCTAATTTAAAAAGTGATAAGACCCCAGGCCCCGATGGCTATAGTGGAAACTTTTACAAAATCCTCCGCACACGATCTTCCTTCCTGCAGGCCCTGGTGATGTTCCTTAATACTATTATGACTGCTGAAACCCCCCCCCCCCCCTTTATTTCAACACAGCCATATTGAGGGTCCTCCCAAAACCCGGACGGGATTTAACGAACCCGGGCTCCTACCGCCCTATATCGCTCCTCAATCTGGACTACAAGATATACACAAAAATCATAGCAGATAGGAATAAACCACTCCTCCCCTCCATTATACACCCCGACCAATCGGGATTCATTTGGGGGCGCCATTCGGAGATTAACGTCCGCAAAACCCTCAGCGTCATATATGCCTCCAATTCTACATCACTCAATAACCACGATAACCCAATATTAGTCTCATTGGATGCGGAGAAGGCCTTCGACCTGGTGGAATAGGAACACCTTTACTCCACACTGACCAGATTTGGCTTCCCGGGGGGCCTTCTCCGCATCCTGAAATGTATCAACCACTCCCCACGCACACTCATAGCTTGTAATGGATTAAGGTCGAACCCCTTTATCATCGAGAAAGGAACCAGACAGGGATGCCCCCTATCCCCACTTCTGTTCGCCATCGCTTTAGAGCCCCTAGCCATCGCCTTGAGATCTTCCACATCCTACACAGGAGTGAAAATAGGCCCCCTGGACCTTAAATTGTCATTATTCGCAGATGACATGCTGCTCTTTGTCACAAACCCCTCTGATTCAATCCCAGAAATACTCAGGATCATCCAATCATTTGGCTCTCGCTCAGGGTATAAAATCAACCTATCAAAATCGGATATACTGCACTTCCCCACCACAGACCAACCAACGTTACAATTCCTCCAAACGCTCCCCTTTAATGTCACCAACACCAATATAAAATACCTAGGAGTAAAAATCCCAGCTGACTTGTCCACAATGTATGATGCAAATTTCTCCCCACTGATCACTAAAGTTACCACTCTTCTAGAGGGTTGGCTTCTCCTCCCTCTTTCATTACTAGGAAAGATAGCGGTCATACAGAGTATAATATTCCCGAAAATCTTCTATATGATGCAGATGCTCCCCACCCGCCTACGTAGACAGGATATATCCAAATTAAATAAGATTATGACAAAGTTTTTGTGGAACGGCAAGAGA
This sequence comes from Crinia signifera, assembly GCF_055691185.1. Lineage (NCBI taxonomy): Eukaryota > Metazoa > Chordata > Amphibia > Anura > Myobatrachidae > Crinia > Crinia signifera. Next base: position 5,449,791 of record NC_139221.1, read on the forward strand.
CCTAGGATTGCACTCTCCAAATTGGCAGCCCCTAAAAGTCTTGGTGGCAGTGGTGTACCAGACTTCACCGCATACAATGATGCCACACTGTTTCGCTACATATCGGACTGGTATAATAACACCAACTCCTTTACCACTGTGGCAATTGATAAAGCTATATTATACCCCTACTCCCCTGCAGCATTACTGCATACTAAACCCAAGGAAATAGCAGTGACTGTATCGAACAATATTCTCTATTACGATATATATATATGGCTTGGCAGAGGATTAACAAGGGACTAAACAGGAATCCACTCTACTCCCAAAAAATACCCTTATGGGGAAACCCGGCCTTTCCACCCTCTTGCACAAATGCCCTTTTTCGTTCGTGGAGGAAGAAGGGTCTGTCAGACTCCTCCATGGTCTTCGACCCGGGAGGTCTTCTAAAACCCTTCGACAAAATACGAGATGAATTTTTACTGCCTCAAACCAACTTCTTCATGTATCTCCAGGCCAGACACTATCTGACGGCCCTCCAGCCGGGAATAGTATCTAGGACATCCCATCGTCCCCCAGATCCATTACAGGATATTTTAAACAAGGGCTCCACCCAAACATACAGAATTAAACTCTTATACACCCTTATGCTTTCCCCATCCGCAGAGACAAGATGGAACAAACTCAAGCCACAATGGGGGAAAGATATTGCACCCCTGGCATCGCACGAACCACTGAGTAAATACTATACCCAAACAATGAAAATATTACAATCCTCATATTTGCAGGAGGTTCATATCAAAACAATCCAACGGGCATACATCTCCCCAGCGAGACTGGCTCACTTTGTCCCCTCAATTACTGGGGAATGCCCAAAATGCCATATTGCAAAAGCTTCTTTGTTCCATTGTTTCTGGGAATGCGGGAAGGTTAGGAGATTCTGGAACAAACTAACTCTGACTATCACAATCTTACAAAATAAATATCACCCCGACCCCACTGGCCTGTCTTTGTGCAAACTTTGACCCTTGGGAACTAGGCTCAGATAAAAAGCGTCTTCTCCCCCTCCTCACGATAATAGTCACCCTAGCTAAAAAAGTTATTCTCACACATTGGGTCTCCTCATCCTCCCCTACGTTAGCAGAACTCAACAACAAGCTACTCCAACAGATTTACTTTGACAGGAAATCGGCTACCACAAATATTGAATCGGGAATAATCTCTTTCTACAAAAAATGGGGCCTTTACATAGACACCCTCCCCCAAACCACACCAGACCAAATTTTCTGTATATTCGACTCTACTGAATGGTTCCTCCACAGGCAACTCCTGTCAAATATAACTAGCTCCGATAGTTCTAATCCCACCGTTACCCCCCCCCCCCCCCTCCTCCACCCATGAGCCAATAGGATAGAATACAATAGATATGAAGCCAGAATACTCCAGAAATGGACGGGGTTACCCAGAATAGACTTCAGGTCAAAGACTAGAACTATTTTCATACCTCCTACATCCGTGACTGCCGTCTCCAACCCTTCCTCCCCTCTTACCTCTATCCTCATGTGTCTCATGTCGATTGTTAATGTCTCCCCTCCCCCCTATTTTTTCTTATTTCTCTTATTTTTCACATATCATACCAGATTGCAATAGAAAGCAAACGTATTTGTATGTTTACGTGTGCAGGACACACATTCTTTGATATTCGAAAAAAAAAAAAAAAAAACTCCGCTATGTTGATCAGTGATCATGACAAATTTATTGTAGACAAGTCCTGACTTCGCTATTTACAACATGTGTTAACCTGTTTGTCATGCTCATTCTTGTTATACATTTATCTTGCAATAAAAAGATTTAAAAAAAAAAAAAAGATACCTTGATGAGAGTTTTCATGTGCATAAACGTGTAAGTGAGGTACGCCTCCCACAGTTCATCACCCAATATAAAGAAACCCAGATAAGCTTACCCTCACTACATATATATGTAAGTGAGGTGAGGAATATCAGAAAACTGGGACAGAACAATAAATACCTTGAAAACCGAACATAACCCCCGTTCCAACCTAAACTTTCATATCTTTATCCCCCCTTTTTTTCTCTCCAAAAAAATTGACGAGAAAATACGCGAAAGAAGAAGTAATCAAGTGAGAAAAAGGACCGAAAATACTTAAGTTAAGTATCCCATACTCACATTTCGTGTTTGACCCGGTGTAGCGCCATATTCCACATCCAACAAACCCCTTTTTTTACGACGACTATTGGGTTACCTAGGAATAACCCTTCAGGGTGGAGGATAGGCAGCAAAACAGCGATAATTACAGCGCCCAGGCGATTGTCTTACCAACCTTTTACCACTTGTGTCTAAATCTATACCTAAAAAGACAAGAGCCAATGCAGCAGTATGTTCAAGCACAGAGAAAGAAGAAACGAAAAGATTGGAGAAGCATTCAAGTTCAACTTCACAGACGAAACCATCGAGATGACAGAAGAGAACTTGGAGACAGCAATGAACAGACTAGGAGACTGGCTTTTGAGAGAAAACAAGCTATGGTGGGAGGTGGCCACAGTAGAAAAGTATAAAACAGAGCATGTAATACCCAAAGGCCTCAAAATGAATAAACAACCAAGTTTCCAGGATGCATCAGAAAATTTCACCACGTAATGGAATGAAGCATTAGATAGATGCTCTTTCACCTTAATCGAATTAATTCTAAAAGAAAGGAAAGGCACCCTAACAAAAGTAAACGAAAGAATAGAAATACTACAAACTCTAATCGAACCCTACAAAAAATTAGCAAACTTCGATTCCCTGGAAAAAGAGATAATTGAAAAGATTGAAAGGAATACGGATTTTCTTATAAAAAAGAAACAAGGAAAACTACAACGGGACTTTGACTACTACAAGTTCGGTGTAGTAACAAGAAGAAGAACAGACCGACTGGAGAATCAAAAGAGGAACAGAAGATCAAGAAGTAGAATACACCCATCCAGAAGAGAAGAATACCCACAAAGAAAAGAGCATACAAATCTCCATAGTAAACATCCCTCTGTAAGAAGAAGCCCTCCATGGAGACACGGAAATAACCACTTCAGATCACCAGAAAGAAGGAACAACACACACAGAACATACAGATGGGTCTTTTCCCATCTTTGCAGGGGATGGCGCTGGCGTCGCCAGCCGCCATCCCCCGCCAGCGCCATGGCGATGGTGAGAAGGGGACGCGCGCGCACGAGCGGCGCACGCGTCCCCTTCCGACGGCGCTTCCATTCGTTCCCCCGGGTCCCCGCCGGCTTGCCGGCGGTAACCCGGGGTCCCCGCCGCCTGCCCGCACCCCCCCTAACCCTGTCCGTCTCCCTGAGGCGGAGACGGACAGGGTTTCCGTCGCGCTAGCGACGGAGACTGAGACGCGCGTGCGCGTGAGACGCACGCGCGTCTCAGTCTCCTCGCTGGCGAGGCTGCTGGCGGGTCGCCAGCGTGTACGTTCTGGCGACCCGCCAGCAAGGATGAACACCAGCACATACTGTATCCCCCTCAAAAGTACTTTAGACAGGAGGATGAACAATACGGAAGAACATATAAGAGATGGGACCAGAACCTCCAAAATAATAGAGATAGAAGATATGGGAGAAAGGAAGTTGAGAGACAACGATATGCAAGAAAAGACTACAATGAAGATTACAGAGGTCACGATCGCAAGTGGACAACACCCAGAAGATCATCCAGGAGCAACACAAGGGAAAGGAGAACAGAAGGCAAATACAATTACAGAAGGGATGAACGTAGGAATGAAACCTACAGAGAACCTGAAAAACGGAGAGAAATCTTAATACCAAAAACCACAATACTAAGAACAAGATATCATACATCACAAGAACCAAGTACATCCTATTATGTAAAGGACTGCTACCCTACACCTCCACGTAACGAGGAAGAGAAATCACCAAACCATGGAGAAAGAGAGCAAAGAGAAAACTCATCAACAAGAAAGAGAAGATTACAGATTGAAGATGAGGGGGAAAATAGAGGAGGCATAATCACCGAAAGGGAAAGCCCCAGAAATAGAAGATCTGAGAGCGAAGAAAGCGCCACATCAACCAAAAAATCTCCTTTTCGAAAACAAAGGCAGACAAAAGGGAAAAGAGAAATAACAACGAGGAAAACCCAAAGAGTGATGATCAAAACAAAAGGAAAAAAACCAGGAAAACAATAAGAGGATGCAGAGGAGGTAAACAGAAAATAAAGAAGAAAAAAAGGAGGAAAGACCAATCAGAAGAAAATCCGAACCCAGGAAAAAGCACGACAGAAGAACCAAGTAATATTTTTAATCTTAGCAAAAGAAACCTAAAGAAGGAAGAAGAGAAAATACTAAGGAAAGGACTAAAATTTGCCCCCACATCACACATGAACAACTTCAATAAATTTGTCGATGTCCAAAAATTTGTAAGAAAAATAACTTTGAAAATTTTTGCAATAAAAGAAAAAGAGAAAGAAAAAGAATCAAAAAACCTGGAGGACACACAAACCCAAAATTCACCATTGCTTCAAAATAATTCTAAGAAGAAAAAGAAGTCACTCTTCTACCCAACATACATTAAAGGGAATTTCATTGATACCTTCGCCAAAGTGGTCACAGAAGAAATTGAGAACCTGAAGAAACCCAAAGTGAAATTCAATCTTACAAGGAAGGAACGAGAGATCGTAAAAGATCTGGGTCAAGACGAAACCATAATAATCAAGCCTTGTGACAAAGGTGGAGGTCTAGCAATTCTGGTTAGAGAGGACTACATAAAAGAAATACAGAGGCAACTATCAGATACGGAGACGTACACCAAATTGAAAAATGATCCATCACACAAAATAGAGAAGGACTTCAAACAACTTTTGGACACACACTTACAAAAAGGGGGCATATCCAAAGATGAATATGAATATTCAAACATTCAGAATCCAATAACACCTACCATTTATACACTTCCAAAAGTGCATAAAAGTCTGTCCAACCCCCCGGGAAGACCAATTATAGCGGGAGTAAACAGCCTGACCTCTAAACTATCATCCTTGGTAGACAGTCTCCTACAACCAATGGTACAAAAAATACCGTCATATTTAAAGGACACCAACGATACACTAGAAAAGATAAAGACCTTCAATTGGAGTGAAAATAGCACTCTATCCTCGGTGGACGTAACATCGCTATACACCTGCATCAAGCACGAAAAGGGCATAGAAGCGATAGCCTGGGCATTAGAAAAAACTGAATACACACAAGAAAGGAAAACCTTAATCCTGGAGGCAATAAGGTTCATCCTTAACAACAATTTTTTTCTTTTTTGATGGGGCGTTTTACATGCAACGCACCGGTACAGCTATGGGCACTAAATTTGCCCCAAGCTACGCGAACCTTTTTATGGGGTTCTGGGAGGAGGAACACATATACAGGAGCGTAGCTTGGGGCACAAGCCTAAAAAGGTGGTATAGATATATAGACGACGTCTTATTACTTTGGGAAGACACCGAAGAAAATCTCCTAAAATTCCTCAAAGAACTCAATACCAACACATTCAATCTTAAATTCACTTTCACCCACAGCATGGAATCAATCAATTTTTTGGACTTGACAATATACATAACCGGAGGACAAATAAACACAAAGACATACAAAAAACCAACAGACACAAACTCATATATATCTACAGACAGCCAACACCATATATTATGGATAAATGGAGTTCCCAAAAGTCAATTTTGGAGAGTCAAACGAAATTGCAGTAACCCGGTGACATGTAAACAACAAATGGAAAACATGAAGAAAGACTTTGTGGACAAAGGCTATGAGGAAGCAATGCTAGAAGACACCATACAGCAAACAGAAAAGATGGATAGAGAAGTACTACTAAATAGAAAAAAGGATATTTCAAAACAAACAGACACCACAGACAGACAAAAATGGTCCTTTATAACCAACTACGACACTCAATACAAACAAGTGGAAAAAATAATGAAAAAACACTGGCATCTACTTCAGAGAGATCAGGTTCTAAAAGATCTGATACCAGAAAAACCCTGTTTCATTTACCGCAAATCTAGAAATTTGAAGGATGCGCTAGTTAAGAGCACTTTACCAGCACTAACTAAAAATCTCATCAGGACCAAAGGTTTCCACCGCTGTGGAACCTGCATAGCATGTAAAACCATAAAAGATACCACATCAAAATATACTTGTGTCACAGTAAACAACATCAAATTTAAAATAAACGATTTCATAACCTGCCACTCCTCTAACATCATATACTTGGCAGAGTGCACATGTGGTCTTTCATACATAGGAAGGACAACCCGCCCACTAAAAGTAAGAATGTCAGAGCATATAAGAAATATTCGGAAAGGACTAGAAACCCATAACCTTTTATTTTAAAACCCAACACAATTGCTCGACATCAAACATCAGGAAATTTATGGGCCTCAAACAAATAAAATCCAGTTGGAAGGATAAGAATATTGAAACAAATCTTGCTAAGTCAGAAATGAAATTAATATTCGATTTAAAAACTTTAACACCAAAGGGACTTAATAACGATTTCGAATTGAAATGGTTCCTATGATCAACTAGTATAAATATAACAAAAATCGTTTTATGTACAGAAAAAGAGAGAAAAAGAGCAATAAATCGTTTACCTCTAATTTTTATTTTTATTTTTTTGTGTGAAATAAGAATATATAAAAAAAACTCCTTTATATTTAAAAAATCCTGATCATACTCTGTTTACTCCTTAGAGTTTGAATCAACTACAACAGAAATTCATTAACTTCTAAAAATGTAAGAGCTGCCGCCATCTTTATACACCCAGAAAAGCCCTCTGCAGTTAGCCACGCAAGAGGAGAAGGAGGAGCGTGACAGAAGAGTCCCCATATCTCCACAATAACGCCCACGTTACAGGACAACGCGTCACTAGAAGAACGCCCATCAGAAGATCTCAGTAAACTGACGGACGCCATCTTACTACACCCAACAACGCTCACTTCACAGGACAACGCGTCATCAGGAGAACGTCTACTAGAAGATCCCAGCAGACTGACGGACGCCATCTTACTACACCCAGCGGGGGAAGAAAATCCAGACGGACAAAGTGGAGAAGGATGACACGTTTGAACATCTCCGCATCTCCACTAAGGGGGACACGCCGAAAATCAGCATCTACAAAAGCCCCCATATGACCACCCTCGAGTTTGTAAACGGAAGTAGCCGCCATATTACTACACCATTGCACCTTCAGAACGGAGGTGAAGCCAGCCGCCATATTGCTACACCCTAACTGGGAGATAGAACGACGAAGTAACGGCCGCCATCTTTCTACACCCAGGATAACACAGACATAACCCTGCAAGCCCAAGCTACATCAAATAAATTTTACAACGTCTTTTTTATTATATTTTTAATAGCCATGTAATAATGCATATTAACATCTCTGTATTGCACAAATTTTGTTCAGTTATATAATAAGAAAATCGGAAACAGGAACAGGAAGTGATGCCATCTTGGATTACCCTCACTCATAAATAGCAAGCACACCAGCAGGTCCTCCATGCCTTGACAAAGAGATGCACATCTCGAAACGCGTCGGCAGGAGGACTTGCTTTTGAGTTGATTTTGGATTCTGACTCTCTGCTGGAAGTTTTTGAGGGACCTAATCACCCCCCGAGGAAAAGGTAGGACAAAGAGAATTTTTTCTCAAAGTTGCGGAGTCTACTTACCGGTCAGTAGCTCAGTACCAGTCCTGCCCCATTCTTAAAGGGGGTAACAGTGCCCCTCCACCAGCAGACGGTAGAAGCATACGGACTATATTGAATCTCCGTTTTTTAAATATTTAAAAAAATAATAATTTTATACTGTTAAAATAAAAACCTTTTTTTCACTGGATAAGAAGTCAGCCTTGAATGATTAAAGATACCCAGATGCTCGTGTACATACATTACCAATCGTGAGTACTGGTACGCAGTTTTAATAAAGATACCTTGATGAGAGTTTTCATGTGCATAAACGTGTAAGTGAGGTACGCCTCCCACAGTTCATCACCCAATATAAAGAAACCCAGAGAAGCTTACCCTCACTACATATATATGTAAGTGAGGTGAGGAATATCAGAAAACTGGGACAGAACAATAAATACCTTGAAAACCGAACATAACCCCCGTTCCAACCTAAACTTTCATATCTTTATCCCCCCTTTTTTTCTCTCCAAAAAATTGACGAGAAAATACGCGAAAGAAGAAGTAATCAAGTGAGAAAAAGGACCGAAAATACTTAAGTTAAGTATCCCATACTCACATTTCGTGTTTGACCCGGTGTAGCGCCATATTCCACATCCAACAAACCCCTTTTTTTACGACGACTATTGGGTTACCTAGGAATAACCCTTCAGGGTGGAGGATAGGCAGCAAAACAGAGATAATTACAGCGCCCAGGCGATTGTCTTACCAACCTTTTACCACTAGAGATATATATATATATATATATATATATATATATATATATATATATACACACACACACACACACACACACACATTGTAGGGGCTCTGCACACACTAAATTAACTAATAATAAAAATAGTGGAGATTTGGTTCATGAATTGATCGATGCATTTAAGCCTGCAGCTTAACGGGACCCCACTTTTCTGCAGGTCCTAACACTATCACTCAAAATGGCTACAATACACATAGCTATCACATCAATGCTTGATTCCAGGCATGCTATCTGGTCGGCTCACAGCAGACTGTGCTTTTATAGGTGAGCAGCTACCAACACACCTGTCACTAATCATCTAGGGAACTGGTTAACATAAGCTATGCACTATAGGTTAAAACAGGGTGCATGAGAGAATGTGACCACAATAAGGCTGATTTAAAAAAATTAATCTAATAAACAATATATACATTATATATACACTAAACATCGGCACTCACCTTTCCTAGTTTTGGGGTGCCCTTTGGCTTGTGACCACATTGTTTAAACAGACATTGTAGGGGCTCTGCACACACTAAATTAACTGATAATAAATAGTGGAGATTTGGTTCATGAATTGATCAATGCATTGATGTGATAGCTATGTGTATTGTAGCCAGTTTGAGCGATAGTGTTAGGACCTGCAGAAAAGTGGGGTCCCGTGAAGGGGGCTGCAGGCTTAAATGCTGCTGTGCAACTTTGGAAGGAAATTAAAAATTTTGTGCGTCACTGATATATAACTGGAAAATGACGTTCAGCATTTGTGTCAACTTCACTTCAAAATAATATTAAACATTTAAACATTCAAAACACAGTTAATGGGTATTGAGTCCACAACTGCAAAAAGGGACCACTGCTGCTTTGTGCGCTCTGTTGTAATGTCTGTGTGCACGCGCGCACAGCTTAGAGGGAACACTGCTTACGGGGCTCCTCCGGCGTAGATCTGTCCTCTTTGTCCAGGGACAGAGAAACATATCAAACACCTGAACAAAGATGGACCATGGAGGAGCAGCCTGAGGATGTTTGTTTAACTCCGGCGGCTCCTCCTCATGAATGCCGCTATTGGCCGCCTATTGGTGCCTAGTGGCCAATCAGGAGCTGTATGCTGCATGGATATGCATTGGGTGCAGGTGCATGGGTGTGCATTGGGTGCAGGTGCATGGGTGTGCATTGGGTGCAGGTGCATGGGTGTGCATTGGGTGCAGGTGCATGGGTGTGCATTGGGTGCAGGTGCATGGGTGTGCATTGGGTGCAGGTGCATGGGTGTGCATTGGGTGCAGGTGCATGTAGTCTATCAATTGTGCATGTTGATCGCCCGTGTGAATGTGGAGCCGAGAAGTGACAGGCCCACGAGGCGTGAGACTTACTTTAACAGACCGAGTGTTTTTGAGCTCAATCAGTCCTAGCGCTCGCACAGTGGAGCGAAACTACCGCCCCGCATATGCCGTTTCTGTTGTCTTCCCTATAACTGTTTATGTGAGTGTTTTGACAGCTGGATTGAGATCCAGGTAAATCCGGATCTGCGCATCTCTAATGATTTTATTTCTTTTATACATAGAGTTAATCAATCTTCAAAGCGTGTCCTGCACCTTGTGATCAGTGTGAGATTCATTGTGAGATTTAACCATTCAGCAGGGTGTAACTCCTCCCCTTTTTTGTAATTGCATCTTCCTTGGAGCTCAGCCGGTTCATCGCAGCTGATTGGTCTATTTTCATTTAATTATATTTCCACCAGGGCTGCCAAGAGTGTGGCTCTTCCACCCTCCCTATATACTGTAGCAGTGATTATAGTAATGAGGATGTGATTTATTTAATGACTATATGGGAGGCTGAGCACTAATTTATCTCCCTTTGATATATTATAATTTGAAGTAAAATGATTAAGTCTTTAATTATAATTTTGGCGAAGTTGAACAACAAAAGTTCCTTTATTACATATCGGTGACTTATACCCCTTTCACACAGAAAAATCCCAAAAACCCAGGTATTTCCCGGATACAAAAACCCGGGTACAACTAGACAGCAAGGGGCTGACCCCCTTTCACACAGGAGCAAAAACCCGGGTATTTCCCGTGTCGACCCCTTTCACACAGAAGCCGGATTTTTCCTGCAAAACTCTGTGTGTCATAAGAAAAGGACAGTTTTAAAGGCACACAGAGATGAGATCATGAAAAGTGGGTGGTGACTGCTCACTGCATTGCATTAAACATGGCTGACAAGTTGCAGAACACCCTCTCTATTAACCTAAATACTATGACACAGTAGAAGTACAAGGACACATTGGTTGTATGTTTGAAAGAACTTGTTTTATTTTTCACAAAACATGTTTTATGCAGTTCACTTTAAATATAAAATGTTTTCAAATATAAATCTTTAGTGGTCATAAATACCCTTTCAACACTGAAACAACATTGAACTATTGCAACACGAGGTAGAATATGTATTTAGCATAGGTCTACTATCAGTGGTGGGTGAATAGGTTGTGCTGCCATCCAAGCTGATATTGTATAGGGGAGACACACACCTAGTTTGACTGTCCAGCAGCCACACATTTTCATCCGGCACTGTATATATAGATAAACACTTGTATTTGCAATTTTTGGTACCTGTAGGGCACAGGTCTTCAACCTGTGGCCCTTCAGATGTTGTGGAACTACATGTCCCCGCATGCCCTGAGTTTTTTTGCCATCCTACTATAGGAAAAAATGTGGCAATGTATGGTGGGACATGTAGTTTCACAACATCTGGAGGGCCACAGGTTGAGACCTGTGCTGTAGGGCAATTCGAAACACTCTGGCTCCTGCCGGGCAGTGAAAACCCGCACGGCCAGGAATCTGTGCCACACACAGCAGTTTACAATGATGGGATCCGGCTGAAACCAGGCGGCCTGGGTGAATGGTCACATCTGTGCCCATTATTAACTACGGTGTGTGGCACGGCTTCCTGGCCGTGCGGGGTTTCGCCATCCGACAGGAGTCGGAGAGTGTGAAATAGCCCTTAGTACACCCCAAAAAAATATAAATATATAAATATAAGCCCCAAACAGGGAATTTTTTTATTGCCTTAAAGATAAAGAAGAAGGCATACTGTGTACACATTATAGATTATGTTCAGTCACATATCTAGAGTATACTCTATTTGTACACATTTAAATAAAAAAAAAGTTTGAGAACTTTGATTCAGCTCCAAACTGAAGAACCAAATGAGCTTTTTCGAGGCTTATAAACTAAAGAACCATAATACTCTACTGTGTACATCAAAATGGAACACAGCATTTAACGGGCCTTGTAAGTGCCACTTTTTAAGCAAGAAAAATTGAACGAGCCCAGAAAAAAGATAAAAAGAACAACCATATAGCAACATTACTACAAATGCCTGTAGGCAGTGCTGATTACAGTGCTAACAGGAGTGTTATGATTACTGGCATTCACTGAATCATCAGCATAATTTTTCACATTGCCATATTGCCTACTATATCCTGTGCCATTGACAGTATCATGCACTGTCTCCTGTGGACTGGTATTGGCATGTGGCCTACTTGGCTGTGTGGCATGTGAAAAATTATTGCCCATGTTTTCAGTATAACTACGCCCTTGGCCCTGCACAGTAGTTTGGCTTGAATTTGAAGGCATAAATGTATGGCCTCTGTGTGGAGGATTACAATAATCACCCTCAACGTACGGACTACACAGCTTGTAAGGCTGCGGATTCTGTAATGTAGACACCATATTGGTAAGAAAGGTCATCTGTGCATCTCGATTTTCACGCGCTATGCGTTCGTGCAGACCCACCAACTGTGTGAGAAAGGAATCTTGCAACTGTCTCTCGTTGTCAAAGAAGCGCTGCAGTCGGGCATCCTCTTGAGTTTGAAATTCAAGATCGGACTCTCGGAGATGATCTACCAGGATTCTTGACATTGAGCGCGTAGCAAGCTCCATCTTTGACGGTTTTTTCTTCCTTGCAGGTACATCAAATACTAAAAATAAAGGAAAAATCATTACAATCCAATAGCGGCATGCCAGTGTATATATAGAGATATATATATATAGAGAGAGAGAGAGAGAGAGAGAGCGAGAGAGACTACTACTACTGGTTCCCACAATACCCCTCTCCAGGGCACACCACACGTGTGCTGTAGTAGTGGGTGCGGGGTTGTTACCTGTGTTACAGTGGGACTACAGGTCCCAGCAAGCCTGCAACACATGCTGATACTTGGGAGAACCACAGGTACCAGCATGTGGGGCATTAAAGGCCTGCTGATACCTATAGCCCCCTGTACATCTATTAAAATAGATACACAAACAATACTTGAAAAACTTACTGTTACGACGCAACGTTGGGGTCTCAGTCTGTGCAGGAGTGGGTGTCCCAGATGGAGTAATGGTGCTGGCTCCACTGTCCTCAACCTCAGCCTCTAATGGATCAATTGTGTCCTCCATGGCAGCAATAGGATCAGGGATGCTGTTGTCTATGCTGTCTTCCAACTCCATTATAGGTGGGCAAGATGGGCTGCATTCTGGAGTTATGCTCCGTGATGAAGCTGCACTGGATGATGATATGGCAACAGGGTTCACCAGGGCAGAATTGCCAAAGACCTCGTTACATTGGTCGAAGTAAACCCATTCCATCCTCCCAGCACCACTTTTCCTCCTGTTGTTGTCACAAACTTTGTTGTAGTACCTGCGCAGAGCTTTTAGTTTGTTGACCACCTGCTGCTGGGTACGCACAATGCCCCTTGAAGTGAGGACCTTGGCAATATTGGTGTAGACTACAGCGTCCTTCACTGTGCCAGTAATCTGTTTTCGGATTTCTTCCTCCCCTCTGACACTGAGCAGCTCACGGATCTCCTCATCTTTCCAGTGTGCCATGGCCATTTACTGCTGCGCTGCACGCCTCTGCCACGTGCGCTCAGCCAATCAGGGAACCTGTAAAGATCAGCCAATCACGCAGCGCCATGCTGCACAGCCAATCAGCATGATTTTTCAATAGTCGGGAGAAAAACACGGGTCGGACCCTTTCACACAGCCGCAAACACGTGTCTGACACGGGAAAAACCCAGGTAAATACCTGGGTCGAAGTCCCGGAACTTTAGACCCGTGTTGACCCTTTCAGACAGAAGAAAAACCCGTGTCGACACGGCAAGAGCAGGGAAGTTACCGGGTCTTTTTTTCTGTCTGAAAGGGGTATGAATGAACTTAATGAGTATTTACTTTATACTCTTACCGAGGCTGATCATTATACAGAGTATGTATCACCTGGATCAATAATATATAAGATGGAGGAAGAGAGAGAGAGAGAGAGAGAGAGAGAGAGAGAGAGAGAGAGAGAGAGAGATACAGGTGTATCCGGGGGGGGGGTAATGAGTGTGATTAGTTTGTCGCCATCCTGACATTCTCAGCATTCTGAATACAATATGTCAGATAACTGAGCTGCTAGTTCCGTCCACAGAGGATATAACTGAGAGGCACATTAAACAAACGCACTAAGGGGCGATTCAGGCCAGTTCGCACAGGTCCGAATTCGTCCCCGATATTTTTGGTCTGTGCTGGCCCAGTCTGCGAGCATGTTCGGCAGTGACAGGCGGGGGCATTTGCTGGTGTCCACCCAGCGTTTAATGGGCAAGTCCGCAGAAATGCTGGGCGGACCCCACAAAATACAGGCATGCCCTGCCTGCTCCAGGTGGGTGGATGATGTCACATGGCTTCAAAGCCCGCCCCCAACTCGAGATGAAAAGTCCAGACACATGTGTAGCCAAAACAACACCCCTACTACACCTGTGCACCACCCCTACAACACTACAATACAATGTCACTACAACACCCCTACTACACCTGTACAGCACCCCTACAACACTACAATACAATGTCAATACAACACCCCTACTACACCTGTACAGCACCCCTACAACACTACAATACAATGTCAATACAACACCCCTACTACACCTGTGCACCACCCCTACAACACTACAATACAATGTCAATACAACACCCCTACTACACCTGTGCACCACCCCTACAACACTACAATACAATGTCACTACAACACCCCTACTACACCTGTACAGCACCCCTACAACACTACAATACAATGTCAATACAACACCCCTACTACACCTGTGCACCACCCCTACAACACTACAATACAGTGACACTACAACACCCCTACTACACCTGTTCAGCACCCCTACAACACTCTACAATACAGTGACACTACAGCACCCCTACTACACCTGTACAGCACCCCTACAACACTCTACAATACAGTGACACTACAACACCCCTAATACACCTGTAGAGCACCCCTACAACACTCTACAATACAGTGACACTACAGCACCCCTACTACACCTGTACAGCACCCCTACAACACTCTACAATACAGTGACACTACAACACCCCTAGGACACCTGTGCAACACCCCTACAACACTCTACAATACAGTGACACTACAACACCCCTACGACACCTGTGCAGCACCCCTACAACACTCTACAATACAGTGACACTACAACACCCCTACAACACTCTACAATACAGTGACACTACAACACCCCTACTACACCTGTAGAGCACCCCTACAACACTCTACAATACAGTGACACTACAACACCCCTAATACACCTGTAGAGCACCCCTACAACACTCTACAATACAGTGACACTACAGCACCCCTACTACACCTGTACAGCACCCCTACAACACTCTACAATACAGTGACACTACAACACCCCTAATACACCTGTACAGCACCCCTACAACACTCTACAATACAGTGACACTACAACACCCCTACTACACCTGTACAGCACCCCTACAACACTCTACAATACAGTGACACTACAACACCCCTAGGACACCTGTGCAGCACCCCTACAACACTCTACAATACAGTGACACTACAACACCCCTAATACACCTGTACAGCACCCCTACAACACTCTACAATACAGTGACACTACAACACCCCTACGACACCTGTGCAGCACCCCTACAACACTCTACAATACAGTGACACTACAGCACCCCTACTACACCTGTACAGCACCCCTACAACACTCTACAATACAGTGACACTACAACACCCCTACTACACCTGTACAGCACCCCTACAACACTCTACAACTCCAATACAGTGACACTACAACACCCCTACTACACCTGTACAGCACCCCTACAACACTCTACAACAGTGTCACTACAACACCCCTAATACACCTGTACAGCACCCCTACAACACTCTACAACTCCAATACAGTGACACTACAACACCCCTACTACACCTGTACAGCACCCCTACAACACTCTACAATACAGTGACACTACAAAACCCCTACTACACCTGTACAGCACCCCTACAACACTCTACAATACATTGACACTACAACACCTCTACTACACCTGTACAGCACCCCTACAACACTCTACAACTCCAATGCAGTGACACTACAACACCACTACTACACCTGTACAGCACCCCTACAACACTCTACAACTCCAATACAGTGACACTACAACACCCCTAATACACCTGTACAGCACCCCTACAACACTACAATACAGTGACACTACAACACCCCTACTACGCCTGTACAGCACCCCTACAACACTCTACAATACAGTGACACTACAACACCCCTAATACACCTGTACAGCACCCCTACAACACTCTACAACTCCAATACAGTGACACTACAACACCTCTACTACACCTGTACAGCACCCCTACAACACTCTACAATACAGTGACACTACAACACCCCTACGACACCTGTAGAGCACTCCTACAACACTCTACAATACAGTGACACTACAACAGCCCTACTACACCTGTACAGCACCCCTACAACACTCTACATTTCCAATACAGTGACACTACAACACCCCTAATACACCTGTACAGCACCCCTACAACTCCAATACAGTGACACTACAGCACCCCTACTACACCTGTAAAGCACCTCTACAACATTCTACAACTCCAATATAGTGTCGCTACAACACCCCTAATACACCTGTACAGCACCCCTACAACTCCAATACAGTGTCACTACAACACCCCTACAACACCTGTACAGCACCCCTACAACACTCTACAACTCCAATACAGTGACACTACAACACCACTACTACACCTGTACAGCACCCCTACAACACTCTACAATACAGTGACACTACAACACCCCTACTACACTTGTACAGCACCCCTACAACACTCTACAATACAGTGATACTACCACGCCCCTACTACACCTGTAGAGCACCCCTACAACACTCTACAATTCAGTGACACTACAACACCCCTACTACACCTGTGCAGCACCTCTACAACACTACAATACAGTGATACTACAATACCCCTACTACACCTGTACAGCACCCCTACAACACTTTACAATACAGTGACAATACAACACCACTACTACACCTGTGCTGCACCCAAACAACACTCTACAATATAGTGATATTACAACACCCCTACTACACCTGCACAGCACCCCTACAACACTCTACAATACAGTGACACTACAACACCCCTATTACACCTTTACAGCACCCCTATAACACTCTACAACTCCAATACAGTGACACTATAACACCCCTACTACACCTGTACAGCACCACTACACCACTCTACAATACAGTGACACTACAACACCCCTAATACAAATGTAAAGCACCTCTACAACACTCTACAATGCAGTGACACTACAACACCCCTAATACACCTGTACAGCTACCCCACAACACTCTACAACTCCAATACAGTGACACTACAACACCTCTACTACACCTGTACAGCACCCCTACAACACTCTACAATACAGTGACACTACAACACCCCTACTACACCTGTAGAGCACACCTACAACTCCAATACAGTGTCACTACAACACCCCTATTACACCTGTACAGCACCCCTACAACACTCTACAATACAGTGACAATACACCTGTACAGCACCCCTACAACACTCTACAATACAGTGACACTACAACACCCCTAATATACCTGTAAAGCACCCCTACAACACTCTACAACTCCAATACAGTGTCACTACCACACCCCTACTACACCTGTACAGCACCCCCACTACACCTCTACAGCACCCCTACAACACTCTACAATACAGTGACACTACAACACCCCTAATACACCTGTACAGCACCCCTACAACACTCTACAATACAACATCCCTAATACACCTGTACAGCACCCCTACAACACTCTACAATACAGTGACACTACAACACCCCTACTACACCTGTACAGCACCCATGCAACACTCTACAATACAGTAACACTACAACACCCCTACAACACTCTACAACTCCAAAACAGTGTCACTAAAACACCCCTACTACACCTGTACAGCACCCCTACAACACTATATAATACAGTGACACTACAATACCCGTAATACACCTGTACAGCACCCCTACAACACTCTGTAACTCCAATACAGTGACACTACAATACCCCTAATACACCTGTACAGCACCCCTACAACACTCTACAATACAGTGACACTACAACACCACTACTACACCTGTACAGCACCCCTACAACACTCTACAACTCCAATACAGTGACACTACAACACATCTAATACACATGTAACGCACCCCTGCAACACTCTACAACTCCAATACAGTGTCACTACAACACCCCCACTACATCTGTACAGCACCCCTACAACACTCTACAACTCCAATACAGTGACACTACTACACCTGTACAGCACCCCTACAACACTCTACAATACAGTGACACTACAACACCACTACTACACCTGTACAGCACCCCTACAACACTCTACAATACAGTGACACTACAACACCACTACTACACCTGTACAGCACCCCTACAACACTCTATAATACAGTGACACTACAACACCCCTACTACACCTGTACAGCACCCCATACAACACTCTACAATACAGTGACACTACAACACCCCTACTACACCTGTACAGCACCCATGCAACACGTTACAATACAGTGACACTACAACACCCCTACTACACCTAGAGAGTTCCCCTATAAATCCCGTCCACTGATACTACAACATGGGTTCAGCTGTGGCCCTGGTAGCAGAACAATATAACCCATACACTGTATATCCTCCAGCGCGCACCGTCAGCTGGTGTTTATATGTGTATATTACATAACAGTGCACATAATCCACCACGCCGCTGACACAGCATATGTGAGACTCTAATAACATTTACCCCCTCCCTGTACTACTTGGCAAGCAGCTTCTACTAGGCTTATGTAGTTGTTCCACCCAGACTGTAACCTGGGGGTATACAGGATCAGCGGCATATCTATTATGAGTGCAGGGTGTGGTGCACATGGGGGGTACACTGTACCTATGTTCTTGTGCAGTGGCAGTGCTGCGCGTATCACTGAGTCCATTTCCCCCGATGATCTGCAGCTCACGCTGTCACCGACATAGTAGAAGTGTCCTATTATACGCCCTACGTCCTATATTATTACCAGTGATTATATAGCGAACACATATTCCACAGCGCTGTACAGAGACTATTATTACCAGTTATTATACAGTGCACACATATTCCGCAGCGCTGTACAGAGATTATTATTACCAGTTATTATATAGCGCACACATATTCCACAGCGCTGTACAGAGACTATTATTACCAGTTATTATATAGCGCACACATATTCCACAGCGCTGTACAGAGATTATTATTACCAGTTATTATATAGCGCACACATATTCCACAGCGCTGTACAGAGACTATTATTACCAGTTATTATATAGCGCACACATATTCCACAGCGCTGTACAGAGACTATTATTACCAGTTATTATATAGCGCACACATATTCCATAGTGCTGTACAGAGAATATCATTACCAGATAATATATAGCGCACACATATTCCGCAGCGCTGTACAGAGACTATTACCAGTTATTATATAGCTCACACATATTCCGCAGCGCTGTACAGAGACTATTATTACCAGTTATTATATAGCGCACACATATTCCGCAGCGCTGTACAGAGAATATTATTACCAGTTATTATATAGCTCACACATATTCCGCAGCGCTGTACAGAGACTATTATTACCAGTTATTATATAGCGCACACATATTCCACAGCGCTGTACAGAGACTATTATTACCAGTTATTATACAGTGCACACATATTCCGCAGCGCTGTACAGAGACTATTATTACCAGTTATATTATATAGCGCACACATATTCAGCAGCGCTGTACAGAGACTATTATTACCAGTTATTATATAGCGCACACATATTCCGCAGTGCTGTACAGAGAATATCATTACCAGATAATATATAGCGCACACATATTCCGCAGCGCTGTACAGAGACTATTACCAGTTATTATATAGCTCACACATATTCCGCAGCGCTGTACAGAGATATTATTACCAGTTATTATATAGCGCACACATATTCCACAGCAGTGTACAGAGACTATTATTACCAGTTATTATATAGCGCACACATATTCCACAGCGCTGTACAGAGACTATTACCAGTTATTATATAAAGCACACATATTCCACAGCGCTGTACAGAGACTATTATTACCAGTTATTATATAGCGCACACATATTCCGCAGTGCTGTACAGAGACTATTATTACCAGTTATTATATAGCGCACACATATTCCGCAGTGCTGTACAGAGACTATTATTACCAGTTATTATATAGCGCACACATATTCCGCAGTGCTGTACAGAGACTATTATTACCAGTTTTTATATAGCGCACACATATTCCGCAGCGCTGTACAGAGATTATTATTACCAGTTATTATATAGCGCACACATATTCCGCAGCGCTGTACAGAGACTATTATTACCAGTTATTATATAGCGCACACATTTTCCTCAGCGCTGTACAGAGACTAGTATTACCAGTTATTATATAGCGCACACATATTCCGCAGCGCTGTACAGAGGATATTATTACCAGTTATTATATAGCGCACACATATTCCGCAGCGCTGTACAGAGACTATTATTACCAGTTATTCTATAGCGCACACATATTCTGCAGCGCTGTACAGAGACTATTATTACCAGTTATTATATAGCGCACACATTTTCCTCAGCGCTGTACAGAGACTATTATTACCAGTTATTATATAGTGCACACATATTCTGCAGCGCTGTACAGAGACTATTACCAGTTATTATATAGCGCACACATATTCCACAGCACTGTACAGAGACTATTACCAGTTATTATATAGCGCACACATATTCCGCAGTGCTGTACAGAGACTATTATTACCAGTTATTATATAGCGCACACATATTCCGCAGCGCTGTACAGAGACTATTATTACCAGTTATTATATAGCGCACACATATTCCGCAGCGCTGTACAGAGATTATTACCAGTTATTATATAGCGCACACATTCCGCAGCGCTGTATAGAGACTATTATTACCAGTTATTATATAGCGCACACATATTCCGCAGCGCTGTACAGAGAATATTATTACCAGTTATTATATAGCGCACACATTTTCCTCAGCTCTGTACAGAGACTATTATTACCAGTTATTATATAGCGCACACATATTCTGCAGCGCTGTACAGAGACTATTATTACATAGCGCACACATTTTCCTCAGCGCTGTACATTGACTAGTATTACCAGTTATTATATAGCGCACACATATTCTGCAGCGCTGTACAGAGACTATTATTACCAGTTATTATATAGCGCACACATATTCCGCAGCGCTTTACAGAGATTATTATTACCAGTTATTATATAGTGCACACATATACCGCAGAGCTGTACAGAGACTATTACAGGTACACCACCGATTTTCCGGCATCATCGGTTCCAGTGCCGTTCCGGATTATCGATTTTTCCGGATTATCGAAGGTTTCATGGATGACTAGTTTTTTAGTGATTTAACACCTTCATCACATTTCTAAAGCAATAATTAGTAAAGTATATGCAACAGCATAATATTAATGAATGAATAAACACAGTAGAGTATGCAAAACTGTTTATTACAGTGTAGTACGTGCTGTACAACCAAATCAGGTATCAGGTACATTTTGAACAAACACAGTAAGGGCCTTATTCAAGTTCACTCTTTCTGACAAAATGCTTCTTAGATGGACAGAACCATGTGCACTGCAGGTGGGGCAGATGTAACATGTGCATAGAGAATTATGTTTGGGTGAGGTTTTACTTCAATATGAGATCTATATTGTATTGTAAAAATAAAGCAGTCAGTATCTTCCCTGCACAGAAACAAAATAACTCACATAATTCTCTATGCACATGTTACATCTGCCCCACCTGCAGTGCACATGGTTCTGTCCATCTAAGAAGGATTTTGTCAGAAAGAGTGAACTTGAATAAGGCCCAAAGTGCAGTATGAATTAAAGTCACTACAGGTACAGTACCTGTACTCTAAACCTCCTACAGCATGACAGTAACTGTAACCCCCCTGCAGCCAAACATCCACTACGCCATATGAACGTACCTCCACAGCTGAACTCTAAACCTTCCACAGCCCACCTCTAAACCTTCCACAGCCCACCTCTTATCACTTACTGCAAACCTTCCACACTTTCTGTAAACCTTCCACAGCCCACCTCTAAACCTTCCACAGCCCACCTCTAAACCTTCCACAGCCCACCTCTAAACCTTCCACAGCCCACCTCTTATCACTTACTGCAAACCTTCCACACTTTCTGTAAACCTTCCACAGCCCACCTCTAAACCTTCCACAGCCCACCTCTAAACCTTCCACAGCCCACCTCTTATCACTTACTGCAAACCTTCCACACTTTCTGTAAACCTTCCACAGCCCACCTCTAAACCTTCCACAGCCCACCTCTAAACCTTCCACAGCCCACCTCTTATCACTTACTGCAAACCTTCCACACTTTCTGTAAACCTTCCACAGCCCACCTCTAAACCTTCCACAGCCCACCTCTTATCACTTACTGCAAACCTTCCACAGTCCAAATCCCCCTCCAACCTATTCATCATCTTGGACTTGAAGTATTTCAGGTGGGACAGTCGCATCTGGGATGCCTGGGGAACAGGGACCTGTTGTAGAAGTTGAAGGAATCGGAGATGCTACAGTACTGGTTCTGCTCAGAGGCACATTCTTACATAGCTTCTTAAACACAACATCAAGTTGAGGTTGTTTCATAAGTTTTGACCTTTCCCTGTACAGTTTTTCTTTCATCAATTGAAAATGCATTAGTTCTTGTGCTGTCACAAAGTTACGTTGTTCTAGTCCTTTGATTAGCTCACTTGTCATCTCAATCAGTTTGTCAATACTAGTGGGGATTTCAATTACATCCTCTTCACTCCCACCATCATCACTTCCAATGATTTTTTCAGGATTCAAAACCATATCTATTATTTCAGAGTCAGTACAGTGACGTACAACAGGTATTTCAACGTCAACCTCCATCCACTCTGCTAGGTTTTCTTCGTTCAGCCTACTTGATAGATCGTTGGCAGCAGTTCCAGTACCTGTACATCTTTTTGCATATTCAAGTAAATCAAGAACACATTCTTTATCATGTGCTCCACGAAATCCCGTGAAGGCAATACTTTGATCTTCATCAGGTGCATTTTCAAACACCATGGCAGGCCACAACTTATGCCATCCATTCTTTAGTGTTAATGAATTTACATTCTCCCAAGCACTAGCAACAAACCAAAGAACATCTTTCATGTTAAAGTCTTTGATAAATGACTGAATAGGCTTTCCTGAATTCACCACATCTAGCATGTGTTTCATGAAAAGTGTGCGATACTTGGCCTTCATAGAGCGCAATATTCCTTGATCTTGTGGTTGGATAAGCGATGTACAGTTTGGTGGTAAGTATGCTGTAAAAACATTATTTTTGCGCAGCAGATCAGCACTAGGGTGAGCTGAACAGTTGTCCAGGAGAAGAAGAATTTTGCAGTCCTCTGCTAGGCCTACAGATGTGCAGTGTGCTCTGGCTTCTGCCACAAAATACTTTGTAAACCACTCTAGCATTAACTCAGTAGTAATCCATCCATTTTTATTTGCGCGATAAATTACAGGATACACTTTAACACCTTTTAAAGCCCTAGGGCATTTACTTTTTCCGATCACTAGTGGCTTACATCGGTGAGTTCCAGCAGCATTGGAGCAGCCTAAGACAGTAACTCTGTCCTTAGATTGTTTAAACCCTGTGGGGGCTTCTTCATCCTCCATTGATAAGGTTTTCCTAGGAGTGCATCTCCAATAAAGTGCAGTTTCATCCGCATTATAAACTTGCTGGGGGGTGAGGTTTTTGTCAGACACAAGCTTTGCAAACTCAACCACATACTCTTCAGCTGCTTCATGGTCTGCAGACCGTTTTTCTCCACACACTTTACGCATCGAAATTCCGTGACGTGTCTTAAACCTATGCAGCCATCCTTTACTGTAATCACACTCATAGTCAAGGTTTAGTGCTTTATGGAACAACTTAGCTTGTTCCTGTACCATGATGCCCGACAAGTCTACACCATCACTCCGACGTTGTCGAAACCATTCCAGCAACACTCGATCATGCTCAGTGCTTTTACCAGTTTTCATAGTTTTGCGAATGCTCATTTGCTTCTTCGATTCACTTTCTGCAAAGAACTGCAATATTTTCTCCCTTTGCTTTTTGATGTCATACACTGTTGAGGAACCAAGACTGTATGTATCACACAGCTTCTTCACTGACACACCACGGTCAAGTTTTTGTAATATCTCAACTTTTGCCTGCACCGATATAGACTTGTGTTTACGCTTTATACCTGTACCACGACTGTTCTTGGAAGGCCTAGCAGCATTACTGTCACTTGAACTGTCTAGGGATGCCATAACAGCCCCACTGCTGCCTGCTGTGTCACCTGCAGTGTGCTTGGAAGCTGTACCCAGTGGCACTTGCTCATGCTGTGTGTTCCGCCCATGTGCGGTACTTGCTGGGACATTGGCCGCAATATGACCCCCACTGCTGCCCGCTGTGTCACCTGCAGTGTGCTTGGAAGCTGTACCCAGTGGCACTTGAACATGCTTTCTCTTCTGCCCATGTGCGGTACTTGCTGGGACCTTGGCCGCCATATGACCCCCACTGCTGCCTGCTGGGTCACCTGCAGTGTGCTTGGAAGCTGTACCCAGTGGCACTTGAACATGCTTTCTCTTCTGCCCATGTGCGGTACTTGCTGGGACCTTGGCCGCCATATGACCCCCACTGCTGCCTGCTGGGTCACCTGCAGTGTGCTTGGAAGCTGTACCCAGTGGCACTTGAACATGCTTTCTCTTCTGCCCATGTGCGGTACTTGCTGGGACCTTGGACGACATATCGCCCCCACTGCTGCCTGCTGTGTCACCTGCAGAGTTATTGGAAGCTGTATCCAGTGGAACTTGCTCATGATGTGTGTTCCGCCAATGTGCGGTACTTGCCGGGACCTTGGGCGACATATCACCCCCACTGCTGCACGCTGTGTCACTTGATTTCACCTCAGACGCCATGATGCTTTCTGTGTCACCTGCAGTGTCCGCAGAAGCTAACTTGCGCCTATTGCGTGTTACGCCCATGCGCAGAAAGTGTTCCGGATTAAAAGAGTTTAATGGACCTCTTTTAATCCGGACAATTTTGCTCTGTCCGGATTAAAAGAGTTTAACGGACCTCTTTTAATCCGGACAAAGCAAACTTGTCCGGATTCAAAGAGGTCAGTTAAACTCTTTTAATCCGGACAGAGCAAAATTGTCCGGATTAAAAGAGGTTCCGGATCAACGGTTGCCGGAAAATCGGTGGTGTACCTGTATTACCAGTTATTATATAGTGCACACATATTCCGCAGCGCTGTACAGAGACTATTATTACCAGTTATTATATAGCGCACACATATTCCACAGCGCTGTACATTGACTAGTATTACCAGTTATTATATAGCGCACACATATTCTGCAGCGCTGTACAGAGGATATTATTACCAGTTATTATATAGCGCACACATATTCCGCAGCGCTGTACAGAGATATTATTACCAGTTATTATATAGCGCACACATATTCCGCAGCGCTGTACAGAGAATATTATTACCAATTACTTATATAGCACACATATTCCACAGCGCTGTACAGAGACTATTATTACCAGTTATTATACAGTGCACACATATTCCGCAGTGCTGTACAGAGAATATCATTACCAGATAATATATAGCGCACACATATTCCGCAGCGCTGTACAGAGACTATTACCAGTTATTATATAGCTCACACATATTCCGCAGCGCTGTACAGAGATATTATTACCAGTTATTATATAGCGCACACATATTCCACAGCAGTGTACAGAGACTATTATTACCAGTTATTATATAGCGCACACATATTCCACAGCGCTGTACAGAGACTATTACCAGTTATTATATAAAGCACACATATTCCGCAGTGCTGTACAGAGACTATTATTACCAGTTATTATATAGCGCACACATATTCCGCAGTGCTGTACAGAGACTATTATTACCAGTTATTATATAGCGCACACATATTCCGCAGCGCTGTACAGAGATTATTACCAGTTATTATATAGCGCACACATTCCGCAGCACTGTATAGAGACTATTATTACCAGTTATTATATAGCGCACACATATTCCGCAGCGCTGTACAGAGAATATTATTACCAGTTATTATATAGCGCACACATTTTCCTCAGCTCTGTACAGAGACTATTATTACCAGTTATTATATAGCGCACACATATTCTGCAGCGCTGTACAGAGACTATTATTACATAGCGCACACATTTTCCTCAGCGCTGTACATTGACTAGTATTACCAGTTATTATATAGCGCACACATATTCTACAGCGCTGTACAGAGGATATTATTACCAGTTATTATATAGCGCACACATATTCCGCAGCGCTGTACAGAGACTATTATTACCAGTTATTATATAGTGCACACATATTCCGCAGCGCTGTACAGAGACTATTATTACCAGTTATTATATAGCGCACACATATTCCACAGCGCTGTACATTGACTAGTATTACCAGTTATTATATAGCGCACACATATTCTGCAGCGCTGTACAGAGGATATTATTACCAGTTATTATATAGCGCACACATATTCCGCAGCGCTGTACAGAGATATTATTACCAGTTATTATATAGCGCACACATATTCCGCAGCGCTGTACAGAGAATATTATTACCAATTACTTATATAGCACACACATATTCCACAGCGCTGTACAGAGACTATTATTACCAGTTATTATACAGTGCACACATATTCCGCAGTGCTGTACAGAGAATATCATTACCAGATAATATATAGCGCACACATATTCCGCAGCGCTGTACAGAGACTATTACCAGTTATTATATAGCTCACACATATTCCGCAGCGCTGTACAGAGACTATTATTACCAGTTATTATATAGCGCACACATATTCCACAGCAGTGTACAGAGACTATTATTACCAGTTATTATATAGCGCACACATATTCCACAGCGCTGTACAGAGACTATTACCAGTTATTATATAAAGCACACATATTCCGCAGTGCTGTACAGAGACTATTATTACCAGTTATTATATAGCGCACACATATTCCGCAGTGCTGTACAGAGACTATTATTACCAGTTATTATATAGCGCACACATATTCTGCAGCGCTGTACAGAGACTATTATTACATAGCGCACACATTTTCCTCAGCGCTGTACATTGACTAGTATTACCAGTTATTATATAGCGCACACATATTCTGCAGCGCTGTACAGAGGATATTATTACCAGTTATTGTATAGCGCACACATATTCCGCAGCGCTGTACAGAGACTATTATTACCAGTTATTATATAGTGCACACATATACCGCAGCGCTGTACAGAGACTATTATTACCAGTTAGTATATAGTGCACACATATTCCGCAGCGCTGTACAGAGACTATTATTACCAGTTATTATATAGCGCACACATATTCCACAGCGCTGTACATTGACTAGTATTACCAGTTATTATATAGCGCACACATATTCTGCAGCGCTGTACAGAGGATATTATTACCAGTTATTATATAGCGCACACATATTCCGCAGCGCTGTACAGAGACTATTATTACCAGTTATTATATAGCGCACACATATTCCGCAGCGCTGTACAGAGACTATTATTACCAGTTATTATATAGCGCACACATATTCTGCAGTGCTGTACAGAGACTATTATTACCAGTTATTATATAGCGCACACATTTTCCTCAGCGCTGTACAGAGACTATTATTACCAGTTATTATATAGCGCACACATATTCTGCAGCGCTGTACAGAGACTATTATTACCCGTTATTATATAGCGCACACATTTTCCTCAGCACTGTACAGAGACTATTATTACCAGTTATTATATAGCGCACACATATTCTGCAGCGCTGTACAGAGACTATTATTACCAGTTATTATATAGCGCACACATTTTCCTCAGCGCTGTACAGAGACTATTATTACCAGTTATTATATAGTGCACACATATTCTGCAGCGCTGTACAGAGACTATTATTACCAGTTATTATATAGCGCACACATATTCCACAGTGCTGTACAGAGACTATTATTACCAGTTATTATATAGCGCACACATATTCCGCAGCGCTGTACAGAGACTATTATTACCAGTTATTATATAGCGCACACATATTCCGCAGCGCTGTACAGAGACTATTATTACCAGTTATTATATAGCGCACACATATTCCGCAGCGCTGTACAGAGATTATTACCAGTTATTATATAGCGCACACATTCCGCAGCGCTGTTTAGATACTATTATTACCAGTTATTATATAGCGCACACATATTCCGCAGCGCTGTACAGAGAATATTATTACCAGTTATTATATAGCGCACACATATTCTGCAGCGCTGTACAGAGACTATTATTACATAGCGCACACATTTTCCTCAGCGCTGTACATTGACTAGTATTACCAGTTATTATATAGCGCACACATATTCTGCAGCGCTGTACAGAGGATATTATTACCAGTTATTATATAGCGCACACATATTCCGCAGCGCTGTACAGAGATTATTATTACCAGTTATTATATAGTGCACACATATACCGCAGCGCTGTACAGAGACTATTATTACCAGTTATTATATAGTGCACACATATTCCGCAGCGCTGTACAGAGACTATTATTACCAGTTATTATATAGCGCACACATATTCCACAGCGCTGTACATTGACTAGTATTACCAGTTATTATATAGCGCACACATATTCTGCAGCGCTGTACAGAGGATATTATTACCAGTTATTATATAGCGCACACATATTCCGCAGCGCTGTACAGAGATATTATTACCAGTTATTATATAGCGCACACATATTCCGCAGCGCTGTACAGAGAATATTATTACCAATTACTTATATAGCACACACATATTCTACAGCGCTGTACAGAGACTATTATTACCAGTTATTATATAGCGCACACATATTCCACAGCGCTGTACAGAGACTATTATTACCAGTTATTATATAGCGCACACATATTCCGCAGCACTGTACAGAGAATATTATTACCAATTACTTATATAGCACACACATATTCCACAGCGCTGTACAGAGACTATTATTACCAGTTATTATATAGCGCACACATATTCCACAGCGCTGTACAGAGACTATTATTACCAGTTATTATATAGCGCACACATATTCCGCAGCGCTGTACAGAGCATGTTCTGCTCTGCATGAGAAGTTGCTGCTATATCTGCAGCTACCACCAGGATGCACTGATTGTACCATGTGTGCTCTCAACCTATTTAAACATGACCAGCACCCAGACTGTGGCCCTTATATTGCAATGTAAGAATAATGCAGCCAGTATTTACCCTGCACAGAAACAAAATAACTCACCCAAATCTAACTCTCTCTATACATGTTACATCTGCCCCACCTGCAGTGCACATGGTTTTGTCCATCTAAGAAGTATTTTGCCAGAAGGAGTTAACTAGAATATCCCCCTGTGTCCCTACCTGATACCTTTATTTCCTATTGTGTGTAAACAGAAAACCTCCTGTTCAAGACGGACTATGGTACAGTACAGTGGATATTGTTACATATCAGGCTGACAGTACTATCATAAGCATCCAAGTGCTTCCCCCAAACATGTGCTGCCCCTGGGAAGTTAGAAAAAGTTTGTAAGGGCACCTATATACGAAATATTTGGCGATAAATGTATATAGAAAATATAACTTATACAAAAAATATAAGCCCCCTTCAGCACTGGGCCCCATAGCAGCTGCACCCCTTGCACCTATGGTAGTTACGCCTTTGCACTGGGTGCTGCACTGGTGGCCCCGGATCATAGTTACCTCCCCTCCTGCATTCTGCAGGAGACTCCCTGACATAGCAGCAATCTCCCTCTCTCCCTCATTAGTCTTGCAATCTCCCTCATGTCACCTAGCCCACATTACACTGTAACATCATAGTTACCTCCCCTCCTGCATTCTGCAGGAGACTCCCTGACATAGCAGCAATCTCCCTATCTCCCTCATTAGTCTAGCAATCTCCCTCATGTCACCTAGCCCACATTACACTGTTACATCATAGTTACCTCCCCTCCTGCATTCTGCAGGAGACTCCATGACTTAGCAGCAATCTCCCTCTCTCCCTCATTAGTCTAGCAATCTCCCTCATGTCACCTAGCCCACAATACACTGTTACATCATAGTTACCTCCCCTTCTGCATTCTGCAGGAGACTCCCTGACATAGCAGCAATCTGCCTCTGTCCCTCATTAGTCTAGCAATCTCCCTCATGTCACCTAGCTCACATTACACTATTACATCATAGTTACCTCCCCTCCTGCATTCTGCAGGAGACTCCCTGACATAGCAGCAATCTCCCTCTCTCCCTCATTAGTCTAGCAATCTCACTCATGTCACCTAGCCCACATTACACTGTTACATAATAGTTACCTCTCCTTCTGCATTCTGCAGGAGACTCCCTGACATAGCAGCAGTCTCCCTATCTCCCTCATTAGTCTAGCAATCTCCCTCATGTCACCTAGCCCACAATACACTGTTACATCATAGTTACCTCCCCTTCTGCATTCTGCAGGAGACTCCCTGACATAGCAGCAATCTCCCTTTGTCCCTCATTAGTCTAGCAATCTCCCTCATGTCACCTAGCCCACATTACACTGTATTATAGTTACCTCCCCTCCTGCATTCTGCATGAGACTCCCTGACATAGCAGCAATCTCCCTCTCTCTCTCATTAGTCTAGCAATCTCCCTCATGTCACCTAGCCCCACATTACACTGTTACATCATAGTTCCCTCCACTCCTGCATTCTGCAGGAGACTCCCTGAAATAGCAGCAATCTCCCTCTCTCCCTCATTAGTCTAGCAATCTCCCTCATGTCACCTAGCCCACATTACACTGTTACATCATAGTTACCTCCCCTCCTGCATTCTGCAGGAGACTCCCTGACATAGCAGCAATCTCCCTCTCTCCCTCATTAGTCTAGCAATCTCCCTCATGTCACCTAGCCCACAATACACTGTTACATCATAGTTACCTCCCCTTCTGCATTCTGCAGGAGACTCCCTGACATAGCAGCAATCTGCCTCTGTCCCTCATTAGTCTAGCAATCTCCCTCATGTCACCTAGCCCACATCACACTGTTACGTCAAAGTTACCTCCCCTCCTGCATTCTGCAGGAGACTCCCTGACATAGCAGCAATCTCCCTATCTCCCTCATTAGTCTAGCAATCTCCCTCTTGTCACCTAGCCCACATTACACTGTTATGTCATAGTTACCTCCACTCCTGCATTCTGCAGGAGACTCCCTGACATAGCAGCAATCTCCCTATCTCCCTCATTAGTCTAGCAATCTCCCTCATGTCACCTAGCCCACAATACACTGTTACATCAAAGTTACCTCCCCTCCTGCATTCTGCAGGAGACTCCCTGACATAGCAGCAATCTCCCTCTCTCCCTTATTAGTCTAGCAATCTCCGTCATGTCCCCTAGCCCACACTACACTGTTACATCATAGTTACCTCCCCTCCTGCATTCTGCAGGAGACTCCCTGACATAGCCGCAATCTCCCTATCTCCCTCATTAGTCTAGCAATCTCCCTCATGTCACCTAGCCCACAATACACTGTTACATCATAGTTACCTCCCCCAGGAGACTCCCTGACATCACAGCAGTCTCCCTCTCTCCCTCATTAGTCTAGAAATCTCACTCATGTCACTTAGCCCACACTACACTGTTACATCATAGTTACCTCCCCTCCTGCATTCTGCAGGAGACTCCCTGACATAGCAGCAATCTCCCTATCTCCCTCATTAGTCTAGCAATCTCCCTCATGTCACCTAGCCCACATCACACTGTTACGTCAAAGTTACCTCCCCTCCTGCATTCTGCAGGAGACTCCCTGACATAGCAGCAATCTCCCTCTCTCCCTCATTAGTCTAGCAATCTCCCTCATGTCACCTAGCCCACATCACACTGTTACGTCAAAGTTACCTCCCCTCCTGCATTCTGCAGGAGACTCCCGGACATAGCAGCAATCTCCCTCTGTCCCTCATAAGTCTAGCAATCTCCCTCATGTCACGTAGCCCACATTACACTGTTACGTCAAAGTTACCTCCCCTCCTGCATTCTGCAGGAGACTCCCTGACATAGCAGCAATCTCCCTCTCTCCCTCATTAATCTAGCAATCTCCCTCATGTCACCTAGTCCACATTACACTGTTACATTTTTGGAGGGAAAAGGAATGAGAGACAGATACACTTACATAGAATCATCAGCACCATTTCCCAGCACGTTACCAAGTATAGTATCTCTTACTAACTGCTTTGGGGCTCATCTACATTTGGATATAAGTCATATTAAAGGTTCCCCTCAGATGTAGCAGTACACACCCACACTTCTAGGTGCCACGTTCACAATCTCTCCATATATGGAACTAGACACGCCCTTTGATTGGAGCATGACATGCCCCGTCAATGGGGCGCTGTGCAAAATTCTATTTCCAACTATAATCTCCCTGAAACTAGTTTTCAAAAGTAGGCAAGTATGCTCTGGATGTTACTGAGGTGTAATGGGTGCAATGTGTGTGTTGTATTTGTCCAGGGGTGCCCACAGGTGTGCTGTATTTGTCCAGGGGTGCCCACAGGTGTGCTGTATTTATCCAGGGGTGCCCGCATGTGTGCTGTATCAGTCCAGGGGTGTCCACATGTGTACTGTATCCATCCAGGGGTGCCCGCTTGTTCCAGGGGTGCCCGCATGTGTACTGTGTCAGTCCAGGGGTGTCCACATGTGTGCTGTATCAGACCAGGGGTGCCCGCATGTGTGCTGTATCCATCCAGGGGTGCCCGCATGTGTGCTGTATCCATCCAGGGGTGCCCACATGTGTGCTGTATTTGTCCAGGGGTGCCCATATGTGTACTGTATCCATCCAGGGGTGCCCACGTGTCCTGTATCAGTCCAGGGGTGCCCGCATTTGTGCCATATAATTCCATGGGTGCCCCCATGTGTCCTGTATCAGTCCTGGGGTGCCCGCATGTGTGCCGTATAATTCCAGGGGTGCCTCCATGTGTCCCGTATCAGACCAGGGGAGCTGCCCTTTTTTTTAATGAAAATAAAAATAAGTTTTTTGTTTTTTTACTGCAAGGGCTGTTAAATGCGCTTTAGTCCAGGGGTAAGCCAAGAGTTCTGTATAATTCATGGGGTGTTGCTAAGTAAGGTGTGCTGCTCTTTTTTATAATTAAAAGAAAAAAAATATATTTTTACTACAGGAATTTGTCTGCCGTATACTTCCATGCCTGCCGCCATGTGTGCCGTAACAGTCCAGGGGTGCCGCCATCTGTGCCGTATAATTCCATGTGTGCTGTATCAGGTCAGGGGTGCCCGCATGTGTGACGCATAATTCCTGGGGTGAGCTTAGTGTGTCATATAATTCATGGGTTGCTGCAAAGTCTGCTGTATAATTCATGGGGTGCTGCTAAGTGTGCCGTCACAGTCCAGGGGTGCCGCCATCTGTGCCGTATAATTCCATGTGTGCGGTGTCAGTCCAGGGGTTCCGTCATCTGTGCCGTATAATACCCTGTGTGCCATCATGTGTGGCGTATCAGTCCAGGGGTGCCGCCATCTGTGCCGTATAATTCCATGTGGGCTGTGTCAGTCCAGGGGTTCCGTCATCTGTGCCGTATAATACCATGTGTGCCATCATGCGTGCCGTATCAGTCCAGGGGTGCCGCCATCTGTGCCGTATAATTCCATGTGTGCTGTGTCAGTCCAGGGGTTCCGTCATCTGTGCCATATAATACCATGTGTGCCATCATGTGTGCCGTATCAGTCCAGGGGTGCCGCCATCTGTGCCGTATAATTCCATGTGTGCTGTGTCAGTCCAGGGGTTCCGTCATCTGTGCCATATAATACCATGTGTGCCATCATGTGTGCCGTATCAGTCCAGGGGTGCCGCCATCTGTGCCGTATAATTCCATGTGTGCTGTGTCAGTCCAGGGGTTCCGTCATCTGTGCCATATAATACCATGTGTGCCATCATGTGTGCCGTATCAGTCCAGGGGTGCCGCCATCTGTGCCGTATAATTCCATGTGTGCTGTGTCAGTCCAGGGGTTCCGTCATCTGTGCCGTATAATACCATGTGTGCCATCATGCGTGCTGTATCAGGTCAGGGGTGCCACCATCTGTGCTGTATAATTCCTGGGGTAAGCCCAGTCTGCCGTATAATTCATAGGGTGCTGCCAAGTGTGCTGTATTAGTCCAGGGGTGATGCTAAGTGTGCCGTGTCAGTCCAGGGGTGATGCTAAGTGTGCCATATCAGTCCAGGGGTGATGCTAAGTGTGCCGTGTCAGTCCAGGGGTGATGCTAAGTGTGCCATATCAGTCCAGGGGTGCTATTTAGTGTGACGTATCAGTCTAGTGTTTGTGCCGCACACTTGTGTGGCTTAGCATAGTTATCCAACTACTTCCGTGCAACCTTTTGGCCTAAAAACAATAGTGTGAGGTGTGAGGTGTTCAGAATAGACTGGAAATGAGTGGAAATTAATGTTATTGAGGTTAATATAGCGTAGGAGCAAAAAAATAAAAAATAAATTCTGCGATTTTAGCAGTTTAAAAAAAAAAATAAACTGAACCCAAAACCCAAAAATCCAAACACAAAACATTTAGGGGGTGTTTTGGCAAAACCCATTAGAACCCAAAACCTGAAGGTAATCAGAACCCAAAACACGAAAAGTTGCCAGTGCACATCCCTAATAATAATACACTTTGTATCAGACAGTGATCTCCATGTTTGTGTAGTGTGTGTGTGTGGTGTGTGTGTGTGTATGTCATCGCTGTGTAATCAGCACCGCGCAGGATAAACATTATATATTCCTGTAATAAGATTAGATACATCTGTAATAATCCCTGTTCCAGAAATCTCTGCCAGGTAAATACAGGAATTAGCTCGTTGTGGACATTTGCAGCCAGACATACAGAGTAATGTACATAAGTCCAGCGCCAGATTCTGCGGTGTCCTCACCCTGCGCTCAGACGCAGCCGTGGGTATGTAAAGCTAGGTACACATATATACAATCGTCGGGCCGTTCTTCCAATCTGGGGGCAAACGGCCGTTCGATTGTATAGGTGTGTACGCTGTCCCAATTGCTTCTGTGCGATCGATAAACGGCCCAAAACGCTCTTGGCCGTCCACGGTCGGTCGGTCGAAGGTTCTTTGCTGCTTAAT
The DNA here is from genome assembly GCF_055691185.1 of Crinia signifera. Taxonomy (NCBI): domain Eukaryota; kingdom Metazoa; phylum Chordata; class Amphibia; order Anura; family Myobatrachidae; genus Crinia; species Crinia signifera. Next base: position 5,485,086 of record NC_139221.1, read on the forward strand.
ATTTCATCCGACAGGACGGCTCCATATCGGAACAAAAGTGAAGTGTGTACGCATGTTCGATCGATATGCTTGACAGTTTGACAAAGCACGGTGGTATGCTGCATTATGAGAGACCCTGTAACCCTTTGCCTGCTGTTTTAACTAATGTGTGTTTAATGCCTCACTGCCCAACACTTTAGAGGCATCACTTTAAGACATTAATCAATGTTGAAGTTTTAATAGAGTGAGCTGAAAGCTCTTTGCAGGGCACCATAACACACTATTAAAACTTCAACATTGATTAATGTCTTAAAGTGAATCCTCTAAAGTGTTGGGCAGTGAGGCATTAAACACACATTAGTTAAAACAGCAGGCAAAGGGTTACAGGGTCTCTCATTTACTTCTTCTTGCGATTGTTTGGACGGGAGTACATCGGACGTCGCAAGTAAAATTGTACATATGTGTACGCGCAGAACGGTCGTATGTTTTGGACGGTCGAACGTGTATTCGGTCGAACGAACGGTCGCAAGAAAAATGAAATTGTACATATGTGTACCCAGCTTAAGTAGGACCAGGGTACAGGGGATGCTGGCAGATGGATGCACCAGCTCTATATAAAGACATGTTTATTATAATATATTCCCTAAACATCACACAGAAGATGGTGCTGCCGCTGTAGGCGGGGCCACTGGTCACATGACTCTGTAATGCGTTATCACCCGTCTACTCGCACTCATGCAACACTGTGATCTCCAGCATTCTGCCTCTATAGCCCCAGCCCGCTCTATGGTAGCTGTCCCTGATTCACCCGCTCACATATAGTGGTGGTATAAGTGTGTGCGTGTGCCAGGTGATTGTGAACAAGTGGAAACCCCCCTCCTATATTCGCCTATGACCCCCTTATAATTTTATTGATTCTAGATTAATCTCTGAAATAGGGGGGGTGCAACCCTAGGACACTGAGCAATATAGTACAAAAGACGGAAAAAAGAATGTCCTTCCTTGTGGGTGAACCTATAGACGTTTTAAAATTGAACTTTTAATGGACATGGTAAAAAGCTGCAAAATATATTAAAATAAGAACAATACAAACAACAATGAAAGTAGGAAATTACATAAAGTTAAAATACAAGTGGCAAGCAGACCGCTCTCTCAAGTACACTGGTTATCTCAATATATTCGTGTGTCATCTGGTGTTTAATTATACAGTATGTAGTAACACATAGGTGGATCGTTCACTTTATCTGGAATAATAACTGGGTGCTAAGCAACATCGATCTGCTTAATCGGTCTGGCAGATTGATCCCAGACTAACTGAAAATTCCTCTATTCCGCTTTTAGGGGTTTCCTCACAGCGGTATATTTTAGGGGTTAGTCTGGACAGACAGTGCTCCAGGCCGTTGATCACCCTCTGCGAGTCTGCATGTGGGGATTGACCCCAGCTTGCAAATCTCCGGCTGTCCGTCAGCAACCTGTGCTGAAGGCACAGAGATGCCCGGTAACCTGAGGTTATATAATAAGGGTTAAATCTACATCAATTTCAGCATATCAATCGTCCATATAGCTATAGTGCCCAGACTGTGAGCACTCCGCTACCTGGACATGAGAAAGTTGTGCGGTGGGGATTTACCGTGTACTGTTGATAATTAGTAATTAAGCTTAAAGCTAAATGGACCCAGTGGAGTGGGTTATGCCGGAGACCGCACCAGGTATCCTCCCCTACCCTAATAAGGGGGGTGAGATGAGACCAGACATAATCGATAAATACATTTCTATCATAAAAAAATAATAAAGTGTGAGGCTGCTATATCTGCTTGCGCACAGCTAGCCGGCACGCGCTTTGCAGATCAGCCCTGATGAAGCTCAATGTGACATATCGGTCCTTAGTGACCCAATGTGACGTATCCGTCCTTAGTGACCCAATGTGACGTATCCGTCCTTAGGGACCCAATGTGACGTATCTGTCCTTAGTGGCCCAATGTGACGTATCCGTCCTTAGTGGCCCAATGTGACGTATCCGTCCTTAGTGGCCAATGTAATGTATCCGTCCTTAGTGGCCCAATGTGACGTGTCCGTCCTTAGTGGCCCAATGTGACGTGTCCGTCCTTAGTGGCCCAATGTGACGTATCCGTCCTTAGTGGCCCAATGTGACGTATTCGTCCTTAGTGGCATAATGTGACATGTCCGTCCTTAGTGGCCCAATGTGACGTATCCGTCCTTAGTGGCCCAATGTGACGTATCCGTCCTTAGTGGCCCAATGTGACGTATCCGTCCTTAGTGGCCCAATGTGACGTATCCGTCCTTAGTGTTCCAATGTGACGTATCCGTCCTTAGTGTTCCAATGTGACGTATCCGTCCTTAGTGTTCCAATGTGACGTATCCGTCCTTAGTGTTCCAATGTGACGTATCCGTCCTTAGTGTTCCAATGTGACGTATCCGTCCTTAGTGTTCCAATGTGTCGTATCCGTCCTTAGTGTTCCAATGTGACGTATCCGTCCTTAGTGGCCCAATGTGACATATCCGTCCTTAGTGGCCCAATGTGACATATCCATCCTTAGTGTTCCAATGTGACGTATCCGTCCTTAGTGGCCAATGTGACGTATCCGTCCTTAGTGTTCCAATGTGTCGTATCCGTCCTTAGTGACCTAATGTGACGTATCCGTCCTTAGTGTTCCAATGTTCATCAGTCCTCATCATCCAGTCATCAGTCCTCATCCTTCAGTCTGCATCATTCTTCAGTCCTCATCCTCCAGTCTTCGTCAGTCTTTAGTCCTCCAGTCTGCATCAGTCTTCAGTCCTCATCCTCCAATATTCAGTCCTCATCTTCCAGTCTTCATCAGTCTTTAGTCCTACAGTCTGCATCAGTCTTCAGTCCTAATCCTCCAATATTCAGTCCTCATCTTCCAGTCTTCATCAGTCTTTAGTCCCACAGTCTGCATCAGTCTTCAGTCCTCATCCTCCAGTCATCAGTCTTCATTCCTCATCCTCCAGTCTGCATCGGTATTCAGAACAGTTTCAAATTGGTGATTTTTTTTTAACTAGTTTGTTACATTATTCCAGTTCTATATTTATATCTCAGTCAGTCATCCATTAAATCTGCTCCTGTTAAAAAAAAAAAAACGACAAGCCTGGTTATTATTTCCAACGCTCATTAATCATCTCTGGTGTTTCCTGTTCCATAACATCGATTAAGTCTCCCTGCTTCAAACATTCAACGTTGAACCAGACAAACATCAACTCTCTGACGTGACCCGGTTGGTGTGGCTCCCCTGTTGGACTGCACTGCACCTCTGCTACTGAAACACAACGTATTGTGCCGGAGGGAATGGGTTGTGGTAGAGGATATGTACAGTGTTGCTCCTATAAGAGCTGTTGTAGGTTTAGCTTGTCATTCCTGTTAGAAAGCCGCCCTGTGTGCGGAGAAACGCGTTCCAAAGGACACTAAAGAAAGACACCCCGCTGCCGACTCACGTACATCTGTAGAGCCGACTTCGCTCCATCCACCAGCGGCAGACGCATACCGCCCTTACGGACAAAGTGACAGAGTGCCGTGCAAGCCATTTCAGCCTGGTAACCTGCATTCAAAGGAGGCGGCTGCTGTCAGGATATTCCCTAACACTGACTGAGGGAATCAGTCGAGACAACTGAGCGGCATCAAGGGGTGAGCTAGCGCTGCGGCGCAGATTCAAACAAACACTGACTGTATTTATTGTGTATTGTGCCGTGCAAACAGCACACAGTGGAGGCAGGACGGACACTGTCAAACATTCCTCCGACAGAAGTCCTTGCCCTCCACGTGCACGGGCACCTACAAAACAGCGCTACACGCTACAGAACCCTATGTACCCTACAGTTCTGAATTGTCAGTCTGGACGTTTACAGCCATAAACCAGGAGTCAAACTGGGACTCAATTTCTTTGCTTCTTGAGAACTAATCCCCGACCTCTGGTCGTCACTATTTCCCAGAGTTAGGTATAAATGGTGCACCATTTGATGTGTTTTTAAATGCATTGTATGTTTTTTTGTTATTAATTATCATTATCATTATTGTGTTTTGTTTTTAATAAAATTTTCTATTTCTTGTTCACCCTTGAGCGCCCCGCATATTTCTTTGTATACTTTGGTCTTTTAGAGGGTGGCAACCCTCTTTTGTGGTGGCTGCAGGGGAACAAGATACAGCACCTGGTCCATAGCGCCAAAGACCTAATTTCTCTTGTCATTCCTGTTAGTAGCTGTTGCTATCTGTGTGAGGAACGTATGGCGGCTTCCGCTATTTGGATTGTGCTTATTACCGGCATCAGAAAAGGTGGGGAGGTCTCCAGGATGTTCTCGTGTCTGATGGAGATCGGTGATGGGCAAACATAATTGAAATAAAGTGCGTTCCATCCCTGATGAAGTCTTTGATATAAAACGCATCGTATGACATCTCACTTTACTCAATGGGTACACCCCAATCTCCAAACACCCCTAAGATAACCAAACCACACTTCTGCACTCAGAGGCGTAGGGAGGGCGGAGCCACTGGAGCTCACGCTCCGGGCGCTGATTGGTCAAATGACGCCGCTGGCCCGCCCCCCCTCCGCAAATGATCCGTGCACTAGATCTTAAGATATGTACTAACAGGCAGCGGGCGCCGGCGGCTGCTCTGCCGGCGCCTGCCTCCTGCCCTGCTTACCCGGTCCAAACGTCACGGACCGGACGGTGAGGCCGGGCAGCTAACTCACTGCTCTCTGCTGCTGCTGCTGCTCGGTCCGGCTTCCGGGCAGCGCAGCATAACTCCAGACTCCTCCCAGAGTCACCTGCCCATGCTAGCCTCCCTGGCTACAGCAGCGTCATCAGCCATCCCAAGCGCTGGCTGTAGCCTGGAGGAGAAGGTGTTCTGCTGCTGCCCGGGACCTGCTGCAATCATTGATCAAGGTAGAGGTGGATTTTTAAAAAAATTAATGATGTTATAAACTTGGGGTTTGAGGGACTGGTGGGGCCCAGGGGAGGGGAGGGGATGCTGTATTTATTTACAGCATCTTATATATAGAGCAGCAGATTCCGTTACAGTGTCTTATATAGCGCAGCAGATTCCTTTACGGTGTCTTATATAGCGCAGCAGATTCCGTTACAGTGTCTTATATAGCGCAGCAGATTCCGTTACAGTGACTTATATAGCGCAGTAGATTCCGTTACAGCATCTTATATAGAGCAGCAGATTCCGTTACAGTGTCTTATACAGCGCAGCAGATTCCGTTACAGCGTCTTATATAGCGCAGCAGATTCCGTTACAGTGTCTTATATAGTGCAGCAGATTCCGTTACAGCGTCTTATATAGCGCAGCAGATTCCGTTACAGTGTCTTATATAGCGCAGCAGATTCCGTTACAGCGTCTTATATAGCGCAGCAGATTCCGTTACAGTGACTTATATAGCGCAGTAGATTCCGTTACAGCATCTTATATAGAGCAGCAGATTCCGTTACAGTGTCTTATACAGCGCAGCAGATTCCGTTACAGCGTCTTATATAGCGCAGCAGATTCCGTTACAGTGTCTTATATAGCGCAGCAGATTCCGTTACAGCGTCTTATATAGCGCAGCATATTCCGTTACAGTGTCTTATATAGCGCAGCATATTCCGTTACAGTGTCTTATATAGCGCAGCAGATTCCTTTACGGTGTCTTATATAGCGCAGCAGATTCCGTTACAGTGACTTATATAGCGCAGTAGATTCCGTTACAGCATCTTATATAGAGCAGCAGATTCCGTTAGTGTCTTATATAGCACAGCAGATTCCGTTACAGGTTCTTATATAGCGCAGCAGATTCCGTTACAGTGTCTTATATAGTGCAGCAGATTCCGTTACAGCGTCTTATATAGCGCAGCAGATTCCCTTACAACGTCTTATATAGCGCAGCAGATTCCGTTACAGTGTGTTATATAGCGCAGCAGATTCCGTTACAGTGTCTTATATATTGCAGCAGATTCCGTTACAGCGTGTTATATTTTGCAGCAGATTCCGTTACAGCGTCTTATATAGCGCAGCAGATTCCATTACAGCGTCTTATATAGCGCAGCAGATTCCGTTACAGTGTCTTATATAGCGCGGCAGATTCCGTTACAGTGTCTTATATAGCGCAGCAGATTCCGTTACAGTGTCTTATACAGCGCAGCAGATTCCGTTACAGCTTCTTATATAGCGCAGCAGATTCCGTTACAGGTTCTTATATAGCGCAGCAGATTCCTTTACAGTGTCTTATATAGCGCAGCAGATTCCGTTACAGGTTCTTATATAGCGCAGCAGATTCAGTTAGTTTTTTTTTTAGTTTTTTCTTTTCAAATGTAACATGCCAACACATGTTAGCCACGCCCCCAATTCATTACCGGGGGGGGCGCAAAATATGCCCTTGCTCCGGGCACCATGACACCTAGCTAGACCGCTGTCTGCACTTCCATAACGATTTCTACACAATACTTCTAATATTTTACTTATCCAACCATCACTAAACCATCAGCAAGTCCCTCTGTGCCCCCCAACCCCCACTGGTACCCTACACCCTTCCCCCTATGCTGCACATGGACTTGTTGCTGTTATATGTGATTGGAACCTTTAATAGTAGTGTCCGCGGTGTCAGTCTGAGCATGTAATCTGATGATACGGATACACAGTGCACACACTGCATGGACCATTGCACAGGTGTAACGCTGCAGTGACTAAACACAGATATAGGAGAAGGCACAGATGGGTCTCCTGATACACGTTCTCTGTCTACAGACAGCCCTGGTATTATCAGCCCCTGTCCGTGAGGATCCCCCAGGTGCAGAACCACTGGAGGAAGGAGATGAGATCTGCAGCACAGAGCAGCTGGTAACATTCCTTATGTATTACTATATAATGTACAATGTATAACAGGATAGGAAAGCATACCTCCCAACTTTGGCCGGTCAGCAGACGGGACGCTGCTGCTGCGCGCCGCAGGCGTGCCGAAATGCATGCGCACAGCGTTTATTCCCCGCTGCTTAGCATCTGACAGGGGGGACTCCCAACAGCCCCCCCACACCGCGGGACACTGCCCTCCGCGGGTGGGACAGCGGGACAGGCCCTGACAATCGGGACTGTTGGGAGGAAAGCAGCACACTTGTGTGTTAGTGTGACACGCTGTTGTGTGATTGGCTGGATCATACTGGTGCTCAAAAGGGGGGGAATTTACTAAGATGCGAGTTCTGTTTTCATGGGATGTTGCTATGGGCAACCAATCCCCCAAAATGTGTTCTGTTGTCTGCTAATAATGTAACAGGAACGCTATAATGACCAGAAGTGTTACAGGTGTATGAGACGGCGCAAAGCAGTAAGCAGACATTGGTACAACCGTGTAAAATGTGCAGAGATAATTCACTACGCACTACAAACTACCCACTACACACTAGGCACTACATACTACACACTACACATTACCCACTACAAACTACCCACTACACATTACCCACTACACATTACCCACTACACACTAGGCACTACACACTAGGCACTACACACTAGGCACTACACACTAGGCACTACACACTAAGCACTACATACTACACACTAGGCATTACACACTAAGCACTACACACTAAGCACTACACATTAGGCACTACATACTACACATTACACACTAAGCACTACACACTACACACTAAGCACTGCAAACTACACACTAAGCACTACACACTAGGCACTACATACTACACATTACACACTAAGCACTACACACTACACACTAAGCACTACACATTAGGCACTGCATACTACACACTACACACTAAGCTCTACACACTAAGCACTACACATTAGGCACTAAACACTAAACATTAGGCACTACATACTACACATTACACACTACACATTAGGTACTACACACTAAGCACTACACATTAGGCACTACATACTACACATTACACACTAAGCACTACACATTAGGCACTACATACTACAAACGACACATTACACACTCAGCACTACACATTAGGCACTACACACAAAGCACTACACATTAGGCACTACACACTATATATTACGCACTATGCACTACATACTATACACTAAGCACTACATACTACACATTACACTAGCACTGCATAGTAATTTACGTTGAAAACAGACGTTAGTCCATCGAGTACAACCGCTAATTATCCATCAGACTGTCACTAGCAGATAACTACATCATTCCCTTTGTGTCCATAAATGCACCCAGTTTTATATTAAACTCCTTTACTGTGTTTGCTGTTACCACATTTCCTGTCAGAGTTCCAGAACCGCCCTCACGGTGAAGAAACCTCTTCTTAATTCCGTATGAAATGTTATCTCTATATTTCTTAGTACATGCCCTTGTTACTGAATACGTCACCTCCCAGCTGCTTGTGATCCTGTACCTGAACATACTAATCATATCATCAATACATATTCAGCCTGGTTATCATTATAATCTATTCACTTCAGACACCTTATTCATTGTGCCCTTCTATGGACCAATTCCAGTTCATTTATTTATTTATTTATTTATTTATTTATTAAGATACACTACGCACTGCACATTAGGCACTACACACTTCGCATTACACACTATGCACTACACATTAGGCACTATGCACTACATATTAAGCACTAAACATTACGCACTACATATTAGGCACTAGACACTATGTACTAAAAATTAGGCACTACAAACTAAGCACTACACATAAGTCACTATGCATTACACACTAAGAACTATACACTACACACTATGTACTACACATTAGGCACTACACATTACACACTATGCACTACACATTAGGCAATACGAATTACACACTAAGCACTGCACATTAGGCACTACGCATTACACACTAAGAACTACACACTATGCATTACACATTAGGCACTACACATTACACACTATGCACTACACATTAGGCACTACGCATTCCACACTAAGCACTGCACACTAAGCACTACCTATTACACAATAAGCACTACACATAAGGCACTACATATTACACAATAAGCACTACATATTAGGCACTACACACTACACATTAGGCACTATGCATTCCACACTACGCACTACACATTAGGCACTACACATTCCACACTGGGCACTACACATTAGGCACTATGCATTCCACACTACGCACTACACATTAGGCACTACACATTCCACACTGGGCACTACACATTAGGCAGTACGCATTCCACAGTAAGCACTACATATAAGGCACTACGCACTACACATTAGGCACTACACATTCCACACTGGGCACTACACATTACACACTGGGCACTACACATTAGGCACTATGCATTCAACACTACACACTACACATTAGGCACTACGCACTACACATTCCACACTGGGCACTACACACTATGCACTGCCCACTAAGCACTACACAATCTTTCCATCTGGACATATGGTTAGATTGTTGAGAGTGGATAATCACACATTGTATTTGTGGACATGAAATAAAAAAAAAGAAACTTTTTCTCCCCAATATACAAAGCGCTGCTGCAACCAACATAAACAACGTTGGCCGACACAAGTAAAAACCAGACCGGGACAGGCACCCCCTGGACCGGACACTACCAGCTGCAGAATGACAGATATTGATGTATGGCGCCTGTCCCGTCTGGCGAAACGTTGTTCTGTCCGGACCGTTTTTTTTTCCATACCCTAAAATGTATTTCAATGTCTCAAGTATACATGATAGAGTAAGCACAACACATGGAATATACAGTGATCCCATACATTTTACAAGCACATGTATCCTTATTTATATGAGGCATGGAAAGCAAAGGGTATTTATAAAATAAATCATTCAAAATAAAAAAATAAAGAGAAAGAAAGAGATATCCATAAAAGGAAAACAATATTTCCGTTCCTGATTATGAAAAAACGACTCCTGTTAGTCAGAAACAAGTCCTGGTACCGTGCGACAGTAATAATAATAATAACAATAATCGTGTATCCATAGCTCACGGAGCTGCTGGGCATGCCCCCAAAATGGCAAAAATTGGGGCATGGCCTCATGGTAGCATCGCAAGTATAGGTCACGCCCCTTTTCCGCTCGGCCATGCCACCAAATTTTGGAGCATGCACTGTTCCTCCTCAGCTCGCTCAAAAGTTTGGAGGTATACTGTACTGTACTGTATGTGGCTATACATTTATACTGCTCTGTACGTGGCTATACATCATACTTGTCTACCCTCCTGGAATGACTTGGAGGCCATCTTGGAAGGTGGGAAATTCCCAGCATCATCCCTGCAACCCCCTTCCCGGCTGAATAAAAATCCGCTGGGAGGGGCGGGGCTAAAATTACGAATATTGTGTCATTTTGCGTCCAATCCATGGAGCCACGAATTGCCGCAGGTGACTGTCATTTGACCATACTTGGTGACATCATCCTCCTCGTCCCGCCCCCTGACACGTGGCCTCACCCCGCCCCCCTCTCACTCCTCTCCGGTAGGCAGGTATGTTATACATGTATACTGTACTGTATCAGGCGACACAAAGAATCATTAAGAATAGTGTTTCTTATCTCCCCAGATGACAGGCGCAGAGCCCGCAGGACAGATTGCTCAAATAACAGAAGAGAAAGATGGGAACCCGTCTACATATATGGGAACCTCCTTAGGACACTTATTCAGTTGGATTGCTTAGGCCTGATCGGTGGGATCTCTGCGATGCGGAATCACTGTATCACGCTCCCTGCGATGCGGAATCACTGTATCACGCTCTCTGCGATGTGGAATCACTGTATCACACTCTCTGCGATGCAGAATCACTGTATCACACTCTCTGCGATGCGGAATCACTGTATCACGCTCCCTGCGATGCGGAATCACTGTATCACGCTCTCTGCGATGTGGAATCACTGTATCACACTCTCTGCGATGCAGAATCACTGTATCACACTCTCTGCGATGCGGAATCACTGTATCACGCTCCCTGCGATGCGGAATCACTGTATCACGCTCTCTGCGATGCGGAATAACTGTATCACGCTCTCTGCGATGCGGAATCACTGTATCACGCGCTCTGCGATGCGGAATCACTGTATCACGCTCTCTGCGATGCGGAATCACTGTATCACGCTCTCTGCGATGCGGAATCACTGTATCACGCTCTCTGCAATGCGGAATCACTGTATCACGCTCTCTGCGATGCGGAATCACTGTATCACGCTCTCTGCGATGCGGAATCACTGTATCACGCTCCCTGCGATGCGGAATCACTGTATCACGCTCTCTGCGATGCGGAATCACTGTATCACGCTCTCTGCGATGCGGAATCACTGTATCACGCTCTCTGAGATGCGGAATCACTGTATCACGCTCTCTGCGATGCGGAATCACTGTATCACAATCTCTGTGATGCGGAATCACTGTATCACGCTCTCTGCTATGCGGAATCACTGTATCACGCTCTCTGCTATGCGGAATCACTGTATCACGCTCCCTGCGATGCGGAATTACTGTATCATGCAAATAAAAATTTAAAAAAATCACTGCAAAAGTCCAACTCCATTTATTTAGCACTAGCTGACCCGCCCGGCGTTGCCCGTGAAATCCTTGGGGTTTCTTTATTTCCAAAATTGCTGAAAAATGTCATCTTACAATATGCCATAGGGGGATTCCCAATTGGGGTCCAGGTGGTCTTTTAGGGACCCTTTACAATCCTGTAGGTCTCTTCTCCTTGAGCTTAAGGTCTCCCTTAATGATAGTCAATCACTGAGGGAGACCATAGGCTCCAGGAGAAGAGACCAACGGAATTGTAAAGGGGTCCCTAAAAGACCACCTGAACCCCAATTGGAAATCCCCCTACGGTGACACTGTAGTGAAAATTTCTCATCATCTGGGTACCCCCTGTAGGTGTATCAAACACCAATTATGCCCACAATATCCATACCCCCTCCACCTATAGATTTGTTTCGCAACCCACCGCCATCCAAACAATTATCAGTTTGAATCATAATTTATTTTTTAATCCTACTTTCATTTCTTGATTGTACTTCTATGTACACATATTTTTTTCACGATTTATTGAGTAAATTGTACACTATAACATGACTGTCACGGACCCACCGGTCGCCTGCTCCGATACGTCAATCTGAGCAGCTCCGGCCATGACTGGGGTTCACTTTGGACTCTCAGGTCCTTTACTTGAGGTACACTGCCACCAGCCAAAACCTGATTTTAGCGCTTGAAACTGCGCAAGGGGCGTCTTGGCTCGCACCTGACCGCACAATACAATATACAAATGGTAACACGCTGGAGCGTTCTCTTCTGAGAATATGTATTATTTATTCCTAGAAATACTACAGAGCTTTAGAAAATAGTTACAAGATTTTACAATGATTTTAAAAGTACACACGAGTTTTAAATGCAATTTCAGAAATAAAATAAAAAGGAAAAATGACAGAACCGTATCTTACACTTAGGTACCAATCCTGACGTGGGGGGGTTCTCCACAAGAAATCTCTGGTCGCTTACAGCCTGTTTGCTAGACCCCCAGGTAGTGACACTGACTATAGGGAGAAGGGTCTTAGTTATACCTTGAAGACTCCCTCATCCCTCCCACCCTTTGGATTTTTAACCATTCCCTTGCTGAGCCTAGTGAAGGTCACTAGATATAGGATCTTTCCCATAAAGAATTTGTCCCTGCTTTGAAGTAGATTTTATACATTCCTCAAGTGATAAGAGGTAATTTAGTAGAGGGCCAGAGCAACTTTGGCCTGTTGGCTGGACACTATTGCTCTCCCACCCAATCTGGTTTATGAGGGGTCTCAGATCTTATCTTACATCCTAACTCCAGAGGAGTCCACAGATGGCTACACTCCCTGGGTCACCAATAGTCCACACACATAATACATGACATGTTCTGATCTCCCACATAATAATCACAGGCGGCATGATTTTACCAAACATACCAGACATACATTGATTGAACAGATAATCATGACAGGAGGCATACTTTAATTTGATCGATAACCTGATCTGATCGTTACACCTCCCCCTTTTAAAATGGCGCACAGAGGCGGTGACCCACGTCACCGTCTCATCAGTGCGCTATTAACTACATCACCTGGACAGGTAGCAGTGGTCTCTGTGCTGAGACAGACTGCAACTGATTCTGCGGGATCTGTACTAACACTTCCCTATACTTGGCCTCTGTCATGGCACCACCTGACGCCATAGCTGTGGCTAGGGTGGGCAATGGGCATAGTTCCCTGTCCCTCTCGCAGGAGATGGCAAACTAAAAGCACACAGGTGTCCTTGAACCCATAGTCTGTGAGCACACTGATATAGTGGAAGCTGTGTCCCCCTTTTCCATCCTGGCTGGCATTGACACAGCCCACCACAGCTGTGCGTCGGACTCCTGGACACAGATTCTCCCCTGCAGCTGGCAGTGTGGCCTTACTCACTGAGATCAGTACCAGATCATTCTGCCACACCCCAAATGGCCATCCCCCTGGGACTCGTAACTCAGCACGTCTAACTATACCACAGGTGTGGGGCATTCTCCCAGCACTATGGGCGGGATGTACTAACGGGAAAATGCGGTAAAACACCCGTTTTACCGCATTTTCCTATGTATCAATACCCGTCCGCAGCGTTTTCGCTAGGCAGGGTATCGCCACCCTCTGGGTGGCGATACCCTATAGAAGCCTATGGGCTTCTTTCGCCGCCCGCCGTCCGACGTCCGCGCGCCCACCCCCTCCCGTCCTCCTGTGATCATCTCCTCCCCCTGGTGTCACAGCCGGGAGGACATCCGGCTTCAGGGGGGAGGAGGAGACACAGGGGGACGCTGGCAGCCGCCGGGAGGTGACGGAGACCCCCGCAGCCAACATCACAGGTATCGCGGGGGTCTCCGTTACCGCAGCCCGATGCTAGCCGCATATGTTAGTACATATGCGGTAGCATCGCGGCGGCTGCCGTGCGAAGGGCGGAGGTGTATGTTGATACATCCCGCCCTATATACAGACTTAAACATGTCTTCCCAGCACCTCTCCTGAGCTGACTGACCCCCCCTCCCCTTCACTGGGGGGAAGGTCCACTCACTCAACACCTCACACCTCATCCTTTTGTGAGGAGATTCGCTCTCTGTGTCTGTGTGTGTGAATTGTGAAGGGGGGCACGTTTCTGCAAGGGGGAATACCAGCAGGTCATTGTCCCCTGTCTTGGGAACATAAAAGCTCAGCCTTTCCGAGGTTAATGGAGCTGAGTTTACCTGTGCTTCACGGGCCCTCCCACCCTTCTGGTTACACACAGCAGCTTCCCTACTAGCCACTTGCTTTATTCCTGAAACAACCCTCTCACTGTACCCAGGGGTATCTTTCCCACTTCCCAGGTATGGGGCAGCCTGTGCAGGGTTGGGTCTCAGTTCTGCGTGGAAAGCCAAGCTTTCCATGGCAATCCAGGACACCTTCCTGAGCCTGACCTTCCCTCCCAGGCCCGCAGGTTCTGTGGCTGGGGTGGTGCCACTGAGGTTCTCAGGAGAGGCATCCGTTATCCAGTGACGCTGGAAAAATGCACTCTCTGGAGGATTCTCAGGGGGAAATTTACCAATATAAAAAAAACCTAGTTTTTCGTATTGGTATTTTCCCTACGGTTGCATACAACTGTTTAAGTCGTATGCAAACTCGTGTTCCGGAGGGTCAGTTACAAAGCAGTCAGATACGACTGCTTTGTAACCCTCCGATGGTGTAACCATCCGTATTAGCGGCCGTATATACGGCTGCTAATACGAATTATTTCTAGCAGTCTGCACGGATCAGTCAGATCCGTGCAGGCTGCAAGGTGTAAAAAAAAATAGAAAAATAAATAAATAAAAAAAAAAAACGGCGTGGGGTCCCCCCCACAGCTGTAACCAGCACCAGGCTGAAGGAGCCGGGGCCGGTAATTAAAAATCAGGGAACCCGACAAATAGGGGTTCCCTGATTTTTAACAACCAGCCCCAGGCTCCTGCTCTGGGGCTGGTTCCCAAAATACGGGGGACAAAATGACTAGGGGTCCCCCGTATTTTAAGAACCAGCCCCAGGCCAAACCAGCCAGCAGGGTAATGCCACAGCCGGAGGGAGACTTTTTATGCAAGTCCCCCCGGCCAAAGCATTAACCCTACCGACCAGTCAGCCTGGCCAGGGGCCCTGGGGGAGTGGGGACCCCCCCAATAAAGGGGTCCCCCCCCTCCAGGACTTACCTGACCAGGCTGAAGCCTGGTGCTGTCCTCGATGCTCCTGGGCGGTGGGCATCGAGCTGATAGCGGTGTAAAAAATAGAACAAACGATTGTTTTTTACTGTGGCACTACAAGTGCCAGCAAGCCTCCCCAGCAAGCTGGGACTTGGAGAACCACAAGTCCCAGCCTGCTGGGCATTAAAGGGCCCGCTGGGTCTTGTAGTTCCACAGTAAAAAAAATAGTTAAATAAAACACACTGACACCCATTTTAAATAAAAATTTAATACACACATTACACACATACTGATACTTACCTATCTTGATCCCGTTGGTAGGTCGCTGGCTCCGGTGTCGGCGGCTCCGTGTCAGCGGCTCCGTGTCGGTGGCTCCGTGCCGGCGGCTCCGTGCCGGCGGCTCCGTGCCGGCGTCCTGTCCGAGGATAATCCATGTTGGACCTGTGGAAGGAAATCCTACTCACCCAGGTCCTGCATGGATGGTCTTCTTTCTTCATCTGTCGACATCCAGGTCTTCTGACAGCTGCTGACGACTTCCAGCAGCTGTCGGCATCTTCCGCGACGCTCCCCGGCTTTCAGAGCCGGAGAGAACCTTCCTCTTCGGCGTCTGGGCTCAGAATGAATTCTGGCCAATCAGGAGCCGCCTAGCCGCCTAGCGGCCAATCAGGAAAGGTCTATCCTGGTATCAGTATGTGTGTAATGTGTGTATTAAACTTTTATTTAAAATGAGTGTCAGTGTGTTTTATTTAACTATTTTTTTTACTGTGGCACTACAAGACCCAGCGGGCCCTTTAATGCCCAGCAGGCTGGGACTTGTGGTTCTCCAAGTCCCAGCTTGCTGGGGAGGCTTGCTGGCACTTGTAGTGCCACAGTAAAAAACAATTGTTTGTTCTATTTTTTACACCGCTATCAGCTCGATGCCCACCGCCCAGGGGCATCGAGGACAGCACCAGGCTTCAGCCTGGTCAGGTAAGTCCTGGAGGGGGGGACCCCTTTATTGGGGGGGTCCCCACTCCCCCAGGGCCCCTGGCCAGGCTGACTGGTCGGTAGGGTTAATGCTTTGGCCGGGGGGACTTGCATAAAAAGTCTCCCCCCGGCTGTGGCATTACCCTGCTGGCTGGTTTGGCCTGGGGCTGGTTCTTAAAATACGGGGGACCCCTAGTCATTTTGTCCCCCGTATTTTGGGAACCAGCCCCAGAGCAGGAGCCTGGGGCTGGTTGTTAAAAATCAGGGAACCCCTATCAGTACGGCTGCTTAGTAAATCAGAAACCACCATTCTTTTGAATGGTGATTTCTGTCGTATCCTATCGATGGTGTAGGACATTCGTATTTGTAACTACAAATACGAATGTCCCATCTTTAGGAATACGAATTGTTGTATTTTTGGGATTGTAAATCCTGAAAATACAAATTCGTAAAAAAAAAGGTGTATTTCTCCCTACGAATACACCTTTTTTCTATGAATCCATTTTGGTAAATGTCCCCCTCAGTGTCTGGAGGGAACCCCTGCTGTGTTCCTGTATCTGTGTTTGTGTGGCTACAGTAAGGAGGGGGGTTTGGGGGGAAAGCTGCAGTAAGGGACACTCTCTCCCTATCTGACAGGTCTACAGTGCACACAGGACCCACCGGGTCACTTATTATACCTGGTACCACATTTCTCACAGTAGCGCAAGACATCACATTATCAACAGTAACATCAATATCATAACCTGGGGAGACATCCTGCAATACCTGCAAATTAGCCTGTGCATCTTCCACAACACATGGGGCCCATCCTGCTGACTTACAATTGCACCGTGGCAAAAACGTTATATCTGGATCCCATTGTCTCTGAGCAGGAATGGGGTTATCTGAGCATGTTGTCACCATTAACTTATTGACAGGTACATGCTCTGCCTGCAACCAACTCAGATCTGTCCCATTTGTGCAGTTAGCGTCCCCTGGCCCCATGTCACAACCAGACATCACTGGAAGAACAGGGTTAACTTCTAGCACAGCAACCTTAATGACATCGCCAGCAGCACTCCTACCACTGGTGAGTGAGGGCGTCTCATTCCCAACTAGATTAGGGCATTCATTTAACCCCACAAAGTGGCAAGGATTACCCACTATACCTGTCTCTAACTCACCCTCCACCTCCACTGAAGGTACGGCACTATCACAGATCATCCCAGGGGCTTCACACAAAATAACAACATTGCAATGTTCAGCATGGTTACATACTACCTGAGATGCATCATATGGTTCAGAAGGGTTAGCGACAGTGGGGACAACATTGACAGATATGTGTGGAGTTAATAATAGTCCCACATCAGTAGTCCCACACATACTTGTGTGCATACAGTCAGAAAGTCCCATTCCTATTTCCGACAGTCTCTTCCCTGCATACTTTCACTATGCAGTCAGCCTCTTCCGGCAACAAATCTGGAGCAACGGGTGGGAACATGCTGCTCACATCTTCCAGCAGTTTAAACTGGGCTTTGTGATGTGAGGTCTCTGGAACAGGTTCCACACCGATTGTAGCAGGCCGGGGTACCATGTCCATGAGGGAAACCTTGGTAGGCTGTGTCGTTGGTTCCATAGCTGGTGATAGAAGCTGTTCCAGGCGATTCCTTTCAGCATCTGCCCAGCGGCACTGCTCTTTCCACCATAGGGTATCAAGCTTTTTACAATCATAAGCATATTGCTGCGCTATTTCAAAACAGTCAGTCAGGTCTCTCAGCAGCAACCAAGTAGTCGCATCGGGACCCCAGGTTAGAAACTCACCGCGATACATGCCGAAAACATTGCGCTCATCGTTTCGTGCATGGGTGAGCCGCTTGATCATCTCCCAGCGGGAATTGTTGGGGCAGGAGATACCTTGCAGCTGACATTCTGTAGTGAGTTCTTCTGGGCTCATAAGGCTAAATGGATAATCATCACCATATGGGTCAGAATACTCACTGGGCTCTTCTGGTGCTGTAGGGGATTGGTACTCTGCAGTCTCCCTGACTGCCACACATCCTACAGTCTCCCTGGTGCTAGCAGAGATGTCACCTCTCTGAGCACTGGCTGTAGTGTCCAGGGCCAGCTTATTATTCACAACCAAGCTGACACTCACTTGGCTTCCTCTGTCTGCTTCCGAAACAGGGAACTGTGCATGACACGGTCCGGTGAAATTCGCATCAGCGGTGATTTGGGACCTCTGTCCCTTGTTAGGCTCCCCATGATTGATAACAGAGTCCACACCATGATCCAACACATTATTTACTTCCGCAGACAGTAAAGTTCAGTACGAAGCCCAACTCCTGCTAACTCAGTAGCCACGGCAGATAAAGTCTCACGTAAAGGTTCGCCATCATGATGCCCTGTATCATCCTCCACTGGTTCACCAACAGCGATCAGCCCTCCGAGCCTCACCAGTTCCAACTGGTACTCACGCTCGGCCTGACGCTCTGCAGCCTCAGCCTCTTGTACGGCTTTGCGCTCCTCAGCCTCTCGTCTGGCTTTGCGCTCCGCAGCCTCTCGTACGGCTTTGCGCTCCTCAGCCTCTCGTATGACTTTGCACTCAGCAACCTCAGCCTCTCGTCTGGCTTTGCGCTCCGCAGCCTCTCTGTCGACAATGGCTTGGCAGTGCTGCACCAGCTGCAAAGCGAATACGGGGTTCACATTCTTCATTTGCCTGCTAGCAGCTAGAAGGTCGCTCTGCAGTGTAGACTTGCTGGGTCCAGCAGAAGGGTTTAACCCTGGCGCGGCATCGTTTGTACTGTCCAGTGCTGACTGAGCCCCTGGGGTAGGATTGTCCATGGACTGGTTTCCTCCAGCAGCTAGAGTCCGATCGGCATCCACTAGTGCCTGAATCAAACGTTTTCTACTCTGGCCAGACCAAGGTATATTCCTCTGAAAACACACGACCGCCAGGTCATCTCTCCTCATCTGCTGGTAATCAGCCATCCTGAGTCTCACACTTGTCAAATAAAATGATAAGAAAGAAAAACAAGATAAGGGGGGGGGGACAGAGATTGCACTTACTGTGTGACTTTTAAAACTATAATAAAGCTCTGAGTTCTGATTCTGGTGATGTGGGTATTTCGCACAAAATTCTACCCACACTCACTTAAGTTCTTAAAGAGAAAAATTAATTCTCCATCCCACCGCTTGCCACCAAATGTCACGGACCCACCGGTCGCCTGCTCCGATACGTCAATGTGAGCAGCTCCGGCCATGACTGGGGTTCACTTTGGACTCTCGGGTCCTTTCCTTGAGGTACACTGCCACCAGCCAAAACCTGATTTTAGCGCTTGAAACTGCGCAAGGGGCGGCTTGGCTCGCACCTGACCGCACAATACAATATACAAATGGTAACACGCTGGAGCGTTCTCTTCTGAGGCTAATGAGTCTTAAGAACACAGAACCAGGACTGAGAATATGTATTATTTATTCCTAGAAATACTACAGAGCTTTAGAAAATAGTTACAAGATATTACGATGATTTTAAAAGTACACACACGATTAAATGCAATTTCAGAAATAAAATAAAAGGGAAAAATGACAGAACCGTATCTTACACTTAGGTACCAATCCTGACGTGGGGGGGGTTCTCCACAAGAAATCTCTGGTCGCTTACAGCCTGTTTGCTAGACCCCCAGGTAGTGACCACTGACTATACCAAGGTACAGAGGTTTTATCTGCAGCCTCCCTCATCCCTCCCACCCTTGGGATTTTTAACCATTCCCTTGCTGAGCCTAGTGAAAGTCCCTAGATATAGGATCTTTCCCATAAAGAATTTGTCCCTGCTTTGAAGTAGATTTTATACATTCCTCAAGTGATAAGAGGTAATTTAGTGGAGGGGCAAAGCAACTTTGGCCTGTTGGCTGGACACTATTGCTCCCCCCCCCCCCCCCCAATCTGGTTTATGAGGGGTCTCAGATCTTTATCTTACATCCTAACTCCAGAGGAGTCCACAGATGTCAAACAGAGGGAATACAGGCCTCAAACTCAAACCAGGGTCACCTACAGTTTACCCACATAATAAGACATGTCCTGATTCCAATACTCACAGGAGACATAACTTTACAACAATATCAGACATACATTGATCGAACAGATAATCATAACAGGAAGCATACGTTAATTTGATCGATTACCTGATCTGATCGTTACAAGGCCCATACAAGAGTGGGTACCTAATGGTGCAGAACTTCCCAATTCCTTTCCCCTGTCTTTATGAGTCAGGACTATCCCTGGTGATGTCTCAGAACAGTGGAAACGCTGTGTCTGGCACCTCACTCTGCTTTGTGAGATCATAGCAATCTCCATACAACAATGGTATCATGTAACCCCAAACCCTCACCGTGGCACCATGTACAGTCCTTCAATAAAACCTTATCACCACCAAGTCCCTCAGGTCCTGCCTGCCCCCCCCCCCCCCACATTTGCACCTGGCAACCTCTCCCCTGTGTCACAGATACACTTGTTGCTGTTATATGTGGATGGAACCTTTAAGGGGCGTGTCCCCAGTGTCACACTTAGCGTGTAATCCGTGTCACTAATACACAGTGCACACACTCTATGTATCACTGTACAGGTATAACCCCGGAGTCACCGCTCCCTGGTCTAGGACAGAGTAACACAGCCGGGATACAAGGCACAGATGGGACTACTGGTATACGTTCTATGTCTACAGACAGTCCTGTTACTATCAGTCCCTGTCCCTGAGGGTCCCCCGGGTGCAGGACCACAGGACGAGGGATCTGAGATCAGCACAGACCAGCTGGTAACTTACCTTATGTATCACTGTATAATGTACGATGTACTATATAGGAAAGCAGCGCATAATCACTGTATAATGTACTATATATATATATATAGTGTGCTGCACAGGAAAGCAGCGCGCCGGTAACGTACCTTATGTATCACTGTATAATGTACGATGTACTATATAGGAAAGCAGCGCATAATCACTGTATAATGTACGATGTACTATATATATATATATATATATATATATATATATATATATATATATATAGTGTGTGCTGCACAGGAAAGCAGCGCGCCGGTAACGTACCTTATGTATCACTGTATAATGTACGATGTATAATAGGAGATATATATATATATATATATATATATATAGTGTGCTGCACAGGATCGCAGTGCGCCGTGTGTGGAACGTTGTGTGTTTTCTTTTTTAGCAGTAACTCTTTAATGACCAGCAGCATCTGCAGCATCAGTGTTACCCGTATGTAGGTGTGTGCCGGCCATAGGAAATGTTACCTGTAGGTCTCACCCCTTTTCTTACTGGGTGTGGGTTGTTAGGTCAACACCGCTAGGTAGACAGGCAGAAAGGTCAACATGGGTCAAGGTCAACATGGGTCTAGGTGGGTCAACATGACATTAGGTCAACACAAGCATAAGGTCGACATGGGCAAGGCAAGGTCGACAGTCAAAAGGTCAAAATGGGGTTCTTCACTGTTTTTTTACCCGAATGTTGACACAGTCGACATGGACACAGTTTGAAGTGCACCGCATCCCCTCGCATCGCTCGCTGCGCTCGCGATGCGTCGGGCACGGTGCCTCACTACGCTCGGCACACTACTATATTCTCCCCCCGCGCCCTAGTGGATGGTAGGGCATGAAATACCACCTGTCGGCACAAAAAAGTGAAAAACCCCATGTCGACCTTTTGACTGTCGACCTAACCCTAATGCTTGTGTCGACCTAGACCCATGTTGACCTAAACCCATGTCGACCTTCCTGCCTGTCAACCTAGTGGTGTCGACCAATGCTTGTCGACCTAGTTGGGGTAGACCTAATGACCGTATCCCTTCTTACCTCCCGTCCTTTTGTTATTATTGGTTTATTAGCAGGTTCCTATATAGCGCAGCAGATTGCATTGTGCTTTACAATCGGAAACAGTGATTGAACAAACTGGTTATTTATAGACAGTCATAGTGGTAGGAGGGCCCTGCTCGCAGGTTACCCTCTATTCACCCCTTCCCTGTCCTCCTGCCCTTTTGTCCTCGCCCCAAGCCCCTACCTCTCACCTTTGTTCCCACCCCTTTCTCCCACCTCTGTGAGAGAATGTGGCTATAAATGTATACTGTACTGTATGTGGCTATACCTGTATTGTACTGTACTGTACGTGGCTATACATGTATACTGCACTGCACATGGCTATAGATGTATACTGTAATGTATGTGGCTATACATGTATACTGTACTGTATGTGGCTATACCTGTATACTGTACGTGGTTATACCTGTATACTGTACTGTATGTGGCTATACCTGTATACTGTACTGTATGTGGCTATACCTGTATATGGCTATACCTGTATACTGTACGTGGCTATACCTGTATACTGTACTGTATGTGGCTATACATGTATACTGTACTGTATGTGGCTATACATGTATACTGTACTGTATGTGGCTATACATGTATACTGTACTGTATGTGGCTATACATGTATACTGTACTGTATGTGGCTATACATGTATACTGTACATGGCTATAACTGTATACTGTACTAGTCTGTACTGTGCTGTATGTGGCTATTCATGTATACTGCACTGTACGTGATTATACATGTATACTGCACTGTATCGTACGTGGTTATACATGTATACTGCACTGTACGTTACTATACATGTATACTGCACACGGCTATAGATATATACTGTAATGTATTATGTACGTGGCTATACATGTTTACTGCACTGTACATGGCTATAGATGTATCATGTAATGTACATGTATTCTGTACTGTGCTGTATGTGGCTATACATGTATACTGTACTGTATGTGGCTATACATGTATACTGCACTGTACATGGCTATACATGTATACTGTACTTTATGTGGTTATACATGTATACTGCACTGTACTGTATGTGGCTATACATTTATACTGTATTGTATGTGGCTATACATGTACTGTATACTGCACGTGGTTATACATGTATACTGCACTGCACTGTACATGGCTATACATGTATACTGTACTTTATGTGGTTATACATGTATACTGCACTGTACTGTATGTGGCTATACATGTATACTGTAATGTATGTGGCTATACATGTATACTGCACTGTACATGGCTATACATGTATACTGTACTTTATGTGGTTATACATGTATACTGCACTGCACTGTACATGGCTATACATGTATACTGTACTTTATGTGGTTATACATGTATACTGCACTGTAATGTATGTGGCTATACCTGTATACTGTACTGTATGTGGCTATACATGTATACTGCACTGTACATGGCTATACATGTATACTGTACTTTATGTGGTTATACATGTATACTGCACTGTACTGTATGTGGCTATACATTTATACTGTATTGTATGTGGCTATACATGTATACTGTACTGTATGTGGCTATACATGTATACTGCACTGTACATGGCTATACATGTATACTGTACTTTATGTGGTTATACATGTATACTGCACTGTACTGTATGTGGCTATACATTTATACTGTATTGTATGTGGCTATACATGTACTGTATACTGCACGTGGTTATACATGTATACTGCACTGCACTGTACATGGCTATACATGTATACTGTACTTTATGTGGTTATACATGTATACTGCACTGTACTGTATGTGGCTATACATGTATACTGTAATGTACTGCATGTGCCTATACATGCATACTGTACTGCACATGACTATACATGTATACTGCACTGTACTGTATGTGGCTATACATTTATACTGCACTGTATGTGGCTATACATGTATACTGCACTGTACATGGCTATACATGCATACTGTACTGCACATGACCAGGGCTATTTTTCAGTAGGCTCCAGCAGGAACTGTGGCCCTTATTCTAATATACTCTTTCTGACAAAATATTTCTTAGATGGACAAAACCATGTGCACTGCAGGTGAGGCAGGTGTAAAACCCCACCCAAATCTAATTATCTCTGCATAAGTTACACCTGCCTCACCTGCAGTGCACATGGTTTTGTCCATCTAAGAAATATTTTGTCAGAAAGAGTGAACTAGAATAAGGGCCCCAGTTCCTGCTGGAGCCTACTGAAAAATAGCCCTGCACATGACTATACATGTACTGTATACTGCACGTGGTTATACATGTATACTGCACTGTAATGTATGTGGCTATACATGTATACTGTATTGTATGTGGCTTTACATGTATACTGCACTGTACGTGGCTATACATGTATACTGTACTTTATGTGGTTATACAAGGAACCATTAATAAGATAAGTGTTTCCTGCCTCCCCAGATGATTGGTACACAGCCCGCAGGAGAAGTTGCTCAGCCAGTAACAGGAGAGGAAGATGGGAACCTGGCTGCCGCCCTCCGCCCTGATCACTCGGTCCCGCAATCTAGTGGCAGCTGCCTAAAATGCATCTTTGATGAGCTGGCTTCCTCCTGATCCCCCGGGACCTCTACGATTGGGAATCACTGTATCATGATGCAAATCACATAAATAATGTTTCCATGTGATAATCCAACTGGATTTGTTGGCATAAAGCTTCTCGTTAAGGATCAGATCATTTCCAGGGTTATAATTACGTCTCCATTGCAATTCTGCTCCATGTGCGGAAGAGCGCAGCCCGTAATGGGGAGTAGGGATCCCGGTACCCGTCTCACCGCACCCACCTGTGGTTATGTGGGGACTGATTCAGGGGTGGGCGCAGTGGTGATGTCACACGTGCCGCACAGGGGACTGATTCAGAGGTGGGTGCAGGGGTGATGTCACATGTGCCGCACGTGCGTCCCAATGGTCTGCGCACAGGGGGCTGATTCAGAGATGGGCGCAGGGGTGTTGTCACACGTGCCACACGTGCGTCCCAATGGTCTGCGCACAGGGGGGCTGATTCAGAGGTGGGTGCAGGGGTGATGTCACACGTGCGTCCCAATGGTCTGCGCACAGGGGGCTGATTCAGAGGTGGGTGCAGGGGTGATGTCACACGTGCGTCCCAATGGTCTGCGCACAGGGGGCTGATTCAGAGGTGGGTGCAGGGGTGATGTCACACGTGCGTCCCAATGGTCTGCGCACAGGGGGCTGATTCAGAGGTGGGTGCAGGGGTGATGTCACACGTGCGTCCCAATGGTCTGCGCACAGGGGGCTGATTCAGAGATGGGCGCAGGGGTGTTGTCACACGTGCGTCCCATAGTATTATCACTGCTTCCATGGCGCACATGTTCTGGGGACACTTCTGGGGTACACCTAGGCAGACATTGTTATCATTCATCAGATGGAGCCATGTAAGACGTGACCTCAATATAACACCTCCAAATATAGGAAGGCGACCCGCCGTAAGCATGGGGGGGTCTGTAAGGGTGGGGTCAGCCAATAAAGGTCGACAGAGTCAGAGGGTCTACACAAGCATTAGGTCGACAATGGAAAAATCAAACGGTCAACATGAGTGTTTCACAGAATTTTTGTACCGAATGTTTACGACATGTCACCGTATCAGTGCGCCGCGTCTCCTCGCACGGCTCTCTGCGCTCGGCACACTGTTATATTCTCCATCCGCGCCCTAGTGGATGGCAGGGTATGAAATACCGCCTGTCGGCACAAGTTGGATAAAAAAAAATATGTTAAAAAAACCTTCCCATTGTCAACCTAATGCTTGAGTTGACCTTCCGACCCTGTCAACCTCAGCCATGTCGACCTATTTTGTGTATTCACTTAATCTGTTGGAGAATGTCGACACTTGAAAAAGGTTGAACCCAGAAAAATGTCAACATAGAAAAGGTTGACACCTTTTTTTGTGTCAGTGTCGACAACTGAGCACGTGGACCACAAACTAGTGCTTGAGATGTCTCGTTCCACTACAGCTGTGCTCAGCCCACTTCCCCAGCTCCTCGCTCATTACAACGCCACCATCATAGCCTGGGCACTACTTCCCCAGCTCCTCGCTCATTACAACGCCACCATCATAGCCTGGGCACTACTTCCCCAGCTCCTCGCTCATTACAACGCCACCATCATAGCCTGGGCACTACTTCCCCAGCTCCTCGCTCATTACAACGCCACCATCATAGCCTGGGCACTACTTCCCCAGCTCCTCGCTCATTACAACGCCACCATCATAGCCTGGGCACTACTTCCCCAGCTCCTCGCTCATTACAACGCCACCATCATAGCCTGGGCACTACTTCCCCAGCTCCTCGCTCATTACAACGCCACCATCATAGCCTGGGCACTACTTCCCCAGCTCCTCGCTCATTACAACGCCACCTTCATAGCCTGGGCACTACTTCCCCAGCTCCTCGCTCATTACAACGCCACCATCATAGCCTGGGCACTACTTCCCCAGCTCCTCGCTCATTACAGCGCCACCATCATAGCCTGGGCACTACTTCCCCAGCTCCTCGCTCATTACAGCGCCACCATCATAGCCTGGGCACTACTTCCCCAGCTCCTCGCTCATTACAACGCCACCTTCATAGCCTGGGCACTACTTCCCCAGCTCCTCGCTCATTACAACGCCACCATCATAGCCTGGGCACTACTTCCCCAGCTCCTCGCTCATTACAACGCCACCATCATAGCCTGGGCACTACTTCCCCAGCTCCTCGCTCATTACAGCGCCACCATCATAGCCTGGGCACTACTTCCCCAGCTCCTCGCTCATTACAACGCCACCTTCATAGCCTGGGCACTACTTCCCCAGCTCCTCGCTCATTACAACGCCACCATCATAGCCTGGGCACTACTTCCCCAGCTCCTCGCTCATTACAACGCCACCATCATAGCCTGGGCACTACTTCCCCAGCTCCTCGCTCATTACAACGCCACCATCATAGCCTGGGCACTACTTCCCCAGCTCCTCGCTCATTACAACGCCACCATCATAGCCTTGGCACTACTTCCCCAGCTCCTCGCTCATTACAACGCCACCATCATAGCCTGGGCACTACTTCCCCAGCTCCTCGCTCATTACAACGCCACCATCATAGCCTGGGCACTACTTCCCCAGCTCCTCGCTCATTACAACGCCACCATCATAGCCTGGGCACTACTTCCCCAGCTCCTCGCTCATTACAACGCCACCATCATAGCCTGGGCACTACTTCCCCAGCTCCTCGCTCATTACAGCGCCACCATCATAGCCTGGGCACTACTTCCCCAGCTCCTCGCTCATTACAGCGCCACCATCATAGCCTGGGCACTACTTCCCCAGCTCCTCGCTCATTACAACGCCACCATCATAGCCTGGGCACTACTTCCCCAGCTCCTCGCTCATTACAACGCCACCTTCATAGCCTGGGCACTACTTCCCCAGCTCCTCGCTCATTACAACGCCACCTTCATA
Source organism: Crinia signifera (assembly GCF_055691185.1). Taxonomy (NCBI): domain Eukaryota; kingdom Metazoa; phylum Chordata; class Amphibia; order Anura; family Myobatrachidae; genus Crinia; species Crinia signifera. The sequence continues at coordinate 5,512,571 of NC_139221.1, forward strand.
GCCTGGGCACTACTTCCCCGGCTCCTCGCTCATTACAACGCCACCATCATAGCCTGGGCACTACTTCCCCGGCTCCTCGCTCATTACAACGCCACCATCATAGCCTGGGCACTACTTCCCCGGCTCCTCGCTCATTACAACGCCACCATCATAGCCTGGGCACTACTTCCCCGGCTCCTCGCTCATTACAACGCCACCATCATAGCCTGGGCACTACTTCCCCGGCTCCTCGCTCATTACAACGCCACCATCATAGCCTGGGCACTACTTCCCCAGCTCCTCGCTCATTACAACGCCACCATCATAGCCTGGGCACTACTTCCCCAGCTCCTCGCTCATTACAACGCCACCATCATAGCCTGGGCACTACTTCCCCAGCTCCTCGCTCATTACAACGCCACCATCATAGCCTGGGCACTACTTCCCCAGCTCCTCGCTCATTACAACGCCACCATCATAGCCTGGGCACTACTTCCCCAGCTCCTCGCTCATTACAACGCCACCATCATAGCCTGGGCACTACTTCCCCAGCTCCTCGCTCATTACAACGCCACCATCATAGCCTGGGCACTACTTCCCCAGCTCCTCGCTCATTACAACGCCACCATCATAGCCTGGGCACTACTTCCCCAGCTCCTCGCTCATTACAACGCCACCTTCATAGCCTGGGCACTACTTCCCCAGCTCCTCGCTCATTACAACGCCACCATCATAGCCTGGGCACTACTTCCCCAGCTCCTCGCTCATTACAACGCCACCTTCATAGCCTGGGCACTACTTCCCCAGCTCCTCGCTCATTACAACGCCACCTTCATAGCCTGGGCACTACTTCCCCAGCTCCTCGCTCATTACAACGCCACCATCATAGCCTGGGCACTACTTCCCCAGCTCCTCGCTCATTACAACGCCACCATCATAGCCTGGGCACTACTTCCCCAGCTCCTCGCTCATTACAACGCCACCATCATAGCCTGGGCACTACTTCCCCAGCTCCTCGCTCATTACAACGCCACCATCATAGCCTGGGCACTACTTCCCCAGCTCCTCGCTCATTACAACGCCACCATCATAGCCTGGGCACTACTTCCCCAGCTCCTCGCTCATTACAACGCCACCATCATAGCCTGGGCACTACTTCCCCAGCTCCTCGCTCATTACAACGCCACCATCATAGCCTGGGCACTACTTCCCCAGCTCCTCGCTCATTACAACGCCACCATCATAGCCTGGGCACTACTTCCCCAGCTCCTCGCTCATTACAACGCCACCTTCATAGCCTGGGCACTACTTCCCCAGCTCCTCGCTCATTACAACGCCACCATCATAGCCTGGGCACTACTTCCCCAGCTCCTCGTTTATTACAACGCCACCATCATAGCCTTGGCACTACTTTCCCAGCTCCTCGCTCATTACAACGCCACCATCATAGCCTGGGCACTACTTCCCCAGCTCCTCGCTCATTACAACGCCACCATCATAGCCTGGGCACTACTTCCCCAGCTCCTCGCTCATTACAACGCCACCATCATAGCCTGGGCACTACTTTCCCAGCTCCTCGCTCATTACAACGCCACCATCATAGCCTGGGCACTACTTCCCCAGCTCCTCGCTAATTACAACGCCACCATCATAGCCTGGGCACTACTTCCCCAGCTCCTCGCTCATTACAACGTCACCATCATAGCCTGGGCACTACTTCCCCAGCTCCTCGCTCATTACAACGCCACCATCATAGCCTGGGCACTACTTCCCCAGCTCCTCGCTCATTACAACGCCACCATCATAGCCTGGGCACTACTTCCCCAGCTCCTCGCTCATTTCAACGCCACCATCATAGCCTGGGCACTACTTCCCCAGCTCCTCGCTCATTACAACGCCACCATCATAGCCTGGGCACTACTTCCCCAGCTCCTCGCTCATTACAACGCCACCATCATAGCCTGGGCACTACTTCCCCAGCTCCTCGCTCATTACAACGCCACCATCATAGCCTGGGCACTACTTCCCCAGCTCCTCGCTCATTACAACGCCACCATCATAGCCTGGGCACTACTTCCCCAGCTCCTCGCTCATTACAACGCCACCTTCATAGCCTGGGCACTACTTCCCCAGCTCCTCGCTCATTACAACGCCACCATCATAGCCTGGGCACTACTTCCCCAGCTCCTCGCTCATTACAACGCCACCTTCATAGCCTGGGCACTACTTTCCCAGCTCCTCGCTCATTACAACGCCACCTTCATAGCCTGGGCACTACTTCCCCAGCTCCTCGCTCATTACAACGCCACCATCATAGCCTGGGCACTACTTCCCCAGCTCCTCGCTCATTACAATGCCACCTTCATAGCCTGGGCACTACTTCCCCAGCTCCTCGCTCATTACAACGCCACCTTCATAGCCTGGGCACTACTTCCCCAGCTCCTCGCTCATTACAACGCCACCATCATAGCCTGGGCACTACTTCCCCAGCTCCTCGCTCATTACAACGCCACCATCATAGCCTGGGCACTACTTCCCCAGCTCCTCGCTCATTACAACGCCACCATCATAGCCTGGGCACTACTTCCCCAGCTCCTCGCTCATTACAACGCCACCATCATAGCCTGGGCACTACTTCCCCAGCTCCTCGCTCATTACAACGCCACCATCATAGCCTGGGCACTACTTCCCCAGCTCCTCGCTCATTACAACGCCACCATCATAGCCTGGGCACTACACCTAAGTTGGCAACTCCTTCATGGCCTGGGCACTACACCTAAGCTGGCAACTCCTTCATAGCCTGGGCACTACACCTAAGCTGGCAACTCCTTCATAGCCTGGGCACTACACCTAAGTTGGCAACTCCTTCATGGCCTGGGCACTACACCTAAGTTGGCAACTCCTTTATGGCCTGGGCACTACACCTAAGTTGGCAACTCCGGTACTTGTGAGTTATCCGGGCGTCCGATTTTTAAATCGGGTCGGATCGGGACATCGCATCGCATCGCATGCGACCATCGGATGCGATGCGATGCGATGCGATGACCCGATTTTTCCATAGGAATCAATGTTAAAATGGACTGAGTCCATTTTAACATGGAATTCAATGGGAAAAAGGGGTCCTTTTCATACCCCTACTATCCAAGTGGGCATGGAGTTGGATATAAACCTGTGGCGAGCGTAGCGAGCCACCGAGCCCGAAGCGTGGCGAGCGTAGCGAGCCCCGCGAGGGGACACGGAATACCGTCCCCTCGCGGGGCTCGCTTCGCTCGCCACTCTTCGGGCTCGGTGGCTCGCTACGCTCGCCACAGGTTTATATCCAACTCCATGCCCACTTGGATAGTAGGGGTATGAAAAGGACCCCTTTTTCCCATTGAATTCCATGTTAAAATGGACTCAGTCCATTTTAACATTGATTCCTATGGAAAAATCAGGTCATCGCATCCGATGGTCGCATGCGATGCGATGCGATGCGATGCGATATCGCATCGCATCGCATCTGATTGTATGCCTTAACTTAAGGCATACAATCAAAAAATCGGACGCCCAGATAACTCACAAGTACCGCAACTCCTTCATGGCCTGGGCACTACACCTAAGTTGGCAACTCCTTCATGGCCTGGGCACTACACCTAAGTTGGCAACTCCTTCATGGCCTGGGCACTACACCTAAGTTGGCAATTCCTTCATGGCCTGGGCACTACACCTAAGTTGGCAACTCCTTCATGGCCTGGGAACTACACCTAAGTTGGCAACTCCTTCATGGCCTGGGCACTACACCTAAGCTGGCAACTCCTTCATAGCCTGGGCACTACACCTAAGTTGGCAACTCCTTCATAGCCTGGGCACTACACCTAAGTTGGCAACTCCTTTATGGCCTGGGCACTACACCTAAGTTAGCAACTCCTTCATAGCCTGGGCACTACACCTAAGCTGGCAACTCCTTCATACCTCGGGCACTACACCTAAGTTGGCAACTCCTTCATAGCCTGGGCACCCTGACTCATCTGAAGCTTCCTTAGTTGTGCTGAGGCTGAAGATCCATTGAAGCCTTTCCTGGCATTGGGTGAATTGTAGATGCAACGATGTAATAGCAAAAAACAATCTGCTCTAATTACACCACCAGAGGTGGAACTCTGCGAGACATGGGGTGACATTTAATAGGATGCAAATTAGTTTTTTTAGCAATTTATATAAAAAAAAAAAAAGACTGAATTTGCAGATTTTCCTGAAATCACCAAGTTAATGGAATGTGAAATGCAGTAAAAAGGGTAATTTTAGCCAAGACTTCACACATTATGAAGTGGTGTTTTTACAATTCACATCCAGGTGATTTCCTATTACAAAGTATACAAATTGCTAATTTAATGGGATTACGAGAAAACGTTACTAAAAATCACCACACCAACAGACCAGTTTGTGATTGGGGATTACAACAGAACCATGCACAGATCAGTGTGATATGTGCATGGTTCTGTCACGGAGTCCCCGCTCCTGAGCATAACCAGCCCTGGGCTCAAAGAGCCGGTCCTGGTATCATAAAATCATGGGGGAAACAGAGTAGGGGTCCCCTGGATTTTAAAAAAAACAGCACCAGGTTCAAGGGCTGGTCCTGGTTCCCAAAATACGGGGGACTAAACGAGTAGGGGTGTGTGTTTTACATCCTGCATCTCCTCCCCCCGAAAAGTGCTATCGGCCTGATTGGCCGCTAGGCAGCCAAAAGCACTATACGGAGAGAGGAGCCAAATAGCTCATGCCAAGTTACCTTGTTGCTACTTGGAAAGAAGAGCATGCGATCTACGCCGGAGGAACCCCGTGAGTATGGATTAAGTGTACAGGTATCCCATATGGATTTTCTTCAGGACGAGCGGATGGTATAACACCATTACTTCTTACACCCCTGTATAACACCATTACATCTTACACCACTGTATAACACCATTACATCATACACCCTGTCACAAACTTGGGGTGCACTACCACTCGGGGATTGGCTAGACCTGACACAGGGGCGCGGAGTCTAACCGTGCCGGGGGTTTTCTGCCAGTGACCCCTCCAAGTGGGATATGGGCTTCTGCGGCACCCGACACGTCGGTCGCGGCCCCCTGGTCAGGTTCCCCGTATGAGTGGTGGTAGCTTGTGGAATATGGAGCGTGGTCGTCAAGCCGGATCAGTAACAGATGAGCAGATATGGTACCAAGGAATGCAGCACACAGGGAGCAGGCAGGAGAATGGTAACAGAACTAGCCAAGGTCATACACTGGATGTCACGGATGTAGTACACAAGGAGCAGGCAGGAGAATAGTCAGGAGAATAGCCGGAATCATACACTGGTAAACACTGGGTATGGTACACGAGGATCAGGCAGGAGAATGGTCAGGACAAGCCGAGGTCAGATGCAATAATCAGAAGTCTGGAATAGTACAAGGCACTGGAACGCTGGAGCTGGTGTGAACCTATACTCTGGCAGCTTCTGTCTCCCAGAGGCTGCCCTTTATAGGAAGCACAGGGAACCCACAGGTGAACTAATCAATGGGCTGAGCATGCTCAGTTTACACTGAACTCTTCTGCAGGAGAGAGTTACCCAGGTGTAACTAATTAGCTGAGCTCAGATCTCACAGCACAGTTCAATTATACAGAGCTTGTCAGCAGCGAGGACTCCTCCAGGTGCTGTAATTAGCAAAGCTCAGGCCACACAGACTTCCTTGCAGCATGGAGCAGGCTGAACAGACAGGAGAAGCCACAAACCAGGTAAGAAACAATACAATAACTGAATGTTGTGACATTACCCTCCCTTCTAGGGGTGGGCTCCGAACACCCCACATGGATACTTTCAAGGTCGCCTATGGTGCTTCTTCTTTTTCTTAGAAGAACACTTAGATCCCTTCAAGGCTGGTGACACCTCTGGCTCTTCAAAGTGGGCTCTGGCCAACACTAGACCACCCAAAAAAGGAGCAGCATCGTGTTCAGAATCATAATCTGAGTTGGAGTCTAGTTCTGGGGTGCAAATCAAAGATTTTTTAGCGGATGATTCTTTGAGGCCATGAAGTGCTAAAGAGCCGACACGGATGCCCCTAACTATTGTGTTCTTCGATTCAGATCTTGGAAAAAAATTTTTTGCAGAAGCTCTAGTACTCTCGGTATGCCGTCTAGATGACCCAAGGTTTTGAAGAGGCATAGGCAGACTTTTAGCCAGGGAGGATGAAGGAGTCTTAGATTCAAATTTCTCGATCACAGCCCTGGAGAATGATATCAGATCTTGCAGTCGAGGATCATTGGCTTCAACAAGTGTATTGACCTATTTTAGTGCTTCTCCTCGGAAGGATAAGATCATAAATCTTACAATATTTGCCATATTGACACTGGAAGATGGATCATGATTCATGGCATCTAAGTAGTGATCCGCTAAAGCCTGGTAATGGGCAAGGTTCCCATCAAAACAAATATCTTCAGAAGACTCTTCAGCTGGCTTTTGTGTACTAGCCAACCCTGGTGGGACCTTAGACACAATGGACGTCTCTTGAACTTGAGGCACTGCTGAAGCCTTATGGATGTCCAGTACAGTAGGCATCGGTACTCTAGAAATTTCTTCTTGGCTGACATGTTTAGGCCCAGGGGTCATGGAAGCAGACCTGGAGACCGCAGAGGTAATGGAGACAGGCCCGGAGGCAACGGATGCACACCTGGAGACCATGGAGGCAATGGAGACAGGCCCGGAGGCCACGGAGGAAGGCCCGGAGGACAAGGAAGCGGACCCGGAGACCACGGAGGTAGGCCCGGAGGCTGTGGAGACTGGCCCGGAGGCTGTGGAGACTGGCCCGGAGGCTGTGGAGACTGGCCCGGAGGCCACGAAGACAGGCCCGGAGGTCATGGAAGTGGACCTGGAGACCACAGAGGCAGGCCCGGAGGCCACGGGGACTGGCCCGGAGGCCACAGAGACTGGCCCGGAGGCCACGACACACAAGTCCTCATGCCCGGAGGCAAGGGCAGATGGGTCCTCATGCCCGGAGGCAAGGGCAGATGGGTCCTCATGCCCGGAGGCAAGGACAGATGGGTCCTCATGCCCGGAGGCAAGGGCAGATGGATCTCCACCAGGAGTGACAGACCTGGAACCCCCACCTGGGGTAAATGACTCGGAACCCCCACCTGGGGTAAATGACTCGGAACCCCCACCTGGGGTAAATGACTCGGAACCCCCACCTGGGGTGACGGACTCGGAACCCCCACCTGGGGTGACGGACTCGGAACCCCCACTTGGGGTGACGGACTCGGAACCCCCTTCTGGGGCGATTGACTCGGAGCCCCCTTCTGGGGCGATTGACTCGGAGCCCCCTTCTGGGGCGATTGACTCGGAACCCCCTTCTGGGGCGATTGACTCGGAACCCCCTTCTGGGGCGATTGACTCGGAACCCCTTTCTGGGGCGATTGACTCGGAACCCCCACCTGGGGTGACGGAAGCCCCTTCTTGAGGCAAAGTGCTCAGTGGCCCAACCTGGGAAGCCACACTCAGAGATCCTTCCTGGGGTGTGGCTACCAGAGGATCCTTTTGGGGTGCAACTCTCGGAGATTCCTCTTGGGGTAGTGTACTCAGAGGCCCTTTTTGGGGTACCACTTTCAGAGACCCCTCTTGGGGTGCAGTGCTCGGGAAACCCTCCTGGGGCGCAATGCTCAGAGACCCTGTTTGGGATGTGGTACTCTGAGACCCTGCTCGGAGTCTGACAGTCTGAGACCCCTCCTGGTGCACGACACTCTGAACCCCATTCTGCGGCTTGAGAATTTGAGAACCCTCTTGGGAAATTACCCTCCGAGACCCCTTCTGAGGAAAAAGACTCTGTACCCCTTTTTGGGGCTCGCCATTCTGAGACTCCTCTCTGAACTCGACACTGTGAGAGTCCACTTGGGGTGAAACACTTTGATGCCCCTCTTCGGGCAAGACACTAGGAAGCCCTTCCTTGGGCAAGACACTAGGAAGCTCCCCCTGGAGCACAATAATCGGAAGCCCCTCCTTTTGCAGGACACTAGGAAGCTCCTCCTGGAGCACAATACTCGGAAGCCCCTCCTTGGGCTGGACTAACAGAACCCCCTTCTGGGGCTGGCTGAACAGAACCCTATTTTTGGGTTTGATACTCGGACTCCCCTCTCGGAACTTGACACTCGGGTTCGCTTCTTGCGGCTTGACCGAAAATGTACTGCTTTTAGGTAAAAAGATTTTAGTTCTTGGACCCCAGTGATAGCCTTGAAACTCTTCCTGAGCGGGCACAGAAGCAACAACCTTATTCCTGGCCTCTCGGAGGGAGCAATCCCCAATCAAATGGTCCTGGTCTCCACAATAAAAACATAAATTTAAGGACCTGCGTCGCTGGCGTTCCTCACCTGACAACTGGGGACGAGGCCGACTCACGTACTTGTCCTTTAAGGGCACAGATGTATTTGCCAATGGGGTACCCGGAGTGGAATCTGAGGGTCTTGCAGACACCAAGCCCACAGTAGACTCGCTGAGCAGTTTGGTGACAAGGGTGAGGACGTTAGACAGCAGCTCCTGTAACTGCTGTATTAGCAGGCGAGGCACCCTGATGAACTCCGGATCAGAAATCACTGGTGTTGGAGAGGGTGGAGCGAGGTCCAATTGCTGCTGCAGAGTTTGCAAGCTTTGCATAATCAGAGCTTGGTACTGTCCTTGCTTGTCAACCCGGACCAGCAGGTGTTCCAAGAGTTCTTTATGAGACATGCCACTAACAGCATCCATATTCCAGTTGGGCCAGAGTATTCTGTCACAAACTTGGGGTGCACTACCACTCAGGGATTGGCTAGGCCTGACACAGGGGCGCGGAGTCTAACCGTGCCGGGGGTTTTCTGCCAGTGACCCCTCCAAGCGGGATATGGGCTTCTGCGGCACCCGACACGTCGGTCGCGGCCCCCTGGTCAGGTTCCCCGTATGAGTGGCGGTAGCTTGTGAAATATGGAAGCGTGGTTGTCTAGCCGAGTTGGTATCAGTGCGGGCAAGTAGGAACACAAGGGAAATGCAAAGGAGTATCCAAGGACAGGCCGGGTCATACACTGGAAGGCACAGGATGCGGTACACAAGGAGCAGGCAGGAGAATAGTCAGGAGAATAGCCGGAATCATACACTGGTAAACACTGGGTACGGTACACGAGGATCAGGCAGGAGAATGGTCAGGACAAGCCGAGGTCAGATGCAATAATCAGAAGTCTGGAATAGTACAAGGCACTGGAACGCTGGAGCTGGTGTGAACCTATACTCTGGCAGCTTCTGTCTCCCAGAGGCTGCCCTTTATAGGAAGCACAGGGAACCCACAGGTGAACTAATCAATGGGCTGAGCATGCTCAGTTTACACTGAACTCTCCTGCAGGAGAGTTACCCAGGTGTAACTAATTAGCTGAGCTCAGATCTCACAGCACAGTTCAATTATACAGAGCTTGTCAGCAGCGAGGACTCCTCCAGGTGCTGTAATTAGCAAAGCTCAGGCCACACAGAACTTCCTTGCAGCATGGAGCAGGCTGAACAGACAGGAGAAGCCACAAACCAGGTAAGAAACAATACAATAACTGAATGTTGTGACACACCCCTGTATAACACCATAACATCTTACACCACTGTACAACACCATTACATCTTACACCACTGTATAAACACCATTACATCTTACACCACTGTATAAACCCATTACATCTTACACCACTGTATAACACCATTACATCTTACACCACTGTATAACACCATTACATCTTACACCACTGTATAAACCCATTACATCTTACACCACTGTATAAACACCGTTACATCATACACCACTGTATAACACCATTACATCTTACACCACTGTATAACACCATTACATCTTACACCACTGTATAACACCATTACATCATACACCATTGTACAACACCATTACATCATACACCACTGTATAACACCATTACATCATACACCACTGTATAACACTATTACATCTTACACCACTGTATAACACCATTACATCTTACACCACTGTATAACACCATTACATTATACACCACGGTATAACACCATTACATCATACACCACTGTATAACACCATTACATCTTACACCACTGTATAACACCATAACATTATACACCACGGTATAACACCATTACATCATACACTACTGTATAACACCATTACATCTTACACCACTGTATAACACCATTACATCTTACACCACTGTATAACACCATTACATCTTACACCACTGTATAACACCATTACATCATACACCATTGTACAACACCATTACATCATACACCACTGTATAACACCATTACATCATACACCACTGTATAACACTATTACATCTTACACCACTGTATAACACCATTACATCTTACACCACTGTATAACACCATTACATTATACACCACGGTATAACACCATTACATCATACACCACTGTATAACACCATTACATCTTACACCACTGTATAACACCATAACATTATACACCACGGTATAACACCATTACATCATACACTACTGTATAACACCATTACATCTTACACCACTGTATAACACCATTACATCTTACACCACTGTATAACACCATTACATCTTACACCACTGTATAACACCATTACATCATACACCATTGTACAACACCATTACATCATACACCACTGTATAACACCATTACATCATACACCACTGTATAACACCATTACATCTTACACCACTGTATAAACCCATTACATCTTACACCGCTGTATAACACCGTTACATCTTACACCCCTGTATAACACCATTACATCTTACACCACTGTATAAACACCATTACATCTTACACCCCTGTATGACACCATTACATCTTACACCACTGTATAACAATATTACACCACTGTATAACACCATTACATCTTACACCACTGTATAACACCATTACATCTTACACCGCTGTATAACACTGTTACATCTTACACCCCTGTATAACACCATTACATCTTACACCACTGTATAAACACCATTACATCTTACACCCCTGTATGACACCATTACATCTTACACCCCTGTATGACACCATTACATCTTACACCCCTGTATGACACCATTACATCATACACCACTGTATAACACCATTACATCATACACCACTGTATAACACCATTACATCTTACACCACTGTATAACACCATTACACCACTGTATAACACCATCACATCTTACACCACGGTATAACACCATTACACCATACACCACTGTATAACACCATTACATCATACACCACTGTATAACACCATTACATCATACACCACTGTATAACACCATCACATCTTACACCACGGTATAACACCATTACACCATACACCACTGTATAACACCATTACATCATACACCACTGTATAACACCATTACACCACTGTATAACACCATCACATCTTACACCACTGTACTGTATAACACCATTACATCTTACACCACTGTATAACACCATTACATCATACACCACTGTATAAACACCATTACATCATACACCACTGTATAACACTATTACATCTTACACCACTATATAACACCATTACATCTTACACCACTGTATAACACCATTACATCATTACATCATACACCACTGTATAAACACCATTACATCATACACCACTGTATAACACCATTACATCTTACACCACGGTATAACACCATTACATCTTACACCCCTGTATAACACCATTACATCTTACACCCCTGTATAACACCATTACACCATACACCCCTGTATAACACCATTACATCTTACACCACTGTATAAACACCATTACATCATACACCACTGTATAACACCATTACATCTTACACCACTGTATAACACCATTACATCATACACTACTGTATAACACCATTACATCTTACACCACTGTATAACACCATTACATCTTACACCACTGTATAACACCATTACATCTTACACCACTATATACTGTAACACCATTACATCTTACACCACTGTATAACACCATTACATCATACACCACTGTATAAACACCATTACATCATACACCACTGTATAAACACCATTACATCATACACCACTGTATAACACCATTACATCATACACAAAAAAAGAAATTGCAGGGCGCTCAAGGGTGAACATGAAATGAACAATTTATTAAAAAAACAAACACAGTATTAAAACAACAAATACACAGTCATACAATGCATTTAAAATCACGCAAATGGTGCACCATTGTATCTAGCTCTGGGGATTAATCATGGCCAGAAGTTAGGGACTGGTTCCTCAAATTTGAGGTATTTGAGTCCCAGTGTGGTTACTTAATGAAATGGCAAATGTCCAGATTTGCTTTAAGGTTCTCAAATCAGAGCCATATAGAGAGTAAAGGACCAATGTCAAATGGCACTGTTCTATTGGTGCCCGTGCATGCGGAGGGCAAGGACTTCTGTCTGGTAGCTGGGTGACAGTGTCCGTCCTGCCTCCACTTGATGCTTGTTGCACGGCACAATACAATAAGCACAGTCAATACTGAAAGTTTGTGCGCCACAGCGCTATCTCACCCCGCTGATGCCGCTCGGCTGTCTCCACTGGGTTCACACTGACAGTGTTAGGGTAATGCCTCGGCAGTAGCTGCTTCCTTTCGTTTGTAGGTGTCAGGTAAATACCTTCCACGGCGCTCTGTCACTGCGTCCTTGCAAGTGATGTAGGTCTGCAGCTGATAGATCTGGAGAAGTCAGCTTTGCAGGAAGACATAAGCCGGCAGCACTGTATAAACACCATTACATCATACACCACTGTATAACACCATTACATCATACACCACTGTATAACACCATTACATCATACACCACTGTATAACACCATTACATCATACACCACTGTATAACACCATTACATCTTACACCACTGTATAACACCATTACATCTTACACCACTGTATAACACCATTACATCTTACACCACTGTATAACACCATTACATCTTACACCACTGTATAACACCATTACATCTTACACCACTGTATAACACCATTTTATCTTACACCACTGTATAACACCATTACATCTTACACCACTGTATAACACCATTTTATCTTACACCACTGTATAACACCATTACATCTTACACCACTGTATAACACCATTACATCTTACACCACTGTATAACACCATTACATCTTACACCACTGTATAACACCATACACCATTGTATAACACCATTACATCTTACACCACTGTATAACACCATTACATCTTACACCACTGTATAACACCATTACATCTTACACCACTGTATAACACCATTACATCTTACACCACTGTATAACACCATTACATCTTACACCACTGTATAACACCATTACATCTTACACCACTGTATAACACCATTACATCTTACACCACTGTATAACACCATTTTATCTTACACCACTGTATAACACCATTACATCTTACACCACTGTATAACACCATTTTATCTTACACCACTGTATAACACCATTACATCTTACACCACTGTATAACACCATTACATCTTACACCACTGTATAACACCATTACATCTTACACCACTGTATAACACCATACACCATTGTATAACACCATTACATCTTACACCACTGTATAACACCATTACATCTTACACCACTGTATAACACCATTACATCTTACACCACTGTATAACACCATTACATCTTACACCACTGTATAACACCATTACATCTTACACCACTGTATAACACCATTACATCTTACACCACTGTATAACACCATACACCATTGTATAACACCATTACATCTTACACCACTGTATAACACCATTACATCTTACACCACTGTATAACACCATTACATCTTACACCACTGTATAACACCATTACATCATACACCACTGTATAACACCATTACATCATACACCACTGTATAACACCATTACATCTTACACCACTGTATAACACCATTACATCTTACACCACTGTATAACACCATTACATCTTACACCACTGTATAACACCATTACATCTTACACCACTGTATAACACCATACACCATTGTATAACACCATTACATCTTACACCACTGTATAACACCATTACATCTTACACCACTGTATAACACCATTACATCTTACACCACTGTATAACACCATTACATCTTACACCACTGTATAACACCATTACATCTTACACCACTGTATAACACCATTACATCTTACACCACTGTACAACACCATTACATCTTACACCACTGTATAACACCATTACATCATACACCACTGTATAACACTATTACATCTTACACCACTGTATAACACCATTACATCTTACACCACTGTATAACACCATTACATTATACACCACGGTATAACACCATTACATCATACACCACTGTATAACACCATTACATCTTACACCACTGTATAACACCATAACATTATACACCACGGTATAACACCATTACATCATACACTACTGTATAACACCATTACATCTTACACCACTGTATAACACCATTACATCTTACACCACTGTATAACACCATTACATCTTACACCACTGTATAACACCATTACATCATACACCATTGTACAACACCATTACATCATACACCACTGTATAACACCATTACATCATACACCACTGTATAACACCATTACATCTTACACCACTGTATAAACCCATTACATCTTACACCGCTGTATAACACCGTTACATCTTACACCCCTGTATAACACCATTACATCTTACACCACTGTATAAACACCATTACATCTTACACCCCTGTATGACACCATTACATCTTACACCACTGTATAACAATATTACACCACTGTATAACACCATTACATCTTACACCACTGTATAACACCATTACATCTTACACCGCTGTATAACACTGTTACATCTTACACCCCTGTATAACACCATTACATCTTACACCACTGTATAAACACCATTACATCTTACACCCCTGTATGACACCATTACATCTTACACCCCTGTATGACACCATTACATCTTACACCCCTGTATGACACCATTACATCATACACCACTGTATAACACCATTACATCATACACCACTGTATAACACCATTACATCTTACACCACTGTATAACACCATTACACCACTGTATAACACCATCACATCTTACACCACGGTATAACACCATTACACCATACACCACTGTATAACACCATTACATCATACACCACTGTATAACACCATTACATCATACACCACTGTATAACACCATCACATCTTACACCACGGTATAACACCATTACACCATACACCACTGTATAACACCATTACATCATACACCACTGTATAACACCATTACACCACTGTATAACACCATCACATCTTACACCACTGTACTGTATAACACCATTACATCTTACACCACTGTATAACACCATTACATCATACACCACTGTATAAACACCATTACATCATACACCACTGTATAACACTATTACATCTTACACCACTATATAACACCATTACATCTTACACCACTGTATAACACCATTACATCATTACATCATACACCACTGTATAAACACCATTACATCATACACCACTGTATAACACCATTACATCTTACACCACGGTATAACACCATTACATCTTACACCCCTGTATAACACCATTACATCTTACACCCCTGTATAACACCATTACACCATACACCCCTGTATAACACCATTACATCTTACACCACTGTATAAACACCTTTACATCATACACCACTGTATAACACCATTACATCTTACACCACTGTATAACACCATTACATCATACACTACTGTATAACACCATTACATCTTACACCACTGTATAACACCATTACATCTTACACCACTGTATAACACCATTACATCTTACACCACTATATACTGTAACACCATTACATCTTACACCACTGTATAACACCATTACATCATACACCACTGTATAAACACCATTACATCATACACCACTGTATAAACACCATTACATCATACACCACTGTATAACACCATTACATCATACACAAAAAAAGAAATTGCAGGGCGCTCAAGGGTGAACATGAAATGAACAATTTATTAAAAAAACAAACACAGTATTAAAACAACAAATACACAGTCATACAATGCATTTAAAATCACGCAAATGGTGCACCATTGTATCTAGCTCTGGGGATTAATCATGGCCAGAAGTTAGGGACTGGTTCCTCAAATTTGAGGTATTTGAGTCCCAGTGTGGTTACTTAATGAAATGGCAAATGTCCAGATTTGCTTTAAGGTTCTCAAATCAGAGCCATATAGAGAGTAAAGGACCAATGTCAAATGGCACTGTTCTATTGGTGCCCGTGCATGCGGAGGGCAAGGACTTCTGTCTGGTAGCTGGGTGACAGTGTCCGTCCTGCCTCCACTTGATGCTTGTTGCACGGCACAATACAATAAGCACAGTCAATACTGAAAGTTTGTGCGCCACAGCGCTATCTCACCCCGCTGATGCCGCTCGGCTGTCTCCACTGGGTTCACACTGACAGTGTTAGGGTAATGCCTCGGCAGTAGCTGCTTCCTTTCGTTTGTAGGTGTCAGGTAAATACCTTCCACGGCGCTCTGTCACTGCGTCCTTGCAAGTGATGTAGGTCTGCAGCTGATAGATCTGGAGAAGTCAGCTTTGCAGGAAGACATAAGCCGGCAGCACTGTATAAACACCATTACATCATACACCACTGTATAACACCATTACATCATACACCACTGTATAACACCATTACATCATACACCACTGTATAACACCATTACATCATACACCACTGTATAACACCATTACATCTTACACCACTGTATAACACCATTACATCTTACACCACTGTATAACACCATTACATCTTACACCACTGTATAACACCATTACATCTTACACCACTGTATAACACCATTACATCTTACACCACTGTATAACACCATTTTATCTTACACCACTGTATAACACCATTACATCTTACACCACTGTATAACACCATTTTATCTTACACCACTGTATAACACCATTACATCTTACACCACTGTATAACACCATTACATCTTACACCACTGTATAACACCATTACATCTTACACCACTGTATAACACCATACACCATTGTATAACACCATTACATCTTACACCACTGTATAACACCATTACATCTTACACCACTGTATAACACCATTACATCTTACACCACTGTATAACACCATTACATCTTACACCACTGTATAACACCATTACATCTTACACCACTGTATAACACCATTACATCTTACACCACTGTATAACACCATTACATCTTACACCACTGTATAACACCATTTTATCTTACACCACTGTATAACACCATTACATCTTACACCACTGTATAACACCATTTTATCTTACACCACTGTATAACACCATTACATCTTACACCACTGTATAACACCATTACATCTTACACCACTGTATAACACCATTACATCTTACACCACTGTATAACACCATACACCATTGTATAACACCATTACATCTTACACCACTGTATAACACCATTACATCTTACACCACTGTATAACACCATTACATCTTACACCACTGTATAACACCATTACATCTTACACCACTGTATAACACCATTACATCTTACACCACTGTATAACACCATTACATCTTACACCACTGTATAACACCATACACCATTGTATAACACCATTACATCTTACACCACTGTATAACACCATTACATCTTACACCACTGTATAACACCATTACATCTTACACCACTGTATAACACCATTACATCATACACCACTGTATAACACCATTACATCATACACCACTGTATAACACCATTACATCTTACACCACTGTATAACACCATTACATCTTACACCACTGTATAACACCATTACATCTTACACCACTGTATAACACCATTACATCTTACACCACTGTATAACACCATACACCATTGTATAACACCATTACATCTTACACCACTGTATAACACCATTACATCTTACACCACTGTATAACACCATTACATCTTACACCACTGTATAACACCATTACATCTTACACCACTGTATAACACCATTACATCTTACACCACTGTATAACACCATTACATCTTACACCACTGTATAACACCATTTTATCTTACACCACTGTATAACACCATTTTATCTTACACCACTGTATAACACCATTACATCTTACACCACTGTATAACACCATTACATCTTACACCACTGTATAACACCATTACATCTTACACCACTGTATAACACCATTTTATCTTACACCACTGTATAACACCATTACATCTTACACCACTGTATAAACCCATTACATCTTACACCACTGTATAACACCATTACACCACTGTATAACACCATTACATCTTACACCACTGTATAAACCCATTACATCTTACACCGCTGTATAACACCATTACACCATACACCACTGTATAACACCATTACATCTTACACCACTGTATAAACCCATTACATCTTACACCGCTGTATAACACCATTACATCTTACACCACTGTATAACACCATTACATCTTACACCACTGTATAACACCATTACATCATACACCCCTGTATAACACCATTACATCATACACCACTGTATAACACCATTACATCATACACCACTGTATCTTACACCACGGTATAACACCATTAAATCTTACACCCCTGTATAACACCATTACATCATACACCACTGTATAACAACATTACATCTTACACCACTGTATAACACCATTACATCTTACACCACGGTATAACACCATTACATCTTACACCACTGTATAACACCATTACATCATACATCACTGTATAACACCATTACATCTTACACCACTGTATTACTACACTGGGGGCACAGGAGCCTCCGCTGAGATGTGGGTGATGCACAGGTGAGAGACGGTGTATGTACTATACTGGGGGCACAGGAGCCTCCGCTGAGATGTGGGTGATGCACAGGTGAGAGACAGTGTATGTACTATACTGGGGGCACAGGAGCCTCCGCTGAGATGTGGGTGATGCACAGGTGAGAGAGGGTGTATGTACTGTACTGGGGGCACAGGAGCCTCCGCTGAGATGTGGGTGATGCACAGGTGAGAGACGGTGTATGTACTGTACTGGGGCACAGGAGCCTCTGCTGAGATGTGGGTGATGCACAGGTGAGAGACGGTGTATGTACTATACTGGGGGCACAGGAGCCTCCGCTGAGATGTGGGTGATGCACAGGTGAGAGACAGTGTATGTACTATACTGGGGGCACAGGAGCCTCCGCTGAGATGTGGGTGATGCACAGGTGAGAGACGGTGTATGTACTGTACTGGGGCACAGGAGCCTCCGCTGAGATGTGGGTGATGCACAGGTGAGAGACGGTGTATGTACTATACTGGGGGCACAGGAGCCTCCGCTGAGATGTGGGTGATGCACAGGTGAGAGAGGGTGTATGTACTGTACTGGGGGACAGGAGCCTCCGCTGAGATGTGGGTGATGCACAGGTGAGAGACGGTGTATGTACTATACTGGGGGCACAGGAGCCTCCGCTGAGATTTGGGTGATGCACAGGTGAGAGACGGTGTATGTACTATACTGGGGGCACAGGAGCCTCCGCTGAGATGTGGGTGATGCACAGGTGAGAGACGTGTATGTACTATACTGGGGGCACAGGAGCCTCCGCTGAGATGTGGGTGATGCACAGGTGAGAGACAGTGTATGTACTATACTGGGGGCACAGGAGCCTCCGCTGAGATGTGGGTGATGCACAGGTGAGAGACGGTGTATGTACTGTACTGGGGCACAGGAGCCTCCGCTGAGATGTGGGTGATGCACAGGTGAGAGACGGTGTATGTACTATACTGGGGGCACAGGAGCCTCCGCTGAGATGTGGGTGATGCACAGGTGAGAGAGGGTGTATGTACTGTACTGGGGGACAGGAGCCTCCGCTGAGATGTGGGTGATGCACAGGTGAGAGACGGTGTATGTACTATACTGGGGGCACAGGAGCCTCCGCTGAGATTTGGGTGATGCACAGGTGAGAGACGGTGTATGTACTATACTGGGGGCACAGGAGCCTCCGCTGAGATGTGGGTGATGCACAGGTGAGAGACGTGTATGTACTATACTGGGGGCACAGGAGCCTCCGCTGAGATGTGGGTGATGCACAGGTGAGAGACGGTGTATGTACTATACTGGGGGCACAGGAGCCTCCGCTGAGATGTGGGTGATGCACAGGTTAAAGACGGTGTATGTACTGTACTGGGGGCACAGGAGCCTCCGCTGAGATGTGGGTGATGCACAGGTGAGAGACGGTGTATGTACTGTGCTGGGGGCACAGGAGCCTTCGCTGAGATGTTGGTGATGCACAGGTGAGAGACGGTGTATGTACTATACTGGGGGACAGGAGCCTCCGCTGAGATGTGGGTGATGCACACGTGAGAGACGGTGTATGTACTATACTGGGGGCACAGGAGCCTCCGCTGAGATGTGGGTGATGCACAGGTGAGAGAGGGTGTATGTACTGTACTGGGGGCACAGGAGCCTCCGCTGAGATGTGGGTGATGCACAGGTGAGAGACGGTGTATGTACTATACTGGGGGCACAGGAGCCTCCGCTGAGATGTGGGTGATGCACAGGTGAGAGACGGTGTATGTACTATACTGGGGGCACAGGAGCCTCCGCTGAGATGTGGGTGATGCACAGGTGAGAGACGGTGTATGTACTGTGCTGGGGGCACAGGAGCCTCCGCTGAGATGTTGGTGATGCACAGGTGAGAGACGGTGTATGTACTATACTGGGGGACAGGAGCCTCCGCTGAGATGTGGGTGATGCACAGGTGAGAGACGGTGTATGTACTGTACTGGGGGCACAGGAGCCTCCGCTGAGATGTGGGTAATGCACAGGTGAGAGACGGTGTATGTACTATACTGGGGGACAGGAGCCTCCGCTGAGATGTGGGTGATGCACAGGTGAGAGACGGTGTATGTACTGTACTGGGGGCACAGGAGCCTCCGCTGAGATGTGGGTGATGCACAGGTGAGAGACGGTGTATGTACTATACTGGGGGACAGGAGCCTCCGCTGAGATGTGGGTGATGCACAGGTGAGAGACGGTGTATGTACTATACTGGGGGACAGGAGCCTCCGCTGAGATGTGGGTGATGCACAGGAGAGAGACGGTGTATGTACTATACTGGGGGCACAGGAGCCTCCGCTGAGATGTGGGTGATGCACAGGTGAGAGACGGTGTATGTACTATGCTGGGGGCACAGGAGCCTCCGCTGAGAAGTGGGTGATGCACAGGTGAGAGACGGTTTATGTACTGTACTGGGGGCACAGGAGCCTCCACAGTAATAATCTTTATACAGTAAGTTGCCCACTGATTTCTAGCGCTACATGATCTCTGTTTATCTTCCTTATCACGCTGGTGCTGAATGTCAGGTTTATTTAGGATTACACCACCTGGGACTAATTACTTTGATATACACAAGGACTGCTTTGTCCCTGACATGTTATATTGGCCGTTGTACCTTATTTCCTACATTACTGCAGTCCTGGTGACAATGGCAGAATGTGTCATGTCACCCGTCCGTTCCAGCACCGAGCAATGTGATCCCCCTTGGAATTATTACTAACTAAATCCTGTGTTCAGATTATATTTCTGCAAGAAATTACATGATCTCTGTATGTGCATTACATGTTACTGTGCTCATTACATGTTACTGTGCTCATTACATGCTCAGCATTGGGTACAGATTGTGCCGGGACACTGCTGAATCTTAGGTTCAGATCCCCATTTGCTGAAGCCGGTTATTAGGAGACCTCCCCTGACATGATGGTCAGTATAAGGATACTGTAACCCCCCCAAACCCCCCCCCCCCCCCCCCACACACACACACACTGTCAGGGGACCCCTCTGGCAGAGCACAGTGACGTCACTAGCTCTCCTGATTCCTGCTCCAGTGTGCACAGTGACATCACTAGCTCTCCTGATTCCCGTCCCAGTGTGCACAGTGACATCACTAGCTCTCCTGATTCCCGTTCCAGTGTGTGACATCACTAGCTCTCCTGATTCCTGTCCCAGTGTGCACAGTGACATCACTAGCTCTCCTGATTCCTGTCTCAGTGTGCACAGTGACATCACTAGCTCTCCTGATTCCTGCTCCAGTGTGTGACATCACTAGCTCTCCTGATTCCCATTCCAGTGTGCACAGTGACATCACTAGCTCTCCGGATTACTGTGCCAGTGTGCACAGTGACATCACTAGCTCTCCTGATTCCTGTCTCAGTGTGCACAGTGACATCACTAGCTCTCCTGATTACTGCCCCAGTGTGCAGTGACATCACTAGCTCTCCTGATTCCTGCTCCAGTGTGCACAGTGACATCACTAGCTCTCCTGATTCCTGTCTCAGTGTGCACAGTGACATCACTAGCTCTCCTGATTACTGCCCCAGTGTGCACAGTGACATCACTAGCTCTCCTGATTATTGCCCCAGTGTGCACAGTGACCTCACTAGCTCTCCTGGTTCCTGCTCCAGTGTGCAGTGACCTCACTAGCTCTCCTGGTTCCTGCTCCAGTGTGCACAGTGACATCACTAGCTCTCCTGATTCCCGTTCCAGTGTGTGACATCACTAGCTCTCCTGATTCCCGTTTCAGTGTGTGCGTACTGTAGTACAGAGGCTGTTGCAATCCTTACATGTGACATGTGATGCAGCTTATTAGAAGCCCTCCCCTGGATTGGTAGCTCCGTCTACACCCTGCTGTCACGTCCAGGCGGTGCTGTACCGCTACTTCAGGCTCAGTGATAGGTCATACAGTAGATCTGCCTATAGAAATGCTAATAACACATTGCTCGCCATGCTCCAGGAGAGGTGTCACGTGCCACTACCCCAGCGCTCGGCACCTGACCCTTCCCAGTTCTAGTTCACGTCGATGCTAAGTATGAAAAAGTAAAAAAAAAAAAAAAAAACTCACTCAATAAAAACTCATGTCAACCTTTGCATGTGTCCATCATTGCCATGTCGACCATTTAATTATGACGACTATATGCATGTCAACCATATTGACCGACTATCCAGATCCCAAGCCAACCCACGCTAACGCCTGGAGAACAAACAAACTCTGCACAGATTGGACTTGAGCCAGAATGGAACCCATAATGCTGTGCGGCATGAGCTGGGCATGATAAGGAGATTTAGTGGATGGGTACAGATGCACAAGCTCTTAGCACTTTGAATATGACAGTGAGATGTAGACTAGAATTTTTTATCCACAATAAGATTGGTAGTCTGCCGGTATGCAGTGTTAGGTGTGTGGAGGTGCTCCCCTGAGAGTAAGGATAGAACAATAGTCTGCCGGTATGCAGTGTTAGGTGTGTGGAGGTGCTCCCGTGAGAGTACGGATAGAACAATACAAACAAGAAAGAGAAAGTACTCTCTGCTTTTGGGGGCACGACTTGTTAAAATGTTTACTTTAAAACGTAACTTTGAATGTTTACAGTAAAGAATAAAATATACTCACAACACAAAGACTACAACAAGACAAATACGAACAGATAAATAGATGGTGTTTAAATTATATCACACACTCACAGGTTATCTCCATATTCCACATTATTTAGGTCACCACTGGTTTGGGTAATTTTGGGTGACTTATTCTTAAGGCCCATACACACTTGACGATTTTCAGCTGAAAATCTCTCAAAACTGCTGTTTTGAGAGATTTTTAGCTTAAAGTCTGCAAGTGTGTACAGGCCAGCGAGGCCCGACTAGCGATGATGCGCGCTCCCGCATCATCGCTAGTAAAGTGGGCCGTCTGCTGGTTTTACCAGCACGTCTAGCGATGTTGGCTCATATTTGAGCCTTCATCGCTAGGTGTGTACGCCAGCCGGGCTGAAAGATGAGAGACTTTCAGCCCGGCTGACAGTGACCGCCTGCACCGCGCTCCCCCCGCCTCTCATACCACCGCTTCCGTCCGTCCCGGCGCATCCGTCGGCGTCTGCTGACTCCCTGGCTCCATCAGTGCACTACACAGCACATTGCACTGCAGCTGCAGCCTGCCCTGCTCGCCCCTCTCTCCGGGTTCAGCTCTGCTCGCCCCGCCCCCCCCCCCAGCCGTGCTCACCCCGCCCTGCCTCATACACTGGCCACCAATGGATTTTATTTTATTGTAAAAGTCAGTAATATATACATTGCTGGCACAGGCCAGCAATGTATATATTTCTGGCACCACTGGGCACCAATGCTATCTATAAGCCAGTAATATATACATTGCTGGCACAGACCAGCAATGTATATATTTCTGGCACCACTGGCCACCAGTGCCATCTATAAGCCAGTAATATATACATTGCTGGCACAGGCCAGCAATGTACATATTATTGGCACCACTGCCCACCAGGGGTTAAAGTGAGCAGGAACGGTACGGAACTGCGTTCCGTCAGTTCCATTTTGGAGGCGGAACAGTTCCGCCTCCGTCTGCATTGCTAAAGGTGACAGCCGGGCAGAGCGGTGGGAAACCCGGATGTCTCAGAGCAGGTCCATCCATCCATCCATCCATCCATCCATGGCGCAGCTATTTCAAATGAAGCGCCGACTCGTGAGCCAATCGGAGCTCGCGGGACGGCAACAAATCAGGAGCTGCCAGGCTGCGAGCACCGATTGGCACGCAAGTCAGCGAGTAATTTGAAAAAGCCGCACCACGGACCCGCTCTGAGACATGCATGTTTCTTACCGCTCTGCCCTGCTGTTTCCTTTCCCACACAGTGCAGAGCACTGGGCACGTTACCCCTGGCACTGAAAATGTACTACCTGGCAATGAGCATGTATGTAAGCAGCACTTATGTGGCATAATTTGTAATGGGCATTACTGTGTTTGGCATATTGTATAATAGGCATTAATGTGTGTGGCATAATGTGTAATTGGCACTACTATGTGCATAATCCCCTGTCCCATGAAGCCCCCCCCTGTCCCATAAAGCCATGCCCTAAATTATTTTTATTTTTTTTGCACTGTGGGGTATCATTTGAATTAAAGGTGGTATTATGTGGCCCACATTATTCTTTTCATGGGTGTGTGAGATAGGCCATACAACATTTAAAGCATGCAGGGGGGCGCCGAACACCCTAGCACCCACCCTGGCTGTGCCATAATGGCGGGGAAGCGAGTTCCACCACCTCACCAGGACCACTTTAAGCCAGGGTTGCCAAACCTCCCGGAATGGCCGGGAGTCTCCCGAAAATCGGGTCCCCCTCCCGGCCCCCTGGAAGGGTGGGCAACCCTCTCGGATTCAGGGGGGAACCCCCTCTGTGCCCCCGATCATGGCATTTAAATGCCACAATCCGTGGGTCTCAGAGGAGGGGGCGGAGCTAAAATGGCAAAATCGCATCATTTTAGCCCCGCCCCCCTCCACGGAGATAAGCAAATTCAACTGTTTACCGTCATGGGGGCGGGGCTTAGTGACATCATGCCCCGCCCCCGGAGCAGCTGCTGAAACTCTCCTCTCCGGGCTTCTCCCAGAGAGGAGAATATTAAAGTCGGCAACCCTGCTTTAAGCACTGCTGCGCACCAATATATAGTAATAAAAGTCAGTAATGTAAACATTGTAGTCGCAGGTCAGCAATGTACTGTATAGGTGACCGTGCCACTGCCTCCAATGTATATTTTGTTATGGCGGTAACATATACATTGCTGGCGCAGGTGGACGGATTTCTCCCTCCATGCACGGCGGCAAATGAAATTGTAGCTGTGCACATGGGCGGGATTTTGCCCAGTCGCAGCAGAGTGAGGTGTCGTTTACATTTTCGCTGAGCTCTGAATATACACAGCCCAGAGATCAGTTCTGAATCAGGCCCAAATAACAGAAATGCACAGAATAAAATGGCCCCTGCTCCCACCCTCTGAATTCAAACCCCGCCCATTATGTAAATAGCTTTTTATATGAAAGATTTTCAGCAAAGTCTTTCGCCTCCTGAAAATCTCTTGCTCTTTGGGGAAAATAGCTCAGTGTGTATGCACTACCTTGAAGAGAGATATATTTTTCAGAGATTTTGGCAAAGTCTTTTGAAATAAAAATCTTCTAGTGTGTATGGGCCTTTAGACTACTGACAATATGGATTTTCAATTGAGGTAATAGTTTTGCGAAGATTCTTAACTCTTATGCTGGGTATTACTCTAATCCGGTGCAATGTGCAACAGGGCAGGTGGATACCTCTACATGGGGTGACTGAAATCAGTCAGTGTTGGCAAAAGAGCACAGTAGGAGATAACGGAATATCTCTCCCCGTGATCCCTACCAATTGACGCTGAATACAATAAACCGCTGAGCGCCTGATGCCCCTCACCAGTCAACAAACCTTGAACCCAAAGCACCATCTCCTCCCCTTCTTTCCCCTTTTGTAACCTTCCCCTTGTACCTGAAATAACCAGTCGGAGTCTAGTATTTTTGGCGAATTAAATGGTCACAATTTATTAACTTGATTTCAGATTTACTGTTACTTAATTTGGGTGGCAAAGATAGCACTGCAGTCCACCAGCCCTTATCAACTGAATCATGTAACCGCCTGGGGGGCCGGGATCCCCTTCTCGCAACTGACGACCTGTACCCGTGGGTGATCCCGTTTTGCCCCCCGACGCCAGGCCTGGCGCCCACCTTGGCCTTCTTGAAGTTGCTTAATGTTGTTCCTTCTTCCTCTTGGGGTGGGTGGGTGGGATCCTTGCTGGGGTTGCTTCTGAGTGTAATGACCCCCATCCTCCCCCTTCCTTAAGTATGGTCTATCCCCTGGGAGGGGCCATTTACCTTTTGTCCTTCACCTTATCTTCCCTCTTGCTTTAAGCTGGCACCTACCCTACCTGCGTTCCCCCCTGCAGCAATTATGTCTCTTTTTTGTGGGGCACAGGCTGAGCGTTTATACTCATTCGTTGCTATTTGCAGCTCATTCTCTTTTCAATTTATCAGAGGATGTGGTATCTTCCTTTAGCAGCCCATATAATAGATATTGAGCTGCGTGCAAAATTGCCAATTGAGGTAAAAACAGCGGCACAGCGGGAGAGAGCGGAATATCTCACCCTGTGTTACCTGTCTGTTATTAATGAGTACAATAACCACGATACAATTGCCTGCTGCTGTACATAAATTAGTAATACTTTATCTGTTTTGTGTGAATAATGGTACATTCAAATCAGAGTTTTCTGGTTAATACCAGTATTTCAAAAGGTAAACAGTTGCCCGGTGATAGATTGTTTGTGTAATAGAAAGATATTAAATCTCTCTATATCTCTGCCTTTGTTTCCCAAAGTGAGTTGGTGAGGAAACAACCCCCACCGGTTCAGGGACTGCTGCTTCGTGTAATGGAATAACTGTAGGTTTATACAAGTGAGCGAGTCCTTTATTCCCTGTATGCTGGGGTAGAAAGAAAAGGTATAACTTTTATCCTTTTCCTGATAGAAAAAAATCCCTTATTGGTATCCCAGTGAAGGGTACTTTAACCTTTAGTACTAGGGATTAGTGTGCACCTGAAATAGTGATAAGCTAGGAGAGAATAGTTCCAGAATTAGATATAAGCCTCTTGTATTACAAAACGCGCTGCTGCTCCCCACAGGCCCAGCGGGGTAGTGGTGGGGGGTGAGCGGCACTGACAGCGGGGTAGTGGTGGGGGGTGAGCGGCACTGACAGCGGGGTAGTGGTGGGGGGTGAGCGGCACTCTGATTGACAGCGGGGGGCCAATATAAGAGAAGAGTTTTAGCAGTGACGGCGACAGGTTTCTGCAAAAGAAAAAAGTGTTGTGCAGAGTTCCGCCGTTTAAGATGGGAGGCAGAGATAACATAGAGAGTACCTGGTGGCTCGGTAGTGAGGTAGCAGGGGGTCCTGGGAGTGTGTCCAGTCCAGAGGACAGTGCTTCTCTGTCCGCAGCTCCTAGGCGTCTATCATCGGCGGCAGTGCAGATCAGACCAGGCCGGGCTTAGCGTGTGGGTGCACACTGAAGCTGACGGTGTGCGGGAGGGTTCAGACGGACCGTTTAGCAAGAACTAGCTTCATCAGTGGTAAAGGTTTGTGTCCCCTCTGGTAGTTAAATACTGTTGCTGGTCAATTAACCTTTGGTCAATTGGATGGTTTCATCTAATTGAATGATTGTATCCTAATTGGATTATAAGACACCAGCAACTTTGTGTTTGTTATTCTAATATGGGTGTAACCAGATGGGATTGTGTATACTGCATTTGTGGAACATGCAGACTTATAATACAATGGTGGAGAATTTTTTTATAGTCATTATATTATAATAACCAGAAAATTGTATAATAGTAGGTTCACCAAATAATAGGATTTTGGGTACCTACCGGTAAATCCTTTTCTCGTAGTCCATATGGGATACTGGGTTCACTACTATGGGGATTGAGACCTCCGCAGGAGAGACAGGCACATAAAAGAACTTTCAGTGTGGGTGCACTGG
Source organism: Crinia signifera (assembly GCF_055691185.1). NCBI lineage: Eukaryota > Metazoa > Chordata > Amphibia > Anura > Myobatrachidae > Crinia > Crinia signifera. The sequence goes on from NC_139221.1 coordinate 5,541,023, forward strand.
CTCCTCCCCTCAATCTCCCTCCACTAGTCAGTTAATGCAAAAACTGTGCCGAAGGAGAGCATGTGAGGAGTATGTGATAATGTACTGTGGTGAGATTCATCCAGCACACCCAAACGAACAAAAACATCTAAGAGGTGAATCCTAACATCTTCAGAGGACACCTTTAACTAGAAAAAATCTATATATATAGACATATATATATAACCGTCCTATAGACAACAAGGCAACAAGCCTTAACTTAACGATGAAGTTAGAAACCTTTCAGCAGAATAGCCGCACTGAGGCGGGCTCCCAGTATCCCATATGGACTACGAGAAAAGGATTTACCGGTAGGTACCCAAAATCCTATTTTCTAAACCGTCCAATGGGATACTGGGTTCACTACTATGGGGAGGTCCCAAAGCTACCAGAACGGGTGGGAACGTGCGGAGTCTGCTGTAGAACCGCATTCCCGAACTGGGAATCCTCCCTGGCCAGGGTGTCAAATTTGTAAAATTTCACAAACGTGTGTTGACCTGACCAAGTAGCGGCCCTACAAAGTTGCATGGCCGACACTCCTCGAGCAGCCGCCCAAGAGGTACCTACCGACCTGGTTGAGTGCGCCTTTACTGAAAAAGGAAGCGATAAACCAGCTGATGCATAAGCCTGTTGGATAGTACACCTTATCCATCTAGCTATTATGGAAGTCCATTTATTTATATATGCAAAGTCTATCTAATTTATTCATGTCGCACGCAACCAATTAAGCGAATGTCCAGATTTATAATCAATGAATATTATTTATAAGTGTAACCAGATGAAACTGTATCATGGATAATAAATATAACAATACAGGTATTATACTTATAGACGATTATTATTCCAGCATCCTTAAATAAAGCTAACCTCAGTGATATATGTATATATGTGAATTGAATACAGTGCTGTGGGGGGGCGTGGCTATGAGGCAGCAGCCATTTTATAATAACTAATTGTCGGCCATCTTAGCCAGAACACATGTTGGTCTGCCGCATGGCATTCCGCCATCTTGGATTCCTCCACATGGCACACAAAGGAACCTTAACAATCTACAGGCTAATAACTGCCTGGCAATCACACATAAACTGCCTGTACTTTCATATATTTCTGTCCACAGCATTTACTTAAAATTACCTCTAACCTGCATCATGCGATACTCACAATCCTGAATATAACTTGCACATTCATCAAACACACTCTCTTGCATACAAAGAGTCCATACAATATACTACAGAACTCCTTTGCAACCACACTAGGACACACAAGGGCCAGTCCAAACACCAATGTTAACCGTTTACCTACACAAAGGACACACTGTGGCTAGTTTAAATATCCAGACATATAGCAAACAAAAGGAAGCTATTTACACTCCTTGCATACAAAAGATCCAGGACCTAGGCCTTTGCTTTGCCACATGGCAGCAGCAGGCTTAGGCCTCACTTTGTCCACATGTAAACGTACACGGCTATATCTACCAATTTAAGCATGTCTATCCTTATTCTACCAACCGCTGCTATACGTAGCCACCGTGAAACACATCATACTACTCATACAATGAAATACAACATTCCTGGCTATGTATTATTGAAGCTAGAATACATCTTTCCTATATCTCACACGTAGCTCTCTACATCATATTTTCTCCTAAACATCCAGTCCATTAATCATAGCCTAGTCCTGGCGCACAATTCAGTTTGATGATACATATTTACTTATCACGTCCAAATCCATATGTAATGGAAGGAACATCCCGGCGAGGCCAGACCCATCCTCTTTGCGTCTAGTTCGAACAGCAACTACCTGTGTGGTTTTCTCTTTCTTTTCAAGAGAACTCTCGGGGGAGGGGAGAATCCATTCATTCACCTGGTATCACTAGCCTATAGACACGCCCCTTTGTTTGCTGTATCCTGTATGGTTCAGGTGCTTTCCAGAGAACCATTCATCACATTCTATCCATAGCCTATAGACACGCCCCTCTGTTACTGTACCTTAATCTTATAATGTGAACTTATAATATGTTATAACATGTGAGTGCAATATGATATAGAATTCTAATAACTGTCATCTGACAGCCATTATAATTCTGATCATTTAGAGACTAAACTTGGCATATATGGGATAAAAGATTATTTATCCCTGACTATATTAATGTTATGGGCATGGTTATAATTATAATTATGGAAATTATATGCTGGGAAAAATTAGACATTGCCAGTCGTCCCTTTGACAGTATATAAAACTGTCACATTAAAATTAATAATGCATAATTTCCGCATTAATTTTCATAATTCATAAAATTTCAATATTTTTCATAAAAATATTTTTCATTGATAAAAAAAAGATTTTTAAAGGGTGGAACTTATGTGTATATGTAGAAAGAAGGGGATGTATCATTTTTGCGCAATGGCTTAATCCTAGATTAATAATAAATGGGGGAGTGCATTTACTTAACGCCGGCATGTCCAGACCATGACCTCACAATAGTTGTAGGGCCACAGCCCAGACACACACGACTGAATGATACATTTGGGGAGTGTATGTGTAGTCTATGTGGGTGTAGTGTTCCTGCATAAGTGTTGTGTTACCTACCGCAGGGTGTACAGGGTTGAACAACCTTCATATGTCCTACAAAGGATGCTGGGAAAACATGGATGAACAACATAACAAAAAAACAATTTAACAGAGTATTATAAAGATTTCCTGAAAGAGTGGAGAACAGTCATTTCTCCTAGTGCAGTTAGTGGATGAAAACCCGGCTAGACCTCCCAGGATAAAAACCGTCTAACGCACTTTTGGGTCATTCCTATTGTCTCTTGACATTAAAACTAAGGGCCAAAAAAAAGTCTCTAGTGGGTCTTCTGCTCATCACGACGTGGGGTCGTCTAGGGGTCATAATTCTCTTGGTCGGCTTGTATATTTCGTCGGCTCTTCGGGCTTTCTAGCTGGGTTCCTGTCCAGTCATCTGTCGGTATCCAAGTCGTCATCTCGAGGACCATCGTCTGTCTACGGCTGGGCTCGTCTCCTTCTCCATTGCATCTGTAGGAAAAAGAAGTATCAATATCTTTGCATTTTAACCTATTTTCCCTACCATTCTTGGCTTCTTGTATTCCATCCGATCCACCTGTAGACTTCCGATAGTTCTGTCGTCGACTTGTTTCCCTGCAGAGACATAAACAGAAAGAACTTCCCAAGCGTTAAAAAGTATCCCGCCTCCCACATCTGTGAAGCTTCTACACTCTAGAGTGCTATAGTTTAACCCTCGCCTTGCTGTCTTTTGACACTAGGTGGCGCTCTAATTTATTTAAGGGTATTTCTACCCTGTACTACCAATTTTTTTTTCAATTTAACCTCTATACCACTCCATATATTTTACAAATACAGTTTTCTGAGCCAGATAATCTGTGTTCTTCTTCGGAAAAATGTGACTAGAGGAAATCTGAGATATTCAGAATATTCAATCTCTCATTTTCCTCTTCTCTGTCTAATCACTAGGGACTATCAGTTACTTGACATCTGGACCTAACACTATCAATATCTTGAGATTTATAAATCTCATTTAAAACTCTGTTATATATCTCGTTGTCTAGGGGATGAAACTTTTTCAATGTTAGGTCCATACGCTCTTCATGCAATTAGGAGCAATAGGGGTTTCCAAATTCAATGCGTCACATTTGACCGGGTCCAATCACAGCTCTTTCCGGCTTAACTAAACAATAAACAGAAAAACAAATGGTTAGACATCTTACACGACACATGTCTGATTCTGCGAACCATCAAAACAAACAATGACAATCAAACAAACAAAAGAGAGTACGTATAGACTAACTTCCATTTCTCCTTACTTGATTCCTAAGAACCTGGACTGACAATTACATCACATACAAGTCACCACTAGGTGGCTATTAACTTTTAACCACTTCCCGCTATCTATGTGTTTACATACATATGTGTCATGGGAACTATATGTCATGTGACGAACAAGCATGTTTCAAAAACAAATTTCCCAATACGTCATCCCTGGTACCTAGGGCAGATCGTATGCAGTACTCCTTTGAATAGAACATGTTATCTTGTTCTCTACCTTTCCTCGTGTTCTATACCTGTATGTCTTACCATAGTCTAAACCTTCATGTGTTCGCTGTAATATTGTGTTCTACTCTTAAATCTTTAATCTACTTGTTAAAAAGGGGAGAAAGAAAGTTTAGGAGTCTTGCAAGTTACCGTTCTTCATTTTGTGCGACATCTCTGCTTCTCTATACCTACAGCAGTTATTAACCTGGGGATGTAATTAATTTCAAATACAATTTGGCATTCTCAATTTATCTTGTTACCTTAATACTTATTACCTGAGTCAGTGTGAAACCAGTATACCTACTTCTCCAGCTGTGTCAATTTGGCATCGACCGTACCGTCTCTTACCACTTGGGAAAAACAGCATCCTTTCTGGCTGTTTGACTCCGCCTTACATTCAACTTATCTTGTCTCGGAGACGACAGCTGTCTGGAATATTACGTCAACACTTACTAATCCTTAACAAGGAGTTGACACAGGGTATAGGTTAGTCAGTTTCACAATTACATCAGACACCTTAGAATAACTGGTCCCATTATATATGAATGGGGGGGGTATTGCTATTCTGCATTAACAGTCTAATTGCATCTGTGTCATCACTTTTCCTATTGCCATTTTCCTATACCACAGTTTTAAACAAACACTATGCCTCTTCTTACCTCGCGTTGATGAGAGCAGACATATTTTCAATTCTTATTGTGTAATTCATCCGGTTCGAAGCTATCAACACTGGGAAATTCTAACTTGCTGCCTTGTGTATTCCTTTCCATTTCTTTTGGTAAACAACTGCTCGTTCACCGTGCTCACAGCACATAATAAAAGCCGCCGATCCTTTTGGTCGGCTTGCTTCCTCCCTATCTGACACGTTATCACAGCGTGACCCGTTATTACCCATAATTACAGGAATAAACGTTCACAGCCAGTAGATACCGGTGGGTTATTTAAGTTGAGAGCTCCCCAACCACTCCCTTCTCCACACAGTGGCACTATTCCGCAATCAAGCGTGAAGCCCACAATGCGAGGTAATGTACTCAATCACCAAGTCTTTCAACTAGCCGCGCACGTCTAGTCAACTTGCAAGGTGCGGCCAAATTTTTCCGGGGTACAACAAACTTGTTTTCCTGTACCCCCAAAAACTGGATTTTCTAAAGTAGCTAATCGGATCACTGGGTTCCGATGTATCTTCTTGTACCCTCCTAGTGGATCAAAATAGGTAGTTCCACTGAAGGGGCAGTTCCTATGGGCACGTCGTCACGTGCACCCTGTCCTACCCTGGACTGTCCTACACTGGACTACACTGCGCTTGAGTCGTGCCGTCACACACCCGTTCGCCTCAGTTATGTTTCACACTGGGCGCTATACACCTTATGGTCTTATGCTTATTTTTGAAATATTTCTGTACAGAAAATCTTCCTAGGCTGGTAGCTCTTCTACTGGATGTCACACGAGTGTTCCCTTGACTATCAATGGGAATTTAATCAATACTATTTGAATTTCTTGAATTTTAAACAATAATAAAAGAATCCTGTTTGTAACTCAACAGGAGTCTTACTCAATTTATGAATTGTAATTATCACTCAATTAAGTATCACTACCCATCCTTGGGCATTTACCTGTACAGCGTACCTAGGCAATCACACGTGCCAGCACATGTGTCCATCACGCAAACAGTGTCTCTATGAGCGGCAGACGTTGACACCCATGTGTCCGAGTCCCGCCTTCTTTTGCATAATTATGTGGGTTCACACAATGCCACTTAGCATTGTGTCCCACAGTTACTTAATTATTCAAGAAATCCCAACAGTACACTCTTTCTATAACATTTGTGGTTAGACTGAAAGTGGGATGGTTGTCTTGTGTTTGCAAGAGAAGCAACGCAAGGACAGTGAACGCTTTGTGGGCGCACTCTTTAAATACTATATTAATGGAGTATAATGGAATTAGCTTAAAATATAACTTTTACTGGAATAAGCTTAAAAAAAGGGGGGGGCACAATGGAGATGATATTATATATTATATTTTATATTGTTTGTTTTGTTGTGTGGTTATTTTTTTATGTTAAATATATATTTTTTTAAATAAAACTCTTAACACCACACGTTTTTTGTATCATTTACTGCACTTTATCAACACAGGTATGTGAACCTGAGTGACGGTAGGCTGCAAAAATGAGTTACACCCCCAGATTAGGGATTAGTTTTAGGGGGGATTTGGGCTACCCCACGTCACTTAGTACTATAATTTCATTTTAATTTTAATTTTAACTGATTATAGTTAAGTTGGGCCTAATGGCCAATTAATGAACACAGATAGTAGGCGGCTCCAAAGCTGCTTGTCAAATGATCATGCGACCCCAGATGTGTAATACCACACCTGGACTTCTCCAGGGGTCTCCCACCCGGATACTGCCCAGGCCTTTCACTGCTTGGCTTCCAAGTTCGGAAGGGTTTTGGGCAGACCAGTGAGGTATGATGGTATAATGGGTAGGGGTGCAAATCATAGACAGCTGCTCCAGTTAACTATCGTTGTCATGGATACTGGCACAGATTATTCAGTCTGACTATAGTGACACACTATGCAGGAACTTACAGATAGTGATCAAGAACTCATGCAGATTTGCACCTGTATGAATGTATATTGAATTATCCCTCAGCAGTATGGCACAATAAACGTTGTATATGCCAGATCACACTGGCATAAAGATGTATATATATATATATATATATATATAGGGGATTAACTCTCTAAGTGACAGTGACTGACTTAGGTAATGTGTTAAACAAAACTGGGTAATCTAGCTCAGTGCAAGCAAATTGATGGTAGTTAAATAGTATCCAAACATGTAGCAGTAGTAGGCTGATCAGGCACAATTAGTTTGGATTTAGAAAAACAGTATTGGCTGTTGCACCTTTGAGGCAGATTTCCTGGATTTGTGGCTGCACAAATGTATCAACGGAAAAATAATAATGGCTTACAATGAAACAAAGTCACAGAAAAAGTCACTTGGGCTGTGTAGCGTTCACAGGGTTAATAGGTGCCTGTGCTGCTGATTGTATCATTTGAGTGTAACTGTCAAAAAGTTCTGACGATAGTTAACTAGAAAGTATATACTTAGGTTTCACCACTTATACGCTGTATTTAGCGCTGTCAGAATACCTCTTACGTATCTGAGTTATATGCATAAGGGTTACAGTAGATGGGTGAAAAAAGGTCTGTGGGAGCAGCGCTCAGAGGCAATGCCGTCTGAGAAAGCTCCTGTACCTGAACCTGCTTGGAGTCCGGCAGGTAATGGGTATCCCGCGTGGAGCTGCAGGGCTGGAGGGGGCTGAGTGACGTCCGTCTCAGCGAACACCCGGCGCAGTTGCAGGTCTTGCGGGGAAAGGTCAGGAGAAGTCGGCTTGGAGTGGTCCCGCTGTGGGTTCAAAGTGGGATGACGTGGGGGGCCGCTGGACACGTGTTTCGCCTACGACAGTGTCTCTATGAGCGGCAGACGTTGACACCCATGTGTCCGAGTCCCGCCTTCTTTTGCATAATTATGTGGGTTCACACAATGCCACTTGGCATTGTGTCCCACAGTAACTTAATTATTCAAGAAATCCCAACAGTACACTCTTTCTATAACATTTGTGGTTAGCAAGGATATGGCACTATGAATTTAACACCTCTTACAATACTGTAGATATCTCACATTCACAGGGGAAAACAAATGCAATTTTACTCTTAACAGGTACAAACAAACTCCACACAGTACAATACCTCTTACAGTTTTCCTGCACCTATGCATTTGGGGTAACAGATCATAACAGAAAAAAAAAAAACTTTTGTTTCTATTGTGAACTATTGAAACTACAGTTGCTGTTGGGAGAGAATGAATGAACCATTCCTATTCAAATTCTCCCTTTGGCTATGGTTGTAAATCTATTGTCTCAACACCTTAATTTACATCTAAATACCCTCTGGCTGGTTCTTTTAAAGTTAACAAATTTTTCTTTGCATGTTGTTATATGCTTAAGGGAAATCTGTCTTTTAGCCTGGAATAGAAAAAGAAAAAAAATGTTATATATCATATTTGGTAACCATTAGTTTCAGTTTCAAATGTAACACTTTAGAGTAACATTCAAATTTTATACCGCTTGGAATTTGTTGATTTTAACTGTACCTGATTTTTCTCTCGACTGGTATTTTATCTCTCTCTACTTCTACCTTTCTAAAGTTAAAATACTTATGACTCAATCCTATCAATTATGGGAATGAAAGTTTACCATTAAACACTCTTAGCACTGTACACTTTAACACTGGCAATGCTTTCCACCTTGCCTACTATTCTCATTACCATATGTTGAAAGGTATACTAAAATAAAATTAATTTATTTAGTAGACATAGCATTTTTACCCAGAGTTCTTTGCAACATACAACTATACAATGGCTTTCTCAGGTTGAGATGGTCTGCAGTAAAATACCTGCAATTTATGGCTATACATTATTCCTTTATAATCCGCTTCTGCTGCAATTATAAAAGATGTGCATTTATTTTAAATTTGCACTGCTTATAAAACAATTCAAATTTAAAAAAAACAATTCAACCTGAAACAGCCCTTGCCAATCATATCTGACTATATTTAAAAGATAAACATCAAAAGGAGATACCATCACATGAGAGAAAACAAATTATTATAACATATATATACTTATAGAATCGCATCTTGGTATTTAAATATAAATAAATGTTTTTCCTTTTGTCCCAAAGTTCAAATTAGTACCTTACAGATTATGCATATGCAGGCCTGGACTATCAGCATTAGAAAAAACCCAAAACAAAACCGAAAAATTTAAAATAATTATTTCTATTCTATATGTGATCCCTCCCTTGCTTATTGGCTCAAATCTGCATAATATTGCATATCTTTAAGTATATAATATCCCATGACGAGCACCCCATCTATGGAAGTCCATTTATTTATATATGCAAAGTCTATCTAATTTATTCATGTCGCACGCAACCAATTAAGCGAATGTCCAGATTTATAATCAATGAATATTATTTATAAGTGTAACCAGATGAAACTGTATCATGGATAATAAATATAACAATACAGGTATTATACTTATAGACGATTATTATTCCAGCATCCTTAAATAAAGCTAACCTCAGTGATATATGTATATATGTGAATTGAATACAGTGCTGTGGGGGGGCGTGGCTATGAGGCAGCAGCCATTTTATAATAACTAATTGTCGGCCATCTTAGCCAGAACACATGTTGGTCTGCCGCATGGCATTCCGCCATCTTGGATTCCTCCACATGGCACACAAAGGAACCTTAACAATCTACAGGCTAATAACTGCCTGGCAATCACACATAAACTGCCTGTACTTTCATATATTTCTGTCCACAGCATTTACTTAAAATTACCTCTAACCTGCATCATGCGATACTCACAATCCTGAATATAACTTGCACATTCATCAAACACACTCTCTTGCATACAAAGAGTCCATACAATATACTACAGAACTCCTTTGCAACCACACTAGGACACACAAGGGCCAGTCCAAACACCAATGTTAACCGTTTACCTACACAAAGGACACACTGTGGCTAGTTTAAATATCCAGACATATAGCAAACAAAAGGAAGCTATTTACACTCCTTGCATACAAAAGATCCAGGACCTAGGCCTTTGCTTTGCCACATGGCAGCAGCAGGCTTAGGCCTCACTTTGTCCACATGTAAACGTACACGGCTATATCTACCAATTTAAGCATGTCTATCCTTATTCTACCAACCGCTGCTATACGTAGCCACCGTGAAACACATCATACTACTCATACAATGAAATACAACATTCCTGGCTATGTATTATTGAAGCTAGAATACATCTTTCCTATATCTCACACGTAGCTCTCTACATCATATTTTCTCCTAAACATCCAGTCCATTAATCATATCCTAGTCCTGGCGCACAATTTAGTTTGATGATACATATTTACTTATCACGTCCAAATCCATATGTAATGGAAGGAACCTCCCGGCGAGGCCAGACCCATCCTCTCTGCGTCTAGTTCGAACAGCAACTACCTGTGTGGTTTTCTCTTTCTTTTCAAGAGAACTCTCGGGGGAGGGGAGAATCCATTCATTCACCTGGTATCACTAGCCTATAGACACGCCCCTTTGTTTGCTGTATCCTGTATGGTTCAGGTGCTTTCCAGAGAACCATTCATCACATTCTATCCATAGCCTATAGACACGCCCCTCTGTTACTGTACCTTAATCTTATAATGTGAACTTATAATATGTTATAACCTGTGAGTGCAATATGATATAGAATTCTAATAACTGTCATCTGACAGCCATTATAATTCTGATCATTTAGAGACTAAACTTGGCATATATGGGATAAAAGATTATTTATCCCTGACTATATTAATGTTATGGGCATGGTTATAATTATAATTATGGAAATTATATGCTGGAAAAAATTAGACATTGACACTATGGTACGCGTTGAAGCAGGAAACCCCTTCTTCTACGCATCATAAAGCACAAAGAGGCTGTCCGTCTTTCGGATCCTAGCTGTGCGCTTGACATACCCTTTAAGGGTGAGGACCACATCCAAGGTATCAGGTATATCTGGGTGTGCCGCGCTCGAAGGGACCACAATAGGTTGGTTTAGGTGGAACCCTGCCACCACCTTTGGAAGAAATTGTGGTCTAGTCCTGAGTTCAGCCCTGTCGTCATGGAACACTAGGTAAGGGCTCCTACATGACAAGGCCCCAAGCTCGGACACCCTCCTGGCCGAAGCCAGGGCCAGCAGTACAACCGTCTTCCAAGTGAGGCAACTCAGACTCCTCCAGTGGAACAAACCGAGCAGATCTTAGAAAAGTAAGAACCACCTCCAAATCCCACGGCACAAATGGGGCTGAATCCTCAGGACCCCTTGTAGGAAGGTTTGTACTTCTGGCAAGGCCGCAATCTTTTTCTGGAAAAACACCGACAACGCAGAGATCTGGACCTTTAAGGATCCCAAACGGAGTCCCTTCTCCAATCCAGCCTGAAGGAAACGCAGCAGGCTGTTTAGTCGAAAGATAGCCGGAGGTAAGTCATTTCTCTCGCACCAGGCAATATATTTCCGCCATATAACATGATAATGAGAAGCCGTCACCGGCTTCCTGGCTTGTATCATGGTAGTGACAACAGAGGGATGTAGACCCTTGTGGACTAAGATCTGTTGCTCAACCTCCAGGCCGTTAAACATAGCCGCTGTAAGTCCTGAAAGACGAACGGGCCCTGGAGGAGCAGGTCTTTTCTTAGGGGCAGACGCCACGGGTCTTCCACTAGCATGGCCTGGATGTCCCCGTACCAGGCCCTTCTTGGCCAATCTGGTGCCACCAGTATGGCTTCCATCCCCTGATGCTGGAGCCGCTTTAGCACCCGTGCCAACAATGGAAGCGGTGGGAACAGGTACACTAATTGGAAATCCCAGGTCCAAGTGAGAGCGTCTACTGTTATCGCCCCTGGGTCTCTGGTCCGTGCACAATACCTCTCTACCTTGTGGTTCAATCGTGAAGCCATCAGGTCGATCTGGGGGAGCCCCCACAGATCAACTATGGTGTTGAACACTTGAGTGTGAAGACCCCACTCTCCCGGGTGAAGATCGTGACGACTCAGGAAGTCCGCCTCCCAGTTGTCGACCCCCGGGATGAAAATTGCTGACAGGGCCTGGACATTCTGTTCTGCCCAAGATAGTATCTTTGTTACTTCCCTCATACAAGGCATGCTCTTGGTACCACCCTGTCGATTTATGTAAGCCACAGTGGTGGCATTGTCCGACTGGAGCTGGACTGCCTTGCCCTGTAACAATGGAGCTGCCTGTAGCAGGGCATAGTAGACCGCCCTCAACTCCAGCTTGTTGATATGTAGGCCCGACTCCAGTGGGGACCACCGACCCTGGAGGCGGACTCCCTGTGTCACAGCCCCCCAGCCCCTCAGGCTGGCGTCCGTGGTTACCAGAATCCAGTCCTGGATCTGGAACCATCGGCCTGCCAACAAATTGGATGAATCTAGCCAACACTGTAGCGAGATCCTGGTTCTTGTTGCAAGGCCAATCCTTCTGCGCATCTGCAGGGGGGAGCCGGACCATTTAGTCAGAATATCCAGCTGCAGGACTCTGGAATGGAACCTGCCAAATTGTATTGCTTCGAATGAAGCCACCATCTTGCCTAGGAGCCTGAGACAAAGATGGATCTGTACCAAGGGAGTCTGTAGAACCTCCCTGACAAGCTGTTGTATCGCACTGACCTTTTCCATCGGCAGGAAAACCTTTTGTTCCGATGTGTCCAGGATCATGCCCAGGAATAACATCCTTTGGGTCGGAACCAGCGAGGATTTGGACATGTTCAGAATCCATCCGTGGTCTCTTAGAATTTGCATGGACAGATTGAGAGCACTGCTCAAGGCTTCTGCCGACCCTGCCTTTATTAGCAGATCGTCCAAGTAGGGTATGACATTTACCCTTTGAAGCCTGAGCAGTGACATCATCTCCGCCATTACCTTTGTGAAAACCCGCGGGGCTGTTGACAGCCCGAAGGGTAAGGCCCGGAATTGGTAATGGTCGTTCCCTAAGGCAAACCTGAGGTAGATTTGGTGTGGGGGCCAGATTGGGATGTGTAAATAGGCGTCCTTTACGTCTATTGAGGCCAAGAACTCCCCTCTTTCTAGACTGGCAATCACCGACCGCAAGGACTCCATCCTGAACTTGAACACCCGTAGGAAGGGGTTCAGTGACTTTAGGTTCAGGATGGGCCTTGCTTAGCCGTCTGGCTTCGGTACCAGGAATAGGTTGGAATAATATCCCTGGCCTTGCTCTGTGCTTGGAACTGGCACAATTACCTGAGTCTGAAGGAGCCTGATGATGGCCCCCTGAAGGAGAACCTGATCCTCCTGGGAAGCTGGAAGGGCCGACTTGAAGTACCTTCTGGGAGGGGGCTTGTCGAATTCCAGCCTGTAGCCTAGAGAAATGAGACTCCTGGCCCAGGAATCCAGGCCGGAGGCGTCCCACACATGGCTGAAATGCAACAATCGCGCTCCCACCTCGAGAGATTCCCGTGGCGGGAAAACCCCATCATGCTGCAGGCTTAGAGGTAGCCGCGGCATTGGTACGGTCTTGGGTACCTGAAGTGTTTGGCTTCCTAAACTTTCCTCTCGTGCCTCTGTTGGCATTGGAGGCGCCCCTTGCCTTGGGGCGAAACCTGTTCCCACGAAAGGACTGCTGGGAAGTACCTGTGAAGGTGCGCTTTGTAACTGTGGGAGCTGATGGAAGGAAGGTGGATTTTCCTGCCGTGGCCTTGGAAATCCAACCGTCTAGTTCACTTCCAAAGAGCCATTCGCCTGTAAAGGGAATACCCTCCACGCTCTTTTTAGAGTCCACATCCGCAGACCACTGACGTAGCCACAGGGCCCGTCTGGCTGAAACCGCCATGGCCGAATTGCGCGCGTTTATTGCGCCCAATTCCTTTTGCGCCTCACAAAGGATCCTTGCGGTGTCCTGAATGTGACGCAGGCTGTCGCCAATCTGGGCCACAGTCATGTCACCTAACAACCCCTCCTGAATCTGGGTTGACCAGGTATGAATAGCCTTAGCCATCCAACAGCTGGCTAGAACTGGGCGCTGAGAGGCCCCACTAGCCGTGTACATAGACTTGAGGGTAGCTTCAAGCCTTCTGTCCGCCCCGTCCTTAAGGGTGGATACACCCGGGACTGGTAGCAACACCTTCTTTGAAAGGCGGGAGACGGATGAATCCACTACCGGTGGCTCCTCCCACTTATCCTGCCCAAAGGTTCAAAAGGCTAAGCATTAGTGAACCGCTTTGATAGAGTAAACCTCTTATCAGGGTTCTGCCATGCTGCCCTGAAAACCGTTTCTAATTCTGCCTGCTCAGGGAAGTACACTGGCTGTTTCCTCTGAGTCATAAAGAAGGGATCCCCTTCTGTGGATGCCTCCACCGGGAGATCTAAAACATCCCTAATGTCCCTGATTAGTGGCTCAGGACCATGTACTGCTAATTTAGGGACTGGTTCCTGCTGAACCTGCTCCTCTCCTTCCTCCAATATGACCTCATCGTCATCATCTGAGTCAGGGGCCATCGCAGCAGCCGGCCTCTTCTGGGGCTGTGCGGGAGGAGGAGGAATGTTAAGGGTATGAAGAATATCCACCCTGGCAGATAACATGGACAATTCCCTCTGAACCCTCTGCGTCTGCTGAGTGTTAGTGGAAAGCTGCGAAGCTACAGAATCCAACAATGTCTTTATGTTGGAGGCCCAAGCAGGCTCCTGATCATCAGCCTGAGATGTCCCTGCAAGCTGTGGGGGCACCCCACTGATCTGGGTGTCAGCACCACTGGGCTGTGGTGACATACAAGCCTCACAAGTAACTTGAGACTGTGACTTGGGCACAAATTTGGTGCTACACACCATGCAGGTAAGCTTCTTTACCATGATGAGGCTGTACCTCTGATATAACACAGCAGTACAACTCACCCCCACGCAGCCACTCACGCGCACATACCACGCCACTTGGTTGTTAAACAGACTATGTGACTTGTAGTATGTATGCCTTGTAACTAATCAGTGGGGAAAAACAGAGCAATTGGGGAACCGAGTGCACCCTAAACCTGAACTCACAGATCTGGGTGAGCTGGTAACGCTAACACAGTGACATAAACAACACAGTGTCTACAACAAGCCAGATAGCGCAGCAGCGCTAAATCGCTAATAAACCTGCTGTCTCTGCCGTGCTGCAAGGACCCGGATCCACCACGCCAGTGAGGAGCCCTCTGTAATGGAGTCTTGCAGTGTGAAGAAGCAGGAAGTGACAGCGCGCACCCAGCAGAGCCTGGTCCCGCTCTGAGTGAAGCCCCGCCCCCCTGTACACGGAGCTGGCACTTCATATACTTTTATACTGACACATAATGATGGTATAATAAATAACCTAAGGGGTGTCCCTGGTGGTCCAGCGGCAGCACCCCTGTGCTAGTGTCACCAGATGCGGGGTTCACGCGGTCCCTGCTAGAGCGCCGCCATTACTGCCCGTCATCATGCCGCACAAGAAGTGGCTGCGGGGTCCCCTTGTGGGACCCCCAGCCTGTACTCACCACTGAAGTCTTCTGACCTGTCAGGGGTGTGCGGCAGCTGGGGGGCTTGCTCGCCACAGCGCAATGCTGTGCAGTGACAAGCCCCACACAGGACCGAAATGTCCTGCAGCAGGGTCAGCTCTGCACCTGAAGAGGCCGGGGACTGACCCTTCCCCAGACACCCACGAAGCAGGACAGCTGTGTGGTCACCACAGCGCCCCAAAATAATAAACTTAAAATAAAATGTTGAAAAACTCTGGAGCATCCAGAAGCACTGCCTCTCCTGAGGCACATTTTTCAAAACTGACTAGTGGAGGGAGATTGAGGGGAGGAGCCAGTGCACCCACACGGAAAGTTCTTTTATGTGCCTGTCTCTCCTGCGAAGGTCTCAATCCCCATAGTAGTGAAGCCCAGTATCCCATTGGACGGTAGAGAAATATGGGAATCAATTCTGTTTTTTTACACGGAGTAAATACGTGTTTTCTTAATTCCTATAGGTTTAGTGAGGGATTCTATGATTAATACTGGACTCAATGTAAATATTGGACAAATAATAGTCTCTTGGGTGCTGCTGAGAAAATGGGAGATTATAAAATAGTGTAAAATTTTTTTTGTGAAAAATGTAATATGTCGTCACTTGCTGCTGTGTTGACAGTTGAAGTAGCTGTGTTAACCTATACTAGAGATAATCTCTTAATGATGCTGATCCAAAAAGTGTGACAAAAGTATAGTATGTCGTCACTAGCTACTGTGTTGACAGTTTCAGTGGCTGTGTTAACCTAAACTAGAGACACACCCATTCCCACTTAGGGACACACTATAACAATCACGCTCCATAATTTTGGTGGATATAACCAACCTTGCTTCCAGTAAGAACCTGGTAGCTATGATTAAATTATCATTACCCATTACACTGTTATGCCTAACACAATGCCAACAAGGGCTCTCTCCTCTCTTGTCCCCACCAGTTTCCTAATGAAAATTCTATCCCCACATATACTTGGATCAGCATCATTGAGAGATTATCTCTAGTATAGGTTAACACAGCCAATGAAACTGTCAACACAGCAGCAAGTGACGACATACTAAATTTTTTCACACTACTTTATAATCTCCCATTTTCTCAGCAGCACCCAAGAGACTATTATTTGTCCAATATTTACATTGAGTCCAGTATTAATCATAGAATCCCTCACTAAACCTATAGGAATTAAGAAAACACGTATTTACTCTGTGTAAAAAAAAAACAGAATTGATTCCCATATATTTGGAGAACCTACTATTATACAATTGTCTGGTTATTATAATATAATGACTATAAGAAATTCTCCCCATTGTATTATAAGTCTGCATGTTCCACAAATGCAGTATACACAATCCCATCTGGTTACACCCATATTACAATAACAAACACAAAGTTGCTGGTGTCTAATAATCCAATTAGGATACAATCATTCAATTAGATGTAACCATCCAACAGGAGGTTAAATGACCAGCAACAGTATTTAACTACCAGAGGGGACACACACCTTTACCACTGATGAAGCTAGTTCTTGCGAAACGGTCCGTCTGAACCCTCCCGCACACCGTCAGCTTCAGTGTGCACCCATACACAAAGCCCGGCCTGGTCTGATCTGCACTGCCGCCGATGATAGACGCCTAGGAGCTCCGGACAGAGAAGCACTGTCCTCTGGACTGGACACACTCCCAGGACCACCTGCTACCTCACTACTGAGCAACCAGGTGCTCTCTATGTTATCTCTGCCTCCCATCTTAAACGGCGGAACTCTGCGCAACACTTTTTTCTTTTGCAGAAACCTGTCGCCGTCACTGCTAAAACTCTTGTCTTATATTGGCCCCCGCTGTCAATCAGAGTGCCGCTCACCCCCCACCACTACCCCGCTGTCAGAGTGCCGCTCACCCCCCACCACTACCCCGCTGTCAGTGCCGCTCACCCCCCACCACTACCCCGCTGGGCATGTGGGGAGCAGCAGCGCGCTCTGTAATACAAGAGGTTTATATCTAATTCTGGAACCATTCTCTCCTACCTTATCACTATATCAGGTACACATTAATCCCTAGTACTAAAGGTTATAGTACCCTTCACTGGGATACCAATAAGGGATTTTTTCCTGCCAGGAAAAGGATAAAAGTGATACCTTTTCTGTCTACCCCAGCATACAGGGAATAAAGGACTCGCTCACTTGTATAAACCCACAGTTATTCATTACAAGAAGCAGCAGACCCTAAACCGGTGGGGGTTGTTTCCTCACCAACTCACTTTGGGAAGCAAAGGCAGAGATATAGAGAGATTTTACATCTTTCTATTACACAAACAATCTATCACCGGGCAACTGTTTACCTTGTGAAATACTGGTATTAACCAGAAAACTCTGATTTGAATGTACCATTATTCACACAAAACAGATAAAGTATTACTAATTTATGTACAGCAGCAGGCAATTGTATCGTGGTCATTGTACTCATTGATAACAGACAGGTAACACAGGGTGAGATATTCCGCTATCTCCCGCTGTGCCGCTGTTTTTACCTCGATTGGCAATTTTGCACGCGGGGGGGGGGGGTGGGACCAAACACCATATGAATCTGGAGCAGTGATAATTTTGTCAGGGTTTTTAATTTAGTTTTAGTCACTTTCCTAAATTAGATTAAAGGTGGCCATACCCACGCAGATTTATCTTCAGATCTGGCTGGTTGGAACAAAAACCTGGTTATGGATGAGAGCAAATGACAGTTGACCATTTGCTTGGAAATGCTGGAAAACTGCCAAACTGTCACTCATCCATAACCAGGTTTTTGTTCCAACCAGCCAGATCTGAAGATAAATCTTACTAGTGTATGGGCACCTTTAGTCACATTTTTTTATTTCACCTTAGACAAGTCTTAAGCTGGGTACACATATGTACAATCGTCGGGCCGTTCTTCCGTTCTGCGGACGAACGGCCGTTCGATTGTATATATATGTACGCAGTCCCGATCCCTTCGTTGCGATCGATAAACGGCCAAAAACGCTCTTGGCCGTCCTCGGTCGGTCGAAGGTTCTTTGCTGCTTAATATTCTTCCGACAGGACGGCTCCATATCGAAAGAAAAGTGACATGTGTACGCACGTTCGATCGATATGCAGCCCGTTCCTGCGATCATTCCTCCCAAAAGCAGCACGCCCATGTGGTTTCAATCTTTTTCTTGCGATTGTTTGGACGGGAGTACATCGGACGTCGCAAGTAAAATTGTACATATGTGTACGCGCAGATCGGTCGTATGTTTTGGACGGTCGAACGTGTATTCGGTCGATCGAACGGTCGCAAGAAAAATTAAATTGTACATATGTGTACCCAGCTTAAGTCAGTGGATGTTGATGAACATTTGCGTCTACTACCAGTCAGTGATTTAGTCCTAGCGATACTGTATGGATTTTGCTGAAGATCATTTCTCCATCATTCCCTGTCTCTGAGTTTAGTAATCTAGGTATCAAACTAGTGCAACACCACCGCTATTTCCTTCCCAGCAGCTCATTTATCTTCTGCAAACATCAATTCAAGAATACAATTTTTTTAAATTAAAATGTTCAATTTAAATAATTACAGAAACCTGTAAGAAGTACAGTACTAGTCTACTGCAACATAAACGCAGCTGTAAGGATGCATACTGTAATATAGGTCACTAATATGAGCTCGCTGCATAACCTGACGCAGTGATTCCCATGACAGAGGTGTTCCGCAGCCGCGGCGCATGTAAGTAAATCTAGTGCCAGAGAGGACGGGGAACACTGGATAAAATACAGTATTATTAATTAAAGAATCCAAAAAAAATCAATCACTTGAAAAATGTGGTGTCCTGAGGACAACGATACAGCATTCTTGTCCAGCCAGTTTCAGTCATGACAACATGGACGAATATTAAGTAATTTTTGTTATTAAAACATTCGTGTTTTCCTAATCGTCACATTTAAATCACAGAAAAACCTTCATCGACGAATAATTTGAATCTACATTTTCATCAATGAAATGAACAGTGATGTGGAGAACGCGGCAGCTT
The DNA here is from genome assembly GCF_055691185.1 of Crinia signifera. Lineage (NCBI taxonomy): Eukaryota > Metazoa > Chordata > Amphibia > Anura > Myobatrachidae > Crinia > Crinia signifera. Next base: position 5,560,301 of record NC_139221.1, read on the forward strand.
TTGTGAATTAAATGTAGCCACAAAAGTGGGAATTGCTGCGCTATTTATTTGTAAAGATAAACACGCCATGAATGAATGCACAGACTCAATGACTCATTCGTGGCGTGTTTATCTTTAAGGGATTACAAATAAATAGCGCAGCAGCAATTCCCACTTTTGTGGCTACATTTGGTCTTTTTGTGTGAAGTCCGTTTCGGACCCAATGACACTTGAGCATATAGAATAGCTGCAGCTCAATATATCTATATAAAATCTCAATTTACAGATTTATTATTATTCCTTCACAATATATTAGCGCCCGATTTGGCCAGTATCAGCCGTATTCTCCGTTTGTATTTTTGGCGGATACGGACGATCACGGTCGGACTTATTTGTACACGGGTTCTGCTGAAATCAGCCTTCTTAGTAAATTTCCCCCAGTATATGTTTGATTGTCCATAGCAACATCCCATGAGACACAGAAGTCCCACCTTAGTAACTTTCACCCATTGTCTCCCCTTTGAGCCATATCACAGTAACGGAACAGTGATACAAAGTAAGCAGATGTTGCGGTGTCACCGATGTCAGCTGCGTACATGTTGTCCCCGCCGTCCCGGGATTACACTGCACAGATTTACCTTTCATCGGCTGCATTAAGCCGTCACCTCTGATTTTCCTGTTTAATGTTTGGTCCGGGATCTGCAGAAGCAGAAAGTAAATAGGAAACTCCCCGCTGTCATCTCCGGCATTTGCTGACCTGGATCCAGGAGCTCAGAGGACACAGAGAATGGAGAGGGGCATAGGGGCGCTGGTACTGCTGGGGTTGTGCCCACTTATATCATGCATCCTGGACCAGGACATCAGCCAGGCCATCAGGACATGCAGCCGCAACCTGGGCCCTGACATTGACATCAAACTCCTGGGTTCACCGCAGAGACGACAACGGGTAAAATGTGCAGAGTGTAATCATGTAGCAGCACAGAGATAAAGTGACACTCCGTTCCTAACTGTCATGTTACCGGCTGTGATTGAAAAATGGCAATTAGGAGCTGTTTGGATGCTACTTTATCTCTCTCCAAGGATTAGTACATCTGACCCTAAACTATGAGAAAGCTCAGTAATCTCAGGACAGGAGTGATGAGACGTGTACTGGCGCTGATCTCTGCTGCGTACTGTGAGGAGGCAGCGCACAGCATAGACGCACAGGGGTGATGAGACGTGTACTAGCGCTGATCTCTGATGCGTACTGTGAGGAGGCAGCGCACAGCATAGATGCACAGGGGTGATGAGACGTGTACTGGCACTGATCTCTGCTGCGTACTGTGAGGAGGCAGCGCACAGCATAGACGCACAGGGGTGATGAGACGTGTACTAGCGCTGATCTCTGCTGCGTACTGTGAGGAGGCAGCGCACAGCATAGACGCACAGGGGTGATGAGACGTGTACTAGCACTGATCTCTGCTGCGTACTGTGAGGAGGCAGCGCACAGCATAGACACACAGGGGTGATGAGACGTGTACTAGCGCTGATCTCTGCTGCGTACTGTGAGGAGGCAGCGCACAGCATAGATGCACAGGGGTGATGAGACGTGTACTAGCGCTGATCTCTGCTGCGTACTGTGAGGAGGCAGCACACAGCATAGACGCACAGGAGTGATGATACGTGTAGTAGCGCTGATCTCTGCTGCGTACTGTAAGGAGGCAGCGCACAGCATAGACGCACAGGGGTGATGAGACGTGTACTGGCGCTGATCTCTGCTGCGTACTGTGAGGAGGCAGCGCACAGCATAGATGCACAGGGGTGATGAGACGTGTACTGGCGCTGATCTCTGCTGTGTACTGTGAGGAGGCAGCGCACAGCATAGACGCACAGGGGTGATGAGACGTGTACTGGCACTGATCTCTGCTGCGTACTGTGAGGAGGCAGCGCACAGCATAGACGCACAGGAGTGATGATACGTGTAGTAGCGCTGATCTCTGCTGCGTACTGTAAGGAGGCAGCGCACAGCATAGACGCACAGGGGTGATGAGATGTGTACTAGCGCTGATCTCTGCTGCGTACTGTGAGGAGGCAGCGCACAGCATAGATGCACAGGGGTGATGAGACGTGTACTGGCGCTGATCTCTGCTGTGTACTGTGAGGAGGCAGCGCACAGCATAGACGCACAGGGGTGATGAGACGTGTACTGGCACTGATCTCTGCTGCGTACTGTGAGGAGGCAGCGCACAGCATAGACGCACAGGAGTGATGATACGTGTAGTAGCGCTGATCTCTGCTGCGTACTGTAAGGAGGCAGCACACAGCATAGATGCACAGGGGTGATGAGACGTGTACTAGCGCTGATCTCTGCTGTGTACTGTGAGGAGGCAGCGCACAGCATAGACGCACAGGGCTAAGACCATGCAGGCAATTGTCCTTTGTACACTGCTATGGCTGATTTGCCGGATGTGCCGTGCACAGGGTCGGGAGGCGTGTATTCGGCAGGGCGGCATTATCGCAGCTCAGCAAGCAGGTCTGAATCAGATCCAATGTGTGCCCAAGGTTACGGTCTGGATTATAACCTGGCCGGTGGATGTATTCTCTTTGTCGTTGTGCTTTGGATCATTGCGCCGTTGTGTGATACAATATCGCCCAAGCTGCAGAATGTAATCGGGGGACACACTGGATCCCCGTCCGCTGGCTCACACTGGGTATGATGGTCCTCCCCGGATATACGGGTGTAATCGGGGGGGGGGGACACCGGATCGGTGGGGAGTCGGTATGACATCTCTGTCCGCTGGCTGACAATGGGTATGATGGTCCTCCCCGGATATACGGGTGCAATCGGGGGGGGGGGCACCGGATCGGTGGGGAGTCGTTCTGACATCCCCGGACACTGGGTATGATGGTCCTCCCCGGATACACGGGTATATATGGCACTATGCAGTAACTCCCAGCAGCCCCGGGCTGGTCAGGATGGAGATAATGGACTTTGACCCTTCCATGGACTCAGACATTTGGGGTGTAATGTTATAGGATGATAGAATCAGAAAGTGAGAGATTTGGTAAGAAATCATTTACACTGCAAAATCTGGCTGATTTTTAAATCTGTACATTGGATTTTGGTTTGAACAAATTACATTATTTTAGTTCTATCATTTTTTTTTTTATCCATTTTTATCACTGCTTATAGATATTGTTTATTTATTTATATCGAAACCGAAATCCAAAACCCAAGATTAAAGGGGATATTCAATTCAGGGGAAATGGCGGCGGGGCCCTATTCAATGCTGTTTTCCCCAACAGCATTGAACAGGGATCTCGGCAGAACGTGCCCGACTTCACAAGCAGTCTCCAAGCTCCCGGCCGCTTCCCCCAGCCACACCCCCTTCTGGGCGCTCGGTAGGTGGGACATTGAATCCCGCCTGCAAAATCCAAGTCGAGCATGCCGAAAACGGAACAGGGTCACGGCTGTCGGGCCAACCCAACAGTCTTGACTCTACATTGAATACCCCCCCTTAATCCAGATCAAAAATTCAAACATTGTCTCTGAGATCAATAGATAGATAGATATTATAAATGGATAGATACAATAGATAATGTGGAAAGATATATAATGTAGATAGATAGCTAGAGAGAGAAAATAGATACTGTACATAGATAGAGGGATATGCAATAGATTCTATAGATAGATACTGTAAATAGATACGATAGATACTGTAGATAGATATTGTAGATAGATACGATAGATATTGTAGATAGATACTGTAAATAGATACGATAGATACTGTAGATAGATACTGTAGATAGATACTGTAGATAGATACTGTAGATAGATACTGTAGATACTGTAAATAGATACTGTAGATAGATACGATAGATACTGTAGATAGATAGAGGGATATGCAATAGATTCTATAGATAGATATTGTAGATAGATACGATAGATATTGTAGATAAATATATATTGTAGATAGATACGATAGATATTGTAGATAGATACGATAGATATTGTACATAGATACTGTAAATAGATACGATAGATACTGTAGATAGATATGATCGATACTATAGATAGATACTGTAGATAGATACTGTCGATAGATACGATAGATACTGTAGATCGATACGATAGATACTGTAAATAGATACGATAGACACTGTAGATAGACACTGTAGATATATACTGTAGATAGATACTGTCAATAGATACGATAGATACTGTAGATAGATACTGTAGATAGATACTGTAGATAGATAGATACTGTAGATAGATACTGTCAATAGATACGATAGATACTGTAGATAGATACGATAGATACTGTTGATAGATACTGCAGATAAATATATATTGTAGATAGATACAATAGATATTGTAAATAGATACAATAGATACTGTCAATAGATACGATAGATACTGTAGATAGATACTGTAGATAGATAGATACTGTCAATAGAAACGATAGATACTGTAGATAGATACGATAGATACTGTAGATAGATACGATAGATACTGTAAATAGATACGATAGACACTGTAGATAGACACTGTAGATAGATACTGTCAATAGATACTGTAGATAGATACTGTAGATAGATAGATACTGTAGATAGATACTGTCAATAGATACGATAGATACTGTAGATAGATACTGTAGATAGATACGATAGATACTGTTGATAGATACTGCAGATAAATATATATTGTAAATAGATACTCTGAGGAAGGAATTAAATTCCGAAACTGTCAGCACCCAAGCTGTGCGGTGTCAGCTTGTCTTCATTTATTACCAAGTCTCCCTGCTTTGAGTGCCGCCAGCACCGATATCTTTCCTGCATATCCATATCTTTTGGAGGGCACCGGGAGCCAATGTCCTAAGTCTCTGAGGAGTGCCGGTCGTACACCATTGTAAATAGATACAATAGATATTGTAAATAGATATTGTAAATAGATACTGTAGATACTGTAAATAGATACTGTAGATACTGTAAATAGATATAATTGATACTGTAGATAGATACTGTAGATGGATACTGTAGATAGACACTGTAGATAGATAGATACTCTAGACAGAAAGATACTGTACAATAGATACTGTAGATAGATATATAAAGGGATATGGTAGATAGATATGAGAGATAGATAGATAGATAGACATGAGAGCAATAGATAGATAGTATGTGTGTGTGTGTGTGTGTGTGTGTTTTGTGCGCTAGGGGGTTATAACTCGTTTCAGCTGGTATCTAAATGGGGATACTCAGTCCCCAAAGGACAACAGAAGAGAAATGGAAAATATGGATAATAGACAGCGCTCGAAAATTTGGGTCTAATTGTATATAGAAAAATAGCCAATTGGTACAGTGACAAAATATATTTAATATTAAAAACAAGAAGACGAAAAATATTAATAAAATATATAATCAATAAAATATCTCTTATATATTTGGCTACATCTGTCACTCAAAGTGTGTCTGAAGCTGTAACGCTGGGTGGAGCCTCTGACTCACATGACTGACTCACATGACAGAGAACCAGCCCAGTGAGCCCACAGACAGTGCCAGACACCCTCTGCCTCTCCATGTTACACAGCAAAGACACAGCTACTCACCAGATACACCAGGTGAGCGCCCCACACCTCCATACCTCCCAACCTCTCCAGGAGGGACAGAATGCTCTGTTTCTGGACTTCCATCTTAATTTATGATTGTCATCACCTGTTTTAACAGGGTAATTGATAAGAAAGGTGTTTAAGCACAGGTGATGGTAATCCATAAATTAAGAAAAGTCCAGAAACAGAGCAATGCGTCCCTCCTGGAGAGGGTCATGTTGGGAGGTATGCACCTCCCCCCCCCCCCCCCATTCACGGCATCCCCACGATTAAATGGCACATGCAAAACACTGACATGGCTATGGTCGACAATAAAAAAAGGTTGACAAGATTTATTTTTCACTTTTTCAATGTTTTCATATTCATTCTCATGTGTCGACATGGACACCAATGAAGTGCCACACTTATGTCAACATTTACATGTGTTGACCTTTCTGTGTTGATTTTTTCTTGTGGCGATTCGCGGCATCCCCCGCGACCCCCCTCCCGCGATTTGCAGCACACCCCCCGCAATTCGCGGCACCCCCGGTGACTCCCGCAATTCGCGGCCCCACCCCGTTACACCCCCCCCTCCTGCGATTCGCGGCACCCCGCGACCCCCCCTCCCGCGATTCGCTCCAACCCCCCCGGGCCCCCCCTCACGAGGTTCATGGTGCCCCCCACGACCCCCCCAACCGCGATTCCCCACCCCTGTCATTGCGGCAACCCCCTGCCCCCGCGACCCACCCTCCCGCGATTCACTGCAACCCCCCGCACCCCCCCCTCCCACAATTCGCGGCACCCACACCCCCCCCCCCCCCGCGACCCCCCCCTCCCGCAATTCACGTCATCCCCCCACGACCCCTCCTCCCGTGATTCGCGGACACCGCTCACCTCCTCCCTTTCCCCCCCCCCGCGCGATTCAAAGCAACCCCTGGATTAAACGGCACATGCACGGCTATGGTCGACAATGAAAAAGGTTGACATGAGTTTTTGATTTATTTTTCTTTTTTTGAATGTTTTCATATTCATTCTCATGTGTCGACATGGACACCGATGAAGTGCCACACTTATGTCAACATTTACATGTGTTGAACTTTCTGTGTTGATTTTTTCGTGTAGCAATTTTTTTCCAGTGACAACTATGAACTATGTGCACGTCAACCTACACATCATCAACCAATTCTTTGTATAATATATGTTTTACTGTAGGTGTTTTAAGTCAGATCTTTTACTGCTACTATTACTGTTTATGTAAATGCATTCTGAATGACAGCAACATCCTACCATCCTTCTACAAGAATTTATAACCAACTAGGTGATTCATCGCGCCCCCGCGCACCCCCCCTCCCGCGATTCGCAACCCCCCCTCGCGCAATTCACGCCCCCTCCCACGCTTTGCGGACCCCCGCCCTCTCCCGCGATTCGCCGACACCTGCGCCCCCTCCCTCCCTTGACTCACGGCACCCCCCGCGCCCCTCCCGCAATTCACAGCACCCCTAAGCCCCTTTTTAGTCCCCCGTATACTCACACACCCCTATCACTACCCAGCTTCCTGCTCTCCTAAACTGTAACTTCCACCACTGGGGAGTCGCTGACGCTGTTTTGCCCACATGCCCCTATCATGCCTCATAGCCCAGCCTCCTGCTCTCATGCACCTGAACTCCCACCCAGTAGGAGGAGACACTGACTAAGGGTCACCATCCTGTACTCCTGTAGTGCCACGCTGGACCCTCACCCACTGGCAGAGGCTGCACAGTATCTCCCACCCTCCTCTTTAGTCCCCCTTATGCCCACACACCCCTATCACTACCCAGCCTTCTGTTTTCCTGTGTCGTGACCTCCGCCAGTGGGGAGCCGCTGACTCAGAAACACCCTACTATACTATTGCACACACACCTAAAGAACATGCACACACAGCCCCCCCCCCCTCCACACCCACAAATGTCACTGTACCATCCACACTATCAATGTACATCTTACTCTGTAACCGCTTTTTAATTAAACAAAACAATACACACCCCCTTCCACATTATATGCTCTCTATTTAACACATCTCACCTATAACTCAAGTTGCAATACAGGGCATCTTTCATACAATTCTAACCATCTTTCTCATATACAAATGTTCACAAATTAAGGGGGCGCAGCCCCTTACGACGGTGTGAAGAGCGCCCATAGGGTGCGATGAATCACCTAGTGATTATATACATGCACACCGGCCGGTGGTTCTACCATTTGTATATACCAATCCTAGTGCTTTATTAAGTAGATACACCGAGTTTCAGAGGTTAATATAGAATTACTTGTCAGGGATTAGTAGGTTTGTGTCCCCCTCACTAGTTATTCTATAAATGGTTAATAAGTCCATCAGTTAGTAAAGCCAATTATCCATTTTTATAACCTCAAGCCAGCCGTCATAAAGGTACCTTAGTGCTTTAAATAAGAATGTCCAAAAAACATCCAGTTTAGTGTTTAACAATATGGCGTTATACAAGCGGTCTCCGCTCAACTAAGCTTTTAACAATATTGCGTTATATAAGCGGTCTCCGCTCAACTAAGCTTTTAACAATATGGGGTTATACAAGCGGTCTCCACTCAACTAAGCTTTTAACAATATGGGGTTATACAAGTGGTCTCTGCTCAACTTAGCGTTTAACAATATAGCGTTATACTAGCGGTCTCCGCTCAACTAAGCTTTTAACAATATGGCGTTATACTAGCGGTCTCCGCTCAACTTAGCGTTTAACAATATGGGGTTATACTAGCGGTCTCCGCTCAACTTAGTGTTTAACAATATGGCGTTATACTAGCGGTCTCCGCTCAACGTAGCGTTTAACAATATGGCATTATACCATAGGTCTCTGCTCAACGTAGCATTTAACAATATGGGGTTATACAAGCGGTCTCCGCTCAACTTAGCGTTTAACAATATGGGGTTATACTAGCGGTCTCCGCTCAACGTAGCATTTAACAATATGGTGTTATACTAGCGGTCTCTGCTCAACTTAGCGTTTAACAATATGGGGTTATACTAGCGGTCTCTGCTCAACTTAGCATTTAACAATATGGCGTTATACTAGCGGTCTCCGCTCAACGTAGCATTTAACAATATGGGGTTATACTAGCGGTCTCTGCTCAACGTAGCGTTTAACAATATGGGGTTATACAAGCGGTCTCCGCTCAACTTAGCGTTTAACAATATGGCGTTATACTAGCGGTCTCCGCTGAACTTAGCGTTTAACAATATGGGGTTATACTAGCGGTCTCCGCTCAACTTAGCGTTTAACAATATGGTGTTATACTAGCGGTCTCCGCTCAACTTAGCGTTTAACAATATGGGGTTATACAAGCGGTCTCCGCTCAACTTAGCGTTTAACAATATGGTGTTATACTAGCGGTCTCCGCTCAACTTAGCGTTTAACAATATGGGGTTATACTAGCGGTCTCCGCTCAACTTAGCGTTTAACAATATGGCGTTATACTAACGGTCTCCGCTCAACTTAGCGCTAAACAATATGGCGTTATACTAGCGGTCTCCACTCAACTTAGCGTTTACCAATATGGCGTTATACTAGCGGTCTCCACTCAACTTAGCGTTTAACAATATGGGGTTATACTAGCGGTCTCCGCTCAACGTAGCGTTTACCAATATGGCGTTATACTAGCGGTCTCCGCTCAACGTAGCGTTTACCAATATGGCGTTATACTAACGGTCTCCGCTGAACTTAGCGTTTAACAATATGGTGTTATACTAGCGGTCTCCGCTCAACGTAGCATTTACCAATATGGCGTTATACTAACGGTCTCCGCTGAACTTAGCGTTTAACAATATGGGGTTATACTAGCGGTCTCCGCTCAACTTAGCGTTTAACAATATGGGGTTATACAAGCGGTCTCCGCTCAACTTAGCGTTTAACAATATGGCGTTATACTAGCAGTCTCCGCTGAACTTAGTGTTTAACAATATGGCGTTATACTAGCGGTCTCCGCTCAACGTAGCGTTTAACAATATGGCGTTATACTAGCGGTCTCCGCTCAACTTAGCGTTTAACAATATGGCGTTATACTAGCGGTCTCCGCTCAACTTAGCGTTTAACAATATGGGGTTATACTAGCGGTCTCCGCTGAACTTAGCGTTTAACAATATGGTGTTATACTAGCGGTCTCCGCTCAACTTAGCGTTTAACAATATGGCGTTATACTAGCGGTCTCCGCTCAACTTAGCGTTTAACAATATGGGGTTATACAAGCGGTCTCCGCTCAACTTAGCGTTTAACAATATGGCGTTATACTAGCGGTCTCCGCTGAACTTAGCGTTTAACAATATGGGGTTATACTAGCGGTCTCCGCTCAACTTAGCGTTTAACAATATGGTGTTATACTAGCGGTCTCCGCTCAACTTAGCGTTTAACAATATGGGGTTATACAAGCGGTCTCCGCTCAACTTAGCGTTTAACAATATGGTGTTATACTAGCGGTCTCCGCTCAACTTAGCGTTTAACAATATGGGGTTATACTAGCGGTCTCCGCTCAACTTAGCGTTTAACAATATGGCGTTATACTAACGGTCTCCGCTCAACTTAGCGCTTAACAATATGGCGTTATACTAGCGGTCTCCGCTCAACTTAGCGTTTACCAATATGGCGTTATACTAGCGGTCTCCACTCAACTTAGCGTTTAACAATATGGGGTTATACTAGCGGTCTCCGCTCAACTTAGCGTTTAACAATATGGGGTTATACTAGCGGTCTCCGCTCAACTTAGCGTTTACCAATATGGCGTTATACTAGCGGTCTCCACTCAACTTAGCGTTTAACAATATGGTGTTATACTAGCGGTCTCCGCTCAACTTAGCGTTTAACAATATGGGGTTATACTAGCGGTCTCCGCTCAACTTAGCGTTTACCAATATGGCGTTATACTAGCGGTCTCCGCTCAACTTAGCGTTTAACAATATGGTGTTATACTAGCGGTCTCCGCTCAACTTAGCGTTTAACAATATGGGGTTATACAAGCGGTCTCCGCTCAACTTAGCGTTTAACAATATGGTGTTATACTAGCGGTCTCCGCTCAACTTAGCGTTTAACAATATGGGGTTATACTAGCGGTCTCCGCTCAACTTAGCGTTTAACAATATGGCGTTATACTAACGGTCTCCGCTCAACTTAGCGCTTAACAATATGGCGTTATACTAGCGGTCTCCACTCAACTTAGCGTTTACCAATATGGCGTTATACTAGCGGTCTCCACTCAACTTAGCGTTTAACAATATGGGGTTATACTAGCGGTCTCCGCTCAACGTAGCGTTTACCAATATGGCGTTATACTAGCGGTCTCCGCTCAACGTAGCGTTTACCAATATGGCGTTATACTAACGGTCTCCGCTGAACTTAGCGTTTAACAATATGGTGTTATACTAGCGGTCTCCGCTCAACGTAGCATTTACCAATATGGCGTTATACTAACGGTCTCCGCTGAACTTAGCGTTTAACAATATGGGGTTATACTAGCGGTCTCCGCTCAACTTAGCGTTTAACAATATGGGGTTATACAAGCGGTCTCCGCTCAACTTAGCGTTTAACAATATGGCGTTATACTAGCGGTCTCCGCTGAACTTAGTGTTTAACAATATGGCGTTATACTAGCGGTCTCCGCTTAACGTAGCGTTTAACAATATGGCGTTATACTAGCGGTCTCCGCTCAACTTAGCGTTTAACAATATGGCGTTATACTAGCGGTCTCCGCTCAACTTAGCGTTTAACAATATGGGGTTATACTAGCGGTCTCCGCTGAACTTAGCGTTTAACAATATGGTGTTATACTAGCGGTCTCCGCTCAACTTAGCGTTTAACAATATGGCGTTATACTAGCGGTCTCCGCTCAACTTAGCGTTTAACAATATGGGGTTATACAAGCGGTCTCCGCTCAACTTAGCGTTTAACAATATGGCGTTATACTAGCGGTCTCCGCTGAACTTAGCGTTTAACAATATGGGGTTATACTAGCGGTCTCCGCTCAACTTAGCGTTTAACAATATGGTGTTATACTAGCGGTCTCCGCTCAACTTAGCGTTTAACAATATGGGGTTATACAAGCGGTCTCCGCTCAACTTAGCGTTTAACAATATGGTGTTATACTAGCGGTCTCCGCTCAACTTAGCGTTTAACAATATGGGTTTATACTAGCGGTCTCCGCTCAACTTAGCGTTTAACAATATGGCGTTATACTAACGGTCTCCGCTCAACTTAGCGTTTACCAATATGGCGTTATACTAGCGGTCTCCACTCAACTTAGCGTTTAACAATATGGGGTTATACTAGCGGTCTCCGCTCAACGTAGCGTTTACCAATATGGCGTTATACTAGCGGTCTCCGCTCAACGTAGCGTTTACCAATATGGCGTTATACTAACGGTCTCCGCTGAACTTAGCGTTTAACAATATGGTGTTATACTAGCGGTCTCCGCTCAACGTAGCATTTACCAATATGGCGTTATACTAACGGTCTCCGCTGAACTTAGCGTTTAACAATATGGGGTTATACTAGCGGTCTCCGCTCAACTTAGCGTTTAACAATATGGGGTTATACAAGCGGTCTCCGCTCAACTTAGCGTTTAACAATATGGCGTTATACTAGCGGTCTCCGCTGAACTTAGTGTTTAACAATATGGCGTTATACTAGCGGTCTCCGCTCAACGTAGCGTTTAACAATATGGCGTTATACTAGCGGTCTCCACTCAACTTAGCGTTTAACAATATGGTGTTATACTAGCGGTCTCCGCTCAACTTAGCGTTTAACAATATGGGGTTATACTAGCGGTCTCCGCTGAACTTAGCGTTTAACAATATGGTGTTATACTAGCGGTCTCCGCTCAACTTAGCGTTTAACAATATGGCGTTATACTAGCGGTCTCCGCTCAACTTAGCGTTTAACAATATGGTGTTATACTAGCGGTCTCCGCTCAACTTAGCGTTTAACAATATGGTGTTATACTAGCGGTCTCCGCTCAACTTAGCGTTTAACAATATGGGGTTATACTAGCGGTCTCCGCTCAACTTAGTGTTTAACAATATGGTGTTATACTAGCGGTCTCCGCTCAACTTAGCGCTTAACAATATGGCGTTATACTAGCGGTCTCCGCTCAACTTAGCGTTTAACAATATGGTGTTATACTAGCGGTCTCCGCTCAACTTAGCGTTTAACAATATGGCGTTATACTAACGGTCTCCGCTCAACTTAGCGCTTAACAATATGGTGTTATACTAGCGGTCTCCGCTCAACTTAGCGTTTAACAATATGGTGTTATACTAACGGTCTCCGCTCAACTTAGCGTTTAACAATATGGCGTTATACTAGCGGTCTCCGCTCAACGTAGCGTTTACCAATATGGGGTTATACTAGCGGTCTCCGCTCAACTTAGCGTTTAACAATATGGGGTTATACAAGCGGTCTCCGCTCAACTTAGCGTTTACCAATATGGGGTTATACTAGCGGTCTCCGCTCAACGTAGCGTTTACCAATATGGCGTTATACTAGCGGTCTCCGCTCAACTTAGCGTTTAACAATATGGCGTTATACTTGCGGTCTCCGCTCAACTTAGCGTTTAACAATATGGCGTTATACTAGCGGTCTCCGCTCAACTTAGCATTTAACAATATGGTGTTATACTAGCGGTCTCCGCTCAACTTAGCGTTTAACAATATGGTGTTATACTAGCGGTCTCCGCTCAACTTAGCGTTTAACAATATGGGGTTATACAAGCGGTCTCCACTCAACTTAGCGTTTAACAATATGGGGTTATACTAGTGGTCTCCGCTCAACTTAGCGTTTAACAATATGGGGTTATACAAGCGGTCTCTGCTGAACTTAGCGTTTAACAATATGGGGTTATACAAGCGGTCTCTGCTCAACTTAGCGTTTAACAATATGGCGTTATACAAGCGGTCTCTGCTCAACTTAGCGTTTAACAATATGGGGTTATACTAGCGGTCTCTGCTCAACGTAGCGTTTAACAATATGGTGTTATACTAGCGGTCTCCGCTCAACGTAGCGTTTACCAATATGGTGTTATACTAGCGGTCTCTGCTCAACTTAGCGTTTAATAATATGGTGTTATACTAGCGGTCTCCGCTCAACGTAGCGTTTACCAATATGGTGTTATACTAACGGTCTCCGCTGAACTTAGCGTTAGACAATATGGTGTTCTACTCAAAGATCCTATCTTTAGATAGAGATACTGTAGATCAGAGGTTCCCAATCTTTCTTGAATCACAGCACCCTAGTGTCAGAATTATGTTTATATGTGATCCTTAGGTTCAGTTATGTGGTTTGTACACATATTTTATGATTGGCAGCCACCAGCACTGGTTTTATCCATAAATAATGGAATATAAATAATTTGAATTTGTCCTTGACCACCAACCCGTGGCACCCCTGCAAGTGTCCCAAGGCACCCCAGGGAGCCACGGCACACAGCTTGGGAACCACTGCTATAGATAGATAGATAGAATAGATACTGTAGATAGATGTGATGGATACTATAGACCAGGCATTCCCAACCACGGTCCTCAAGGCACACCAACCAACAGCGCAGGTTTTAGTGATATCCAGGCTTCAGCACAGCTGGTTTACTCAGATTCACTCAGATACTAATTAAGTCACCTGTGCTGAAGCCTGGATATCTACAAAACCTGCACTGTTGGTGTGCCCTGAGGACCGTGGTTGGGAAAGCCTGCTATAGATAGATAGATACTGGAGATCACAGGTTCTCAAACTCAACCCTCAGGACCCCACACAGTGCACTTTTTCCAGGTCTCCTCACAGAATCACAAGTAAAATAATTAGCTCCACATGTGGATCTTTTAAAAAGTCAGTAATGAATGCACCTGTGCACCTGCCGGGCGACCTGGGAAACGTGAACTGTGTGGGGTCCTGAGAAACGAGCATCAGATCCCCTGCTGTAGACAGATAGATAGATAGATAGATAGATAGATAGATAGATAGATAGATAGATAGATAGATAGATAGACTCTCCCCCTCTGGCTGCCCCCTCGATATCTCCTCTGCCCCCCTTCTCCTTCCCTCTGCCCCCTCTCTCTCCTCCTTTCCCCTCTCTACCCCCACACCCTCCCTGTCTCTCTTGCTCTCCCATCTGGCTTCCCCTTCTCTCCCTCACTTTCCCTCTGCCCCCTCCCCTCTCTACCCCCATACCCTCACTCTCCCCATGTCTCTAACTCTTCCCCTCTTTATCCCCTCTGCCCCCCCTCTACCCCCACTCTCACTCTCCCCCTCTGGCTGACCCCTCTTTATCTTCTCTGCCCCCCCCCTCTCCCTCACTTTCCCTCTGCCCCACCTCTCCTCCTTTCCCCTCTCTACCCCCACACCCTGACTCTCCCCATCTCTCTCGTTCTCCCCCTCTGTATCGCCTCTGGCTCTCCCCCTCTTCTCTCTCCCCCTCCTCTCTCTCTCTCTCTCTTCCCTGAGCACACTCTTGCTTTATGCCCTCCCTCTTCTTGGTACAGTGTCTATCTCTGCCTAATGCTGGGTACTCACTTTCCCTCTGCCCCCTCTCTCCTCGTCTCTCTTGCTCTCCCCTTTGGCTGCCCCCTCTTTATCTCCTCTTGATCCCCTCTTTCTGTCCCCCAATCTCTCTTGCTTTATACACTCTCTCTTCCTGACACCACGTCTCTCTCTGACAGTGTTTCTCCTCCCTCTTGCTCTCCCCTGGACACACTCTCTGCTTTACACACTCTTTTCCTGACACGGTCTCTCTCTATTTGACAGTGTCTCTCCCCCTCTTTCCCTCACTCTCCCCTGGACACACTCTCTTGTTTTATACACTCTCACTGACACTCTTTCCCTTCCTCTCTCCCCCTTCTTTCTCTCTCTCTCTCATCCCTGGGCACTAACCCTTGCTTTATTCACTTTCTCCTCTTTATCTAGCTGGGGGGGGGGGGGGGGAGCGGCTTCCAATATGGCAACGAATATGTGGTTAAAATGTCTACCTACGCCACAGGATAGATCCATAGATTGATAGATAAAGACAGATAAACAGGCAGATATAAACATAGATACTGTAGATAAATAAATGTGTCATCTGTAAATATATAGTCAGTGTAGGTGTGTGTTTGTGTGTATGAAGCGGTGTGTATACAGGTGTGTGTGTGTGTGTATGTAGCTGTGTATACAGGTGTGTGTGTATGTAGTTGTGTATATATGGGTGTTTGTGTAGGTGTGTGTACTAGTCTGTGGTGACACAGGTGGAGCGGAGCATACAGCAGTAGGACATGGCAGGGCCCCACGTGGTGCCAAGTGCTACACAGTAACAAGATGGCGTCAAACTTGCACAGACGAAGTATCAGCAGCCATCTTGGGAAGAGAAGAGGCTTTTGTTATAGTGTCATAAAAGTAATATCCACGCACACTCATTCCCACACACGTCGCATCCCCATGTCCCCATCTACAGCGTGTGACATCCCATGTGTCATCGCTGTCTGGTGGACTGGGAACCAATATCTATCTATATAGGGAGTGTCACGATCCGATCATGTGATGGATGGAATAATTCATCCTGTTATTATGTGTGAGATCAATGTATTTCTTCAGTACTTCAGTGAACTGTTGGTGACCCAGGGAGGATGCTAGGAGATTGGTTCTGTATTCCCTCAGGAGTGACCATCTGTAGATTTCCCTGAAGTTAGGGTCTGATACCCCTCATAAACCAGATTGGGGATTAGATCAATACTGTCCAGACAAGAGGCCAGAGGTGCTCTGCCCCCTCCAGTACATATCTCTTATCAGACTTGGCTTCCTGTCTGTTGCATTCCACTGGGTAAAAAAATTGTACAAATCACTTAAAAGCAGTAGATTAATCCTTCGTGTAGAAAGATCAATTATTTAGGGACATTCATTAGTGTCCAGCAGGGAAATGGTCAAAATCCCAAAGGGGGAGGGATGAGGGAATCTGCAGGTATAATTACACGCTTCTCCCTATAGCCTGCGTACTTCTTGGGGATCAGCCAGCAGGCAGGAAGCGACCCAATGTTTCATGTGAAGTCCCCCACTACAGCACCAGTACTTGTGTGTAAGATACAGTTCTGTGATTTTCATCCCTTTTTACTTTGTTTGAGTTGTATTCTTCTGTGTGTACTTTTAAAATCTTTGTAATCATCTTTGTAACCATTTTATCATTATGTGCCTCCCACACTTTAAGGGACCAAAAGTAATGGGACAAACTAAACAATCTTAAAACAAACTTTCACTTTTTAATAATTTGTTGCAAATCCTTTGCAGTGAATTACAGCCTGAATTCTAGAATGCAGATGCTGGGTGTCATCCCTGGTGATGAGAGGCCTCTATTGCAAATGTCTTCAGTTTCTGCTTGTTGTTGGGGCATTTTCCCTTCAGTTTTGTCTTCTCCAAGTGAAATGCTGAATCGGATTCAGGTCAGGTGACTGACTCGGCCATTGCAGAACATTCCACTTATTTGCCTTAAAAACCGCTTTGGTTGCTTTTGCAGTATGTTTCGGGTCATTGTCCATCTGCGCTGTGAAGCGCTGTCCAATGAGTTCTGAAGCATGTGACTGAAAATGAGCAGATAATATTGTCTGAAACACTTCAGAATTCATCCTGCTGCTTTGTCAGCAGTCACATGATCAATAAATACAAGGGAACCAGTTCCATTGGCAGCCATACATGCCCATGCCATGACAATACCACCACCATGCTTCACTGATCAGGTGGTATGATTTAGATCATGAGCAGTTCCTTTCCTTCTCTATACTCTTCTCTTCCCATCACTCTGGTACAAGTTGATCTTAGTCTCATCTGTCCATAGGTTTTTGTTCCAGAACTGTAAAGGTATTTTTAGATGTTGTTTGGCCAACTCTTCCTGTTTTTCAGGCTCACCAATAATTGACGTCTTGTGGTGAACCCTCTATATTCACTATTGTGATGTCTTCTCTTGGTTGCTGACTTTGACACATATACACCTACCTCCTGGAGAGTGTTCGTGATCTGGCCAACTGTTGTGAAGGGGTTTTTCTTCACCAGGAAAGTAATTCTTCTGTCATCCACCACAATTGATTTGGCCACCCATAATATTTTTGCTATCTCTTGGATGGGTTTCTTTTGATTTTTCAGCCTAACGATGGCTTACTTCACTAATAGTGGCAGCTCTTTGGATCTCATATTGACAGTCAACAGCAACATATTCCAAATGCCAATGTCACACCTGGAATCAACTCCAGACCTGCTTAATTGATGATGGAACAACGAGGGAATAGCCCACACCTGTCCATGAATTAGCTTTTGAGTCGATTGTCCCATTACCTTTGGTCCCTTAAAAAGTGAGGCACATATAGAAACCATTGTAATTGTTACACCATTCACCTGATTTGGATGTAAATACCCTCAAATTAAAGCTGAACGTCCGCAATTAAAGTACATTGTGTTTGGTTCATTATATATCCATTGTGGGGGTGTATGGAGCCCAAAATAGGAGAATTGTGTCGATATCCCAATATTTAAGGACCTGACTGTAGCTGTGTGTGATAAGCGGCAGCCAGTAATAGCATAGCAGTCCCACCAAGTTACAAGTCCAGAAGGGAAGCTATATAATACATAAGTGCCTCAGAGGGTTATGTGTGCGGTATATAAATATGATAGGCTTGTCTGAAGAGGTGAGTTTACAGGGAACACTGGAAAGTTTGGAGGCTAGCGCAGAGTCTTATTGTGCGTGGAAGGGCATTCCATAGGGTGGGAGCAGCCCGATGAAAGTCCTGTAATAGTGAATGGGAGCTGGTGATCCGTGCAGAGGAGACGCAGTTCTTGTGCAGTGCGGAGTGGTCGAGATGGGAGATATTTTGTGATAAGTGCAGAGATATATGCTGGTGCAGTATGGTTAATAGCTTTATAAGCGAGTAGAAGTGTTTTATATAGGATACGGTAAGATACAGGCAACCAATGGAGGGACTGGCAGAGCAGATCAGCAGACGATGAGCGTCTTCCTAGGAAGATCAGCCTAGCAGCAGCATTTAGTATGGATTGCAGTGGTGAGAGTCTGTTCTTGGGAAGACCAGTTAGGAGACTATTGCAATAATCAATGCGGGATATAATGAGTGCATGGATAAGAGATTTGGTAGTGTCTTGTGTGAGATACGGTCGTATTTTGGATATGTTTTTTAGATGCATGTAACATGATTTGGAGACAGATTGAATGTGGGGAAGAAAGGACAGGTCAGAGTCGAGGCCTAAGCAACGAGCTTGTGGTAGATTGTTGAGTTGTCAACAGTGATGGAGATATCAGGATGGTAACGGTTCTTGTTGGCGGGAATATAAGTAGAGATATGCAGGTTCTGATTACTCTGATTTACTCTGAATTCAAAGCAGGATCTTATTTGCTATCCCCAATCACATGACATTTGTTGACAGTTGATAGCCAATAAGATCCTGCTTTGAAATCAGAGCCTGCACATCTCTAAATATAAGTAATTCCGTTTTGGAAATATTGAGTTTGAGTTGGCGAGAAGACATCCAAGATGAGATGGCAGAGAGACAATCAGAGACTCGGCCCAAAACCACTGGTGACAGCTCTGGGGTTGATAGATAGATTTGAGTATCATTGGCATATAAGTGATACTGAAATCCGAACGAGCTCCAGTAGCTTGGAGAGGCATGGGAGCTGAGAGAGAGTTAGGGTCAGAATTGTGTTTTTTCAGAATGGGAGTTATCACTGCATGTTTGAACAGAGTAGGAAAAGTAGCAGTAGTAAGAGAGAGATTGCAGATTTTAGTTGAGGTTGGAATAAGCACAGGAGATAGATTTTTTTAATGATTTGTGCAGGTATAGGATCAAGAGTAGAGGTAGTAGAGTAGGAGGATAAGGCTCAATTGAAGAGAAAGTGGGTTCAGGTGGGGAAGAAAGAGGGTTAGAGGTAGTGGAAGAGCATACCATTTCATCTCGGATGTTATCAATCTTGTCCTTAAAGTAGGAGGCAAGTTCTTGTGCATTGATGGTAGGCGGTGGGGGAGGAGGGGGAGTGTACAGAAGAAACTTAAATGTGTTGAAAAGTCGCTTAGGGTTGGTGGCATGAGAAGAGATGAGAGATTGGTAGTATGTTTGTTTGGCAGTGTCCAAAGCATTGCTGTAGGAGTAGTAGCTAGTTTTATATGCGAGGAAATCAGTCATACTACGAGATTTACGCCATTGGCGTTCTACTTTATGTGACTGATTTTATAGTTGTCTTGATGTTTTGGAGTGCCACGGTTGGTATCTAAGCCTAAGTGGGGTGTAATGGGTAGCTGGAGCCACGTCATCAAGGGCTGTTTCAAGAGTCTGGTAGAGGTGGGAAACAGCAGAGTCAGGAGAGGTAAATGTAGAAATTAGTGAGAGCTGTTGTTGCAGGGAGGTGGTAAGTTGTGGAAAATTAATAGCATTAGTATTTCTGCGGGTTAGAGTAGACTTGCATGATTTCTGTGTCAGTGAGCTTGGGGTAATGGAGGAGAGTGAGAGGGTAATGAGATTGTGATGAGAGAGAGGGAAGGGAGTGTTAGTAAAATCAGCCTGGTGAAAACAAGGTCAAGGCAGTGGCCTTCCTCATGAGTAGCGGCGTCGGACCACTGGGAGAGGCCGAGAGAGGAGGTTAGAGAGAGGAGTTTGGAAGCATGCAAAGATGGTGGACTGTCAATAGCAATATTAAAGTCACCCAGGATGATAGTGGAGATGTCAGAGGATAAGAAATGGGGGAGCCAGGCAGAGAAATCTTCCAGAAATTGAGTTTCGGGAAGCCCAGGTGGGCGATAGATAGCAGCAACACGCAGATAGAAAGGGGAAAAAACCCTAATGGAGTGAACTTCAAATGATGTAAATGTGAGTGAAGGAACTGGTGGTAGAACTGAGTATGTGAAGGCTTGTGACAGTAATATACCAACCCCACCTCCTTTAGTTACCAGGCCTGGAGGTGTGATTGAGGTGGAGACCACCATGTGACAGTGCTGCAGGCGAGGCTGTGTCTGATTGTGTGACCATGTTACAGTAACCAGGCCTGGAGGTGTGAGGTGGAAACCACCATGTGACAGTGCTGCAGGCGAGGCAGTGTCTGATTGTGTGACCATGTTACAGTAACCAGGCCTGGAGGTGTGTGTGAGGTGGAGACCACCATGTGACAGTGCTGCAGGCGAGGCTGTGTCTGATTGTGTGACCATGTTACAGTAACCAGGCCTGGAGGTGTGTGTGAGGTGGAAACCACCATGTGACAGTGCTGCAGGCGAGGCAGTGTCTGATTGTGTGACCATGTTACAGTAACCAGGCCTGGAGGTGTGTGTGAGGTGGAGACCACCATGTGACAGTGCTGCAGGCGAGGCAGTGTCTGATTGTGTGACCATGTTACAGTAACCAGGCCTGGAGATGTGAGTGAAGTGGAAACCACCATGTGACAGTGCTGTAGGCGAGGCCGTGTCTGATTGTGTGAGCCAGGTTTCTGTAACTGCCAGCAGGTTGAAGTTGTGAGAGATAATGAGGTCATGGATGGATGTTAATTTATTGCAAACAGAGCGTGCATTCAATAGGGCACATTTAAGTTGTTTGGAGTGTGGTGGGAGGCATGTGATATTTATGAGGTTAGCCGAATTTCTAGGCATACAACCAGTAAACTCTGAGTGGGACAGGTGGTTTGGGCCTGGGTTTGGTGATATGTCACCAGCTAATAAGATTAGAAAGGAGAGATAGATAAAGGTGGATGTTTGTGTTTTTTGTATTGTTGGTGGGATGTGGATGTGAAAGTACAAGTAGAGAGGTAAGTAAAGAGCTCATGACTGTTTAGAAGAGGGGAGTGAATAATGGAAGAGGCAATGTGCACAGAGTGGTGAGTGTCAGGGAGATTATAGGATGGTTGGAGTTTGGTGAGTATTCCATGTAATGTAATGAGAAGTAGCATTGTGGTGAGCATGATGTGATTGTGTGTATGTTAGAGACAGGGTTACGTAGAGTGGATAAGTATAGTAATAATGTGTAATAAGTATTGTATTTACCTTGCTTGATGTTGTACAATGTTTTTCACTGTTCGTTATGAGTAATTCCTACTTTGTAATTTCTACTTAGTAGATTTCTAAATTATAGAACTGCCCTCTATGTGAACAGATATACCACCAGGTCTAAGTAGGAGAGCCAACAGCTAAGTGTCACATGACCAGCTAATCAAAGGACACAAATTAGCCTGGGTTAAATAAACACTAGCCAAAAATATACTCCATAAAACTGCCTCAGTGACCACAGCTTCAAAGAGGTAATGCAAAGGCTAGAAACACATTAACAATACGACACTGGTTATGCAATGGGCAAAATACAGATTATCAATTTATAGTGATTTTAAGATACTAATTTAAATCACATACATTGTATAATTACTGCAATGGGCTCATGGGAGTTTTTGCAGAGCAGACTGCTGGGACTTGTAGTGCTCACCAATTTAAATCACATACCCGTGAGAAGAGAAATAAACAGAAGATCAGTCCATATTCAGGGAAATTCATGCAGGATAACTGTTCTTTATGAGTAATTCATAAAGAACAGTGCTGCTCCGCCTCCCGAATGCCGCTATTGGCCGCCTTGCGGCTCCTGATTGGCCGCTAGGCCGCAAGCCGGCCAATAGCGGCATTCGGGAGGTGGAGCCGCACGATGTACACAAACACCGTGCGGCTTCTACTGTCCGGGCTGATTTCGGGTGTCGGTTTGTTTTTTTGCCAAGACCCTTACCTGGACTACATCGCCCTGGGACAGGTGAGTATGGTTTCCTTCCACAGCTTCCTCCATGGATTTCGTCGGATCCGGACGCCATCGCCGACAGCGACGTCGACTTGAAGAAGGACGTCGACATGGATCCAGAAGACCGCCGACACAGGACCAGAAGATGACACAGGACCAGGGCTACCTACGGAAAGAAGATAGGTAAGTATTAGTATGTGTGGGCTTTGTATGTGTCACGGACCCACCGGTCGCCTGCTCCGATACGTCAATCTGAGCAGCTCCGGCCGTGACTGGGGTTCACTTAGGACACTCGGGTCCTTTCCTTGAGGTACACTGCCACCAGCCAAAACCTGATTTTAGCGCTTGAAACTGCGCAAGGGGCGGCTTGGCTCGCACCTGACCGCACAATACAATATACAAATGGTTACACGCTGGAGCGTTCTCTTCTGAGGCTAATGAGTCTTAAGAACACAGAACCAGGACTGAGAATATGTATTATTTATTCCTAGAAATACTACAGAGCTTTAGAAAATAGTTACAAGATTTTACAATGATTTTAAAAGTACACACGAGTTTAAATGCAATTTCAGAAATAAAATAAAAAGGGAAAAATGACAGAACCGTAGCTTACACTTAAGTACCAATCCTGACGTGGGGGGGTTCTCCACAAGAAATCTCTGGTCGCTTACAGCCTGTTTGCTAGACCCCCAGGTAGTGACACTGACTATAGGGAGAAGGGTCTTAGTTATACCTTGAAGACTCCCTCATCCCTCCCACCCTTGGGATTTTTAACCATTCCCTTGCTGAGCCTACTGAAGGTCCCTAGATATAGGATCTTTCCCATAAAGAATTTGTCCCTGCTTTGAAGTAGATTTTATACATTCCTCAAGTGATAAGAGGTAATTTAGTGGAGGGCCAGAGCAACTTTGGCCGGTTGGCTGGACACTATTGCTCTCCCCCCCAATCTGGTTTATGAGGGGTCTCAGATCTTATCTTACATCCTAACTCCAGAGGAGTCCACAGATGGCTACACTCCCTGGGTCACCAATAGTCCACACACATAATACATGACATGTTCTGATCTCCCACATAATAATCACAGGCGGCATGATTTTACCCAACATACCAGACATACATTGATTGAACAGATAATCATAACAGGAGGCATACGTTAGTTTGATCGATCACCTGATCTGATCGTTACAGTATGTATTAAAGTTTTATTTTAAGTATGTGTCAGTGTGTTTTATTGTACTATTTTTAATACTGTGGCACTACAAGACCCAGCGGGCCCTTTAATGCCCCACAGGCTGGGACTTGTGGTTCTCCAAGTCCCAGCTTGCGGGGGAGGCTTGCTGGGACTCATAGTGCCCCAGTATTAGACAATAGTTTAATCTTTTTTTTACACCACTATCAGCTCGATGCCCACCGCCCAGGGGCATCGAGGACAGCACCAGGCTCCAGCCTGGTCAGGTAAGTCCTGGAGGGGGGGACCCCTTTATTGGGGGGGTCCCCACTCCCCCAGGACCCCTGGCCAGGCTGACCGGTCAGAGGGCTGAATGCTTTGGCCGGGGGGACTTGTATAAAAAGTCTCCCCCCGGCTGTGGCATTACCCTGCTGGCTGGTTGTGCCTGGGGCTGGTTCTTGAAATACGGGGGACCCCTAGTCATTTTGTCCCCCGTATTTTGGGAACCAGCCCCGGACCTGGAGCCTGGGGCTGGTTGTTAAAAATCGGGGAACCCCTATTTGTCGGGTTCCCTGATTTTTAATTACTGGCCCGGCTCCTTCAGCCTGGTGCTGGTTATAGCTGTGGGGGGGGACCCCACGCCGTTTCTTTTTATTTATTTATTTAATTTTTCTATTTTTTTTACACACTGCAGCCTGCACGGATCTGACTGATCCGTGCAGACTGCCAGAAACATTTGTATTAGCGGCCGTATATATGTGCCGCTAATACGAATGGTTACACCATCGGAGGGTTACAAAGCAGTCGTATCTGACTGCTTTGTAATTTCCCCTCCGGAACACGACTTTGCATACGACTAAAACAGTCGTATGCAGCCGTAGGGGAAATACCAATACGAAAAACTAGGTTTTTCATATTGGTAAATTTCCCCCATAATATCCATATATGTGACAGTATATATGTCAGTATTATTAGCACCTGGGAGTTACGTTCCCTTGTCCCGTATACAGTCACAGTGTGGGTGACGTATAATATCCGTATATGTGACAGTATATAGGTCAGTATTATTAGCACATGGGAGTTACGTTCCCTTGTCCTGTATACGGTCACAGTGTGTGGGTGATGTATAATATCCGGATATGTGACAGTACTATAGGTCCAGGGCCGGCTAGGCATTTGTCTAGGGCGCCGGCCACTGGAGGGCGGCATTTTGCCCCCCCCCCCTGCCGCCCGGGTACTTGTCCTACGGCGCTGTGTATTTAAATCTGGCGGCGGAGGCAGCGGGGGTCCCTGCAGTCCATTAGAAATAACGAGCGCTATCCGCCGGGCTATGCGGAAGCGCTTCTGTTGTGAAAACACTGGTAGCACGGCGTACGCTGATCTCAGCCAATCAGCGTGCTGCCAGTGTTTTCACAACAGAAGTGCTTCCGCATAGCCCGGCGGATAGCGCTCGTTATTTCTAATGGACTGCAGGGACCCCCGCTTCCTCCGCCGCCAGATTTAAATACACAGCGCCGCAGGACAGGTACCCCCCCCCCCCCCCCGGCACCGGGGCGCCCCCACCCCGACTCGCCTGGGGCGCTCCTGTATAGGTCAGTATTATTAGCACCTGGGAGTTACGTTCCCTTGTCCTGTATACTGTCACAGTGTGTGGGTGATGTATAATATCCGTATATGTGACAGTATATAGGTCAGTATTATTAGCACATGGGAGTTACGTTCCCTTGTCCTGTATACTGTCACAGTGTGTGGGTGATGTATAATATCCGTATATGTGACAGTATATAGGTCAGTATTATTAGCACCTGGGAGTTACGTTCCCTTGTCCTGTATACTGTCACAGTGTGTGGGTGATGTATAATATCCGTATATGTGACAGTATATAGGTCAGTATTATTAGCACCTGGGAGTTACGTTCCCTTGTCCTGTATGTGGGTGACTTTGTCACAGTGTTCCCTTGTCACAGTGTGTGGGTGACTTCTGATATCCGTATATGTGACAGTATATAGGTCAGTATTATCCTGCATCTCACCGCTCTCCTCTCCTTTGCAGGGTACTGCCTCATACGGGGGTCGCCCCAGGCATCACATAGGACGTCTATTTCCATGGCTGAGCAGGCCCCCGAGGTTCCAAATTATGTTTACCTCAGCCTGGACGCAGTATCCAGCCGCCGACACAACCCATGCCGACAGAGGCAACTCTAACAACATGGTACGTTCTCTTTATTATTATTATCATTTTATTTATAAGGCGCCAAGTGTTTCGCAGCGCCGTACAAAGGAACAATACAGGGAGACAAAGCTTGGCATAACATTGAATACATAACAAAAATACAGTACAAATAAAGAGCGCCACAGATCAATACACATTACAGCTTAAATATAAGTAGTGAGGACTCAATCAACATACAACTAGAGGCTTGAGGTCAATGATGGAGAGGAGTATGAAGATGGTCACTGAGTGTTGGAGTATAGGAGAGCTGTGAGTGACATGTGAAGAGAAGTGGGCTTTGACAACAGGAGGGAAGAGGGCCCTGCTCGGAGGAGCTTACAATCTAGTAGGAAGGGGAGACAGACAGATTACATGAGGTGCAAGCGAGTGGGTGGTGGTTAGATAGCAGGATGTAAACAGGCAAGGGGTCGGAGAACCAGCTGGTTTATGCAGTGGAAGGGTACACTTTGATGAATAGGTGAGTTTTCAGTGCACGTTTGAAGCTTTGCAAGGTCGGGGAGAGTCTAATGGAGCGAGGGAGTGCGTTCCACTGAAGGGGTGCAGCACAGGCAAAGTCCTGTACTCTAGCATGGGAAGCAGTGATCAGGGTGGAGGAGAGACGACAGTCGTCAGCTGACCGTAGAGGGCGGGAGGGTGTATGAATGGAGATGAGGTTAGAGATATATGGAGCAATGGAATTAGAGATGGCCCTGTATGTGAGTGTGAGGCGTTTGAAGAGGATTCTGTAGGGGAATGGAAGCCAGTGCAGATTTTGTTGAAGGGGAGTGGCAGAATTAGAGCGGCGGGAGAGGAAGATAAGCCTGGCTGCAGCATTGAGGACAGATTGGAGAGGAGCCAATTGGGATCGAGCGACGCCGGTAAGGAGAGTATTGTAGTAGGTTGAGTCGTGAGATGACCAATGAGTGGATGATCAGCTTAGTTCACCATTCCCTGACCACTCACTGTGTCTCATCCTTACCGACCACTAACTGCCAAACTGCGCCTCATCCTCACTGACCACTCACTGCGCCTCATCCTCACTGACCACTCACTGCGCCTCATCCTCACCGACCACTCACTGTGCCTCATCCTCACTACATAGAGACATAGACTGTGACGGCAGATAAGAACCACTTGGCCCATCTAGTCTGCCCCTTTATTAAATATGTTACCTCAAACCATATTTGATCCTTATTTTTTTGACTGGCCTCATCCTCACCACCCCCCGCCACCTCCCTCTGGTACCATACGAGGTGATACATGTGAGCACATCCCCTCCCCCCCCGCCGCCTCCCTCTGGTACCATGCGAGGGGATACATGTGAGCACATCCCCCCGCCACCTCCCTCTGGTACCGTGCGAGGTGATACATGTGAGCACATCCCCCGCCACCTCCCTCTGGTACCATGCGAGGTGATACATGTGAGCACATCCCCCGCCACCTCCCTCTGGTACCGTGCGAGGTGATACATGTGAGCACATCCCCCGCCACCTCCCTCTGGTACCGTGCGAGGGGATACATGTGAGCACATCCCCCCGCCACCTCCCTCTGGTACCGTGCGAGGGGATACATGTGAGCACCTCCCCCCGCCACCTCCCTCTGGTACCGTGCGAGGTGATACATGTGAGCACATCCCCCCGCCACCTCCCTCTGGTACCGTGCGAGGTGATACATGTGAGCACATCCCCCCGCCACCTCCCTCTGGTACCGTGCGAGGTAAAACATGTGAGCACATCCCCCCCGCCACCTCCCTCTGGTACCTTGCGAGGTGATACATGTGAGCACATCCCCCGCCGCCTCCCTCTGGTAAAGTGCGAGGGGATACATGTGAGCACATCCCCCCGCCACCTCCCTCTGGTACCGTGCGAGGTGATACATGTGAGCACATCCCCCGCCACCTCCCTCTGGTACCATGCGAGGTGATACATGTGAGCACATCCCCCGCCACCTCCCTCTGGTACCGTGCGAGGTGATACATGTGAGCACATCCCCCGCCACCTCCCTCTGGTACCGTGCGAGGGGATACATGTGAACACATCCCCCGCCACCTCCCTCTGGTACCGTGCGAGGGGATACATGTGAGCACATCCCCCCGCCACCTCCCTCTGGTACCGTGCGAGGGGATACATGTGAGCACATCCCCCGCCGCCTCCCTCTGGTACCGTGCGAGGGGATACATGTGAGCACATCCCCCCACCACCTCCCTCTGGTACCGTGCGAGGGGATACATGTGAGCACATCCCCCGCCACCTCCCTCTGGTACCATGCGAGGTGATACATGTGAGCACATCCCCCGCCACCTCCCTCTGGTACCGTGCGAGGTGATACATGTGAGCACATCCCCCGCCACCTCCCTCTGGTACCGTGCGAGGGGATACATGTGAGCACATCCCCCCGCCACCTCCCTCTGGTACCGTGCGAGGGGATACATGTGAGCACATCCCCCCGCCACCTCCCTCTGGTACCGTGCGAGGTGATACATGTGAGCACATCCCCCCGCCACCTCCCTCTGGTACCGTGCGAGGTGATACATGTGAGCACATCCCCCGCCACCTCCCTCTGGTACCGTGCGAGGTGATACATGTGAGCACATCCCCCGCCACCTCCCTCTGGTACCGTGCGAGGTGATACATGTGAGCACATCCCCCCAGCCACCTCCCTCTGGTACCGTGCGAGGTGATACATGTGAGCACATCCCCCGCCACCTCCCTCTGGTACCGTGCGAGGTAAAACATGTGAGCACATCCCCCCCGCCACCTCCCTCTGGTACCTTGCGAGGTGATACATGTGAGCACATCCCCCGCCGCCTCCCTCTGGTAAAGTGCGAGGGGATACATGTGAGCACATCCCCCCGCCACCTCCCTCTGGTACCGTGCGAGGTGATACATGTGAACACATCCCCCGCCACCTCCCTCTGGTACCGTGCGAGGGGATACATGTGAGCACATCCCCCCGCCACCTCCCTCTGGTACCGTGCGAGGGGATACATGTGAGCACATCCCCCCGCCGCCTCCCTCTGGTACCGTGCGAGGGGATACATGTGAGCACATCCCCCCGCCACCTCCCTCTGGTACCGTGCGAGGGGATACATGTGAGCACATCCCCCGCCACCTCCCTCTGGTACCGTGCGAGGTGATACATGTGAACACATCCCCCGCCACCTCCCTCTGGTACTGTGCGAGGGGATACATGTGAGCACATCCCCCCGCCACCTCCCTCTGGTACCGTGCGAGGGGATACATGTGAGCACATCCCCCCGCCACCTCCCTCTGGTACCATGCGAGTGGATACATGTGAGCACATCCCCCCCACTGCCACCTCCCTCTGGTACCATGCGAGGGGATACATGTGAGCACATCCCCCGCCGCCGCCCTCTGGTACCGTGCGAGGTGATACATGTGAGCACATCCCCCCCGCCGCCACCTCCCTCTGGTACCATGCGAGGGGATACATGTGAGCACATCCCCCCCGCCGCCACCTCCCTCTGGTACCATGCGAGTTGATACATGTGAGCACATTCCCCGCCGCCTCCCTCTGGTACCGTGCGAGGGGATACATGTGAGCACATCCCCCCGCCACCTCCCTCTGGTACCGTGCGAGGTGATACATGTGAACACATCCCCCGCCACCTCCCTCTGGTACCGTGCGAGGGGATACATGTGAGCACATCCCCCCGCCACCTCCCTCTGGTACCGTGCGAGGTGATACATGTGAGCACATCCCCCCGCCACCTCCCTCTGGTACCGTGCGAGGGGATACATGTGAGCACATCCCCCCCGCCACCTCCCTCTGGTACCATGCGAGGGGATACATGTGAGCACATCCCCCCGCCACCTCCCTCTGGTACCATGCGAGGGGATACATGTGAGCACATCCCCCGCCGCCTCCCTCTGGTACCGTGCGAGGTGATACATGTGAGCACATCCCCCCCGCCGCCACCTCCCTCTGGTACCATGCGAGGGGATACATGTGAGCACATCCCCCCCGCCGCCACCTCCCTCTGCTACCATGCGAGGGGATACATGTGAGCACATCCCCCCTGCCGCCACCTCCCTCTGGTACCATGCAAGTTGATACATGTGAGCACATTCCCCGCCGCCTCCCTCTGGTACCGTGCGAGGGGATACATGTGAGCACATCCCCCCGCCACCTCCCTCTGGTACCGTGCGAGGTGATACATGTGAACACATCCCCCGCCACCTCCCTCTGGTACCGTGCGAGGGGATACATGTGAGCACATCCCCCCGCCACCTCCCTCTGGTACCGTGCGAGGTGATACATGTGAGCACATCCCCCCACCACCTCCCTCTGGTACCGTGCGAGGGGATACATGTGAGCACATCCCCCCCGCCACCTCCCTCTGGTACCATGCGAGGGGATACATGTGAGCACATCCCCCCCGCCACCTCCCTCTGGTACCATGCGAGGGGATACATGTGAGCACATCCCCCCGCCACCTCCCTCTGGTACTATGCAAGGGGATACATGTGAGCACATCCCCCCCGCCACCTCCCTCTGGTACCATGCGAGGGGATACATGTGAGCACATCCCCCGCCGCCTCCCTCTGGTACCGTGCAAGGTGATACATGTGAGCACATCCCCCCCGCCGCCACCTCCCTCTGGTACCATGCGAGGAGATACATGTGAGCACATCCCCCCCGCCGCCACCCTCTGGTACCATGCGAGGGGATACATGTGAGCACATCCCCCGCCGCCTCCCTCTGGTACCGTGCAAGGGGATACATGTGAGCACATCCCCCCCGCCGCCACCTCCCTCTGGTACCATGCGAGGGGATACATGTGAGCACATCCCCCCCGCCGCCACCTCCCTCTGGTACCATGCGAGGGGATACATGTGAGCACATCCCCCCCGCCGCCACCTCCCTCTGGTACCGTGCAAGGTGATACATGTGAGCACATCCCCCCCGCCGCCACCTCCCTCTGGTACCATGCGAGGGGATACATGTGAGCACATCCCCCCCGCCACCTCCCTCTGGTACCATGCGAGGGGATACATGTGAGCACATCCCCCGCCGCCTCCCTCTGGTACCGTGCAAGGTGATACATGTGAGCACATCCCCCCCGCCGCCACCTCCCTCTGGTACCATGCGAGGGGATACATGTGAGCACATCCCCCCCGCCGCCACCTCCCTCTGGTACCATGCGAGGGGATACATGTGAGCACATCCCCCCCGCCGCCACCTCCCTCTGGTACCATGCGAGGTGATACATGTGAGCACATCCCCCCCGCCGCCACCTCCCTCTGGTACCATGCGAGGGGATACATGTGAGCACATCCCCCAGCCACCTCCCTCTGGTACCATGCGAGGGGATACATGTAAGCACATTCCCCCCCCCCCCCCCCCCCCGCCACCTCCCTCTGGTACCATGCGAGGTGATACATGTGAGCACATCCCCCCGCCACCTCCCTCTGGTACCATGCGGAGTGATACATGTGAGCACATCCCCCCGCCACCTCCCTCTGGTACCATGCGAGGTGATACATGTGAGCACATCCCCCCGCCACCTCCCTCTGGTACCGTGCCTGGGGATACATGTGAGCACATCCCCCCACCACCTCCCTCTGGTACCGTGCGAGGGGATACATGTGAGCACACCCCCCCCCCGCCACCTCCCTCTGGTACCGTGCGAGGGGATACATGTGAACACATCCCCCCGCCACCTCCCTCTGGTACCATGCGAGGGGATACATGTGAGCACATCCCCCGCCGCCGCCCTCTGGTACCGTGCGAGGTGATACATGTGAGCACATCCCCCCCGCCGCCACCTCCCTCTGGTACCATGCGAGGGGATACATGTGAGCACATCCCCCCCGCCGCCACCTCCCTCTGGTACCATGCGAGTTGATACATGTGAGCACATTCCCCGCCGCCTCCCTCTGGTACCGTGCGAGGGGATACATGTGAGCACATCCCCCCGCCACCTCCCTCTGGTACCGTGCGAGGTGATACATGTGAACACATCCCCCGCCACCTCCCTCTGGTACCGTGCGAGGGGATACATGTGAGCACATCCCCCCGCCACCTCCCTCTGGTACCGTGCGAGGTGATACATGTGAGCACATCCCCCCGCCACCTCCCTCTGGTACCGTGCGAGGGGATACATGTGAGCACATCCCCCCCGCCACCTCCCTCTGGTACCATGCGAGGGGATACATGTGAGCACATCCCCCCCGCCACCTCCCTCTGGTACCATGCGAGGGGATACATGTGAGCACATCCCCCGCCGCCTCCCTCTGGTACCGTGCGAGGTGATACATGTGAGCACATCCCCCCCGCCGCCACCTCCCTCTGGTACCATGCGAGGGGATACATGTGAGCACATCCCCCCCGCCGCCACCTCCCTCTGGTACCATGCGAGGGGATACATGTGAGCACATCCCCCCCGCCGCCACCTCCCTCTGGTACCATGCGAGGGGATACATGTGAGCACTTCCCCCAGCCACCTCCCTCTGGTACCATGCGAGGGGATACATGTAAGCACATTCCCCCCCCCCGCCACCTCCCTCTGGTACCATGCGAGGTGATACATGTGAGCACATCCCCCCGCCACCTCCCTCTGGTACCATGCGAGGTGATACATGTGAGCACATCCCCCCGCCACCTCCCTCTGGTACCATGCGAGGTGATACATGTGAGCACATCCCCCCGCCACCTCCCTCTGGTACCGTGCCTGGGGATACATGTGAGCACATCCCCCCACCACCTCCCTCTGGTACCGTGCGAGGGGATACATGTGAGCACACCCCCCCCCGCCACCTCCCTCTGGTACCGTGCGAGGGGATACATGTGAACACATCCCCCCGCCACCTCCCTCTGGTACCATGCGAGGGGATACATGTGAGCACATCCCCCCCGCCACCTCCCTCTGGTACCGTGCGAGGTGATACATGTGAGCACATCCCCCCCCGCCACCTCCCTCTGGTACCGTGCGAGGTGATACATGTGAGCACATCCCCCCGCCACCTCCCTCTGGTACCGTGCGAGGTGATACATGTGAGCACATCCCCCCCGCCACCTCCCTCTGGTACCGTGCGAGGTGATACATGTGAGCACATCCCCCCCGCCGCCACCTCCCTCTGGTACCATGCGAGGTGATACATGTGAGCACATCCCCCCCGCCGCCACCTCCCTCTGGTACCATGCGAGGGGATACATGTGAGCACATCCCCCAGCCACCTCCCTCTGGTACCATGCGAGGGGATACATGTAAGCACATTCCCCCCCCCCCCCGCCACCTCCCTCTGGTACCATGCGAGGTGATACATGTGAGCACATCCCCCCGCCACCTCCCTCTGGTACCATGCGAGGTGATACATGTGAGCACATCCCCCCGCCACCTCCCTCTGGTACCATGCGAGGTGATACATGTGAGCACATCCCCCCGCCACCTCCCTCTGGTACCGTGCCTGGGGATACATGTGAGCACATCCCCCCACCACCTCCCTCTGGTACCGTGCGAGGGGATACATGTGAGCACACCCCCCCCGCCACCTCCCTCTGGTACCGTGCGAGGGGATACATGTGAACACATCCCCCCGCCACCTCCCTCTGGTACCATGCGAGGGGATACATGTGAGCACATCCCCCCCCGCCACCTCCCTCTGGTACCGTGCGAGGTGATACATGTGAGCACATCCCCCCCGCCACCTCCCTCTGGTACCGTGCGAGGTGATACATGTGAGCACATCCCCCCGCCACCTCCCTCTGGTACCGTGCGAGGTGATACATGTGAGCACATCCCCCCCGCCACCTCCCTCTGGTACCGTGCGAGGTGATACATGTGAGCACATCCCCCCCGCCACCTCCCTCTGGTACCGTGCGAGGTGATACATGTGAGCACATCCCCCCCCGCCACCTCCCTCTGGTACCGTGCGCGGTGATACATGTGAGCACATCCCCCCGCCACCTCCCTCTGGTACCGTGCGAGGTGATACACGTGAGCACATCCCCCCCGCCGCCTCCCTCTGGTACCGTGCGAGGTGATACACGTGAGCACATTCCCCCCGCCACCTCCCTCTGGTACCGTGCGAGGGGATACATGTGAGCACATCCCCCGCCACCTCCCTCTGGTACCGTGCGAGGTGATACATGTGAGCACATCCCCCGCCACCTCCCTCTGGTACCGTGCGAGGTGATACATGTGAGCACATCCCCCCCCGCCGCCTCCCTCTGGTACCGTGCGAGGTGATACATGTGAGCACATCCCCCCGCCACCTCCCTCTGGTACCGTGCGAGGGGATACATGTGAGCACATCCCCCCCGCCACCTCCCTCTGGTACCATGCGAGGGGATACATGTGAGCACATCCCCCGCCACCTCCCTCTGGTACCGTGCGAGGGGATACATGTGAGCACATCCCCCGCCACCTCCCTTTGGTACCGTGCGAGGTGATACATGTGAGCACATCCCCCCCCCCCCCCCGCCGCCTCCCTCTGGTACCGTGCGAGGTGATACATGTGAACACATCCCCCCGCCGCCTCCCTCTGGTACCATGCAAGGGGATACATGTGAGCACATCCCCCCCGCCACCTCCCTCTGGTACCGTGCGAGGGGATACATGTGAGCACATCCCCCCCGCCACCTCCCTCTGGTACCGTGCGAGGTGATACATGTGAGCACATCCCCCCCCCGCCACCTCCCTCTGGTACCGTGCGCGGTGATACATGTGAGCACATCCCCCCGCCACCTCCCTCTGGTACCATGCGAGGTGATACACGTGAGCACATCCCCCCCGCCGCCTCCCTCTGGTACCGTGCGAGGTGATACACGTGAGCACATTCCCCCCGCCACCTCCCTCTGGTACCGTGCGAGGGGATACATGTGAGCACATCCCCCGCCACCTCCCTCTGGTACCGTGCGAGGTGATACATGTGAGCACATCCCCCGCCACCTCCCTCTGGTACCGTGCAAAGTGATACACGTGAGCACATCCCCCCCGCCGCCTCCCTCTGGTACCGTGCGAGGTGATACACGTGAGCACATTCCCCCCGCCACCTCCCTCTGGTACCGTGCGAGGGGATACATGTGAGCACATCCCCCCGCCACCTCCCTCTGGTACCGTGCGAGGGGATACATGTGAGCACATCCCCCCGCCACCTCCCTCTGGTACCGTGCGAGGGGATACATGTGAGCACATCCCCCCGCCACCTCCCTCTGGTACCGTGCGAGGGGATACATGTGAGCACATCCCCCCCGCCACCTCCCTCTGGTACCATGCGAGGGGATACATGTGAGCACATCCCCCCGCCACCTCCCTCTGGTACCGTGCGAGGGGATACATGTGAGCACATCCCCCCGCCACCTCCCTCTGGTACCATGCGAGGGGATACATGTGAGCACATCCCCCCGCCACCTCCCTCTGGTACCGTGCGAGGGGATACATGTGAGCACATCCCCCGCCACCTCCCTTTGGTACCGTGCGAGGTGATACATGTGAGCACATCCCCCCGCCACCTCCCTCTGGTACCGTGCGAGGTGATACATGTGAGCACATCCCCCCCGCCACCTCCCTCTGGTACCATGCGAGGGGATACATGTGAGCACATCCCCCGCCACCTCCCTCTGGTACCGTGCGAGGGGATACATGTGAGCACATCCCCCGCCACCTCCCTTTGGTACCGTGCGAGGTGATACATGTGAGCACATCCCCCCCCCCCCGCCGCCTCCCTCTGGTACCGTGCGAGGTGATACATGTGAACACATCCCCCCGCCGCCTCCCTCTGGTACCATGCAAGGGGATACATGTGAGCACATCCCCCCCGCCACCTCCCTCTGGTACAGTGCGAGGGGATACATGTGAACACATCCCCCAACAAGTGGCTGAAGGGGAGAGAACTCATTCGATATCACCGATTGTCTAATGATTTCTCTCCTCTCTCAACAGACTTTTATTTCTGTGTATGTTCGCCGAAGAGGGGGCGGGTGATGTCATGTGACGTTATCACCCGCCCCCAGCAGGCATCGGCCCGCCCCCGTTCCCAGGGAACGCCCAGCACTTTATAGGAACATTAGCTTAGACTGAATTCTTTCTGAAGGAGATCATTTGCTGGTCGGCGGCCCCTGAAAGATCTCCCTCCCCTGAGCTGCATGGGAGGGGGGTGTGTTCTCGTACATCCCCTCACATGGTACTGAGGGGATTCTGCACCAGGGGGTGGGCGTCGGCTGGGCGCTAAGCAGCTAGCGACCATGTGTATGGGGGCCGTAATACACAGATACTGTCAGTAAAAGGGTGTTGCTTCTATTAGCCCCACCCTCTACCTAACAATAAGCCACTAGGACCTAAGGATACCTTTCCGCCGGATTCAGTATGAAATCCCGGCATTCAAAATCCCGACTGCCGAAATCCCGACAAGGGGGGACGTGGATCGCCCCCCCTTGCGGGCTCGCTGCGCTCGCCACCCAGCGGGCCCGGTGCCTCGCTACGCTCGGCACGCTATTTTATTCTCCCTCCAGGGGTGTCGTGGACACCCCTGGAGGGAGAACGTGTCGGGATTTTGGCGGCCGAGATTCTGGCGTCGGGATTCTGAACGCCGGGATCCCGACCGCCGGGATTTTAACTGCATCCCCTTTCCACCAACTGCTTTATATATATATATATATATATATATATATATATATATATATATATATACAGTATATACATACATACATACATTATATATATATATATATATATATATATATATATATATATGTCAGTCATGTGAGTCAGAGGCTCCACCCAGCGTTACAGCTTCAGACACACTTTGAATAACAGATGTAGCCAAATATATAAGATATATATATATATATACACTGGCTCCTAGAGATCCTGTGATGCTTGGCATAGTTTACATTAAGAGGCTGTTAAGACTGCTAGACAGTTTTTTGTGCACTTTTGGATTGATTTAAGTCTGCTGAGGACTATCTTTTCCCTAAATTGGAGAGACCTCCCTTTTTTCCAAAAACTGAAGCCGATTTGAGTCTGGTGAGGACCACCCCCACCTTTTTTCCCCAAATTGGAGAGTCCCTCCCCAAAAACTGAAGCTGCATACCTCCTACAGTAATAGGAGAGACCGCGGGTAGAATCCTCGTGTGAATCCACATTTACCAATTCTGTGAGACTAAGATCACTCTAAGGTGGTGGGATACAACAGAACATCTGTAACTCTATTAAATAAATTATATTCTGAGAAAACCTTCCCCCGCCTAACTGCTGGTGGTTATTCCATTAAAAAACTTTGAGAGACTTTAATATCAAACAAAGGATATATATCCCTTACTTCGATTGGTTCATCGCCCCTGATGAAGTCCCAAGGGACGAAACGCGTTGGGCAGCGGATCTGAACTATATGTGGCATATATATATAAAAACTGCGAAATGAAAACTGAATACTGGATTTGTACCTTGTAATAAATGTTACTTGTTTTTATTTAAGTTTTATCTGACTCATTGTATGTAAAGCCACAGAGTGGTATATTTAGCGCACCCCTATCTTCTCTTTCTTTATCCTATCTAAACCTGTGCCTTTATTTAACAGCAAGGTACGATAGAGGTGCTGCTCTTAAAGCGCATTATTGGGGCCACATCTTTTTTTTTTGTCATATATATATATATATATGTATATGTATATACATATATACATATACATACACATATACATATATATATATATATATCTATTATATATTTGGCTACATCTGTCACTCAAAGTGTGTCTGAAGCTGTAACCCTGGGTGGAGCCTCTGACTCACACGACTGACTCACATGACAGAGAACCAGCCCAGTGAGCCCACAGACAGTGCCAGACACCCTCTGCCTCTCCATGTTACACAGCAAAGACACAGCTGCTCACCAGACACACCAGGTGAGCGCCCCCCACCTCCATACCTCCCAACATGACCCTCTCCAGGAGGGACAGAATGCTCTGTTTGTGGACTTCCATCTTAATTTATGATTGTCATCACCTGTTTTAAACAGGGTAATTGGTAAGAAAGGTGGTTAAGCACAGGTGATGGTAATCCATAAATTAAGAAGAAAGTCCAGAAACAGAGCAATGCGTCCCTCCTGGAGAGGGTCATGTTGGGAGGTATGCACCTACCTTCCCCCCCCCCCCCCCATTAAATGGCACATGCAAAACACTGACATGGCTATGGTCGACAATAAAAAAGGTTGACAAGATTTATTTTTCACTTTTTCCATGTTTTCATATTCATTCTCATGTGTCGACATGGACACCAATGAAGTGCCACACTTATGTCAACATTTACATGTGTTGACCTTTCTGTGTTGATTTTTTCTTGTGGCGATTCGCGGCACCCCCGCGACCCCCCTCCCGCGATTTGCAGCACACCCCCCGCAATTCGCGGCACCCACGGTGATTCCCGCAATTCGCGGCCCCACCCCGTTACACCCCCCCTCCTGCGATTCGCGGCACC
Organism: Crinia signifera; assembly: GCF_055691185.1. NCBI lineage: Eukaryota > Metazoa > Chordata > Amphibia > Anura > Myobatrachidae > Crinia > Crinia signifera. The sequence continues at coordinate 5,598,430 of NC_139221.1, forward strand.
CCGCGACCCCCCCTCCCGCGATTCGCGCCAACCCCCGGGCCCCCCCTCACAAGGTTCACGGTGCCCCCCACGACCCCCCCAACCGCGATTCCCCACCCCTGACCCCCCCTCCTGTCATTGCGGCAACCCCCTGCCCCCGCGATCCACCCTCCCGCGATTCACTGCAACCCCCCGCGCCCCCCCCCCACGATTCGCGGCACCCACCCCCCCCGCGACCCCCCTCCCGCAATTCACGGCATCCACCAACGACCCCTCCTCCCGTGATTCGCGGACACCCCTCACCTCCTCCCTCCCCCCCCACCCCCGCGCGCAATTCAAAGCAACCCCAGGATTTAAATGGCACATGCACGGCTATGGTCGACAATGAAAAAGATTGACATGAGTTTTTGAAGATTTATTTTTCTTTTTCTGAATGTTTTCATATTCATTCTCATGTGTCGGCATGGACACCGATTAAGTGCCACACTTATGTCAACATTTACATGTGTTGAACTTTCTGTGTTGATTTTTTCGTGTAGCAATTTTTTTCCAGTGACAACTATCAACTATGTGCACGTCAACCTACACATCATCAACCATTTCTTTGTATAATATATAACACCTGTTCTGTTTTACTGTAGGTGTTTTAAGTCAGATCTTTTACTGCTACTATTACTGTTATGTAAATGCATTCTGAATGACAGCAACATCCTACCATCCTTCTACAACAATATATAACCAACTAGGTGATTCATCGCGCCCCGTGCCCCCCCCTCCCGCAATTCACAGACCCCCTCGCACAATTCACGCCCCCTCCCACGCTTTGTGGACCCTCGCCCTCTCCCGCGATTCGCCGACACCTGCGCCCCCTCCCTCCCTTGATTCACGGCACCCCCGCGCCCCTCCGGCAATTCACGGCACCCCTAAGCCCCTTTTTAGTCCTCCGTATACTCACACACCCCTATCACTACCCAGCTTCCTGCTCTCCTGAACCGTAACTTCCACCACTGGGGAGTCGCTGACGCTGTTTTGCCCACATGCCCTTATCATGCCTCATAGCCCAGCCTCCTGCTCTCATGCACCCGAACTCCCACCCAGTAGGAGGAGACACTGACTAAGGGCCACCATCCTGTACTCCTGTAGTGCCACGCTGGACCCTCACCCACTGGCAGAAGCTGCACAGTATCTCCCACCCTCCTCTTTAGTCCCCCTTATGCCCACACACCCCTATCACAACCCAGCCTCCTGTTTTCCTGTGTCGTGACCTCCGCCATTGGGGAGCCGCTGACTCAAAAACACCCTACTATACTATTGCACACACACACAGACACACACCTAAACAACACGCACACACACCCCACACCCACAAATGACACTGTACCCTCCACACTATCAATGTACATCTTACTCTGTAATTTGTGAACATTTGTATATGAGAAAGATGGTTAGAATTGTATGAAAGATGGCCTGTATTGCAACTTCAGTTATAGGTGAAATGTGTTAAATAGAGAGCATATGATGTGGAAGGGGGCTGTATTGTTTTGTTTAATTAAAAAGCGGTTACAGAGTAAGATGTACATTGATAGTGTGGATGGTACAGTGACATTTGTGGGTGTGGGGGGGGGGGCTGTGTGTGCATGTTGTTTAGGTGTGTGTGTGCAATAGTATAGTAGGGTGTTTCTGAGTCAGTGGCTCCCCACTGGCGGAGGTTAGGACACAGGAAAACAGGAGGCTGGGTAGTGATAGGGGTGTGTGGGCATAAGGGGGACTAAAGAGGAGGGTGGGGGACACTGTGCAGCTTCTGCCAGTGGGTGAGGGTCCAGCATGGCAGCACAGGAGTACAGGATGGTGGCCCTGAGTCAGTGTTTCCTCCTACTGGGTGGGAGTTAGGGTGCATGAGAGCAGGAGGCTGGGTGGTAAAGCATGATAGGGGAATGTGGGCAACACAGGGTGAGCGGGTCCCCACTAGCGGAAGTTACGGGGCAGGAGAACAGGAGGCAGGGCATTGATAGAGGTGTGTGGGCATGAGGGGTAGTTAAGGCTTTTGGCTGTTGCAGAGTAGGGATGGGCATTGGTGCAGACGCCATCGATGGTTGGCATTGATGGTGATTTTGCACCATGCCATCGATAGTAGTAAAATATTACTTGGATAACCATCGATTGTTGTTGCGGGAGGGGGGCGAAGGGGTCCGTGAATTGCGGGAAGTGGGGGTCCGCAAATTGAGGGAGGGGGGTTGTGGGGGTCAGTGAATCGCAGGAGGGGGGTCACGGGGGGTGCAGCAAATCGCGGGGGGGGGGTCACGAGGGCCCGCGAATCGGGGGGGGGGGGGCGCGAATCAGCGAATCACGGTAGTAGTAGTAGTAGTACGTTTATTTATAAGGCGCCACAAAGTGTCCGCAGCGCCGTACATAGCAAACAAAAAAAAAAAAAAAATTACAAGGTAACGTACAGGGTGTGTAGAAAGATACAGTATAAATAGGGGTATAGCTGGTAGAACTAAAATCAGCATCAGTTCAGAAGTAGGTGTCAAAATAGTCAAGGAGACCGAAGATGAAGTAGAGGAAGGGAAGAACAGGACAGGAGCACAGGTGAGGTAATGAGGTAGGGTGAGTACGTGAGGAAGGAGGGCCCTGCTCATAAGAGTTAACATACTAAAAATAGGTGGGTGGACGAACGAAATACAATAGGATAAGTAGGAACGGAGGGGAACGGAGGCAGGATAGGAGGATCAAAAGAGGTTAGGAGGAGGGATAGGCTAGTCGAAAAAAGTGGGTTTTGAGGGAGCGCTTGAAGGAGGTAAGGGAATCAGATAGCCTGATGGGTGGCGGGAGGTTGTTCCAGTGCAGGGGGGCAGCGCGAGAGAAATCTTGGACACGGGAGTGGGAGGAGGTGATTAGGTGAGAGGTCAGTCGGCGGTCAGCGATGGAGCGAAGAGGACGGGAGGGAGTGTGGATAGAGATCAGTGAAGAGAGGTAGGGAGCTGTGGAGGAGGAGAGAGCCTTGTAGGTGGTGGTGAGGAGTTTAAAGAGAACTCGGAAAGGAATGGGGAGCCAGTGAAGAGATAAACAGAGGAGGGAGGCGGAGGTAGAGCGGCGGGAGAGGAAGATGAGCCTAGCAGCAGCGTTAAGAATGGATTGGAGAGGTGCGAGGCGGGTGAGAGGTAGCCCAGAGAGAAGGATGTTGCAGTAGTCAAGGCGGGAGATGACAAGAGAGTGAATGAGAATTTTGGTCGCGTCAGTGGAGAGGAATGGTCTGATGCGTGAGATGTTGCGTAGGTGAAAGCGGCAAGACTGTGAGAGAGCACGAATGTGGGGGGTGAAAGAGAGGGAGGAGTCAATGATGACACCGAGGCAGCGCGTTTGGTCGGTGGACGTGATCTCGGTTTCACCAATGCTGATGGAGATAGTGGGAGAAGAGGGGATGTTCGGGGGATGGAAGATTAGAAGTTCAGTTTTAGCCATGTTTAGTTTCAGGAAGCGTTGGGTCATCCAGGCTGAGATGGCCGTGAGGCATTCGGAGACCTTGGACAGAAGTGATGGGGATAAGTCGGGGGAGGAGAGATAGATTAGGGTATCATCAGCATAAAGGTGGTAATGAAAACCATAGGAGCTGATGAGGGTGCCCAGAGAGGTGGTGTAGAGGGAGAAGAGGAGAGGGCCAAGGACTGACCCTTGGGGAACACCGACTGGCTGGGGGGTAGTAGGAGAGGAGGAGCTCGGAGTGGAGACGGAGAAGGAGCGATCGGAGAGGTATGAGGTGAACCAGGAGAAGACCGTGCCAGTAATGCCAAAGGAGCGGAGGGTGTTAAGCAGGAGAGGGTGGTCAACAGTGTCAAAGGCAGCCGACAGATCAAGCTGGATGAGGATAGAGAAGAGGCCTTTGGATTTAGCCGATAGTAGATCGTTAGTGACTTTGGTCAGGGCAGTTTCAGTGGAATGTAAAGGGCGGAACCCGGATTGGAGGGGGTCTAGAATGGAGTTAGCAGTAAGGTGGCTTAGGAGACGATTATAGGTCAGACGTTCTAGGAGTTTGGAGGCAAAAGGGAGGAGGGAGATGGGCCTGTAGTTGGATGGAGAGTTGGGGTCCAGATTTGTTTTTTTTTGAGAATTGGGGAGACAAGAGCGTGTTTGAAGGAGGAAGGGAAGATCCCAGAGGATAGGGAAAGATTAAAGAGGTGAGCCAGGTGAGAGCAGACTGATGGACTGAGACGACGGATAATATTGGAGGGGATAGGATCAAGCGGGCAGGTGGAGGGAGAAGCGGATTGAAGGATAGAGTGGACTTCAGCAGCAGTGGTGGGGTAAAATGAGGACAGGGGTTGGAAGGAGGGGAGTGGAGATGTAGGAGGGGAGGAGGGAGAGGGTGAGGTCATGGCAGCAGTGATGGCAGTCCTGAGAGAGGAGATTTTGGTTGAAAAGTAGGTAGCAAAATCAGCGGCTACGATGGAAGACGGAAGAGCTGGAGGAGGGGGGGAGAGCAAGGAGTTGAAGGTGGCGAAAAGCCTGCGGGGATTGGATGATTGGGAAAGGATGAGGGACTTAAAGTAGGATTCCTTGGCCAGAGCAAGGGCAGAGCTGAAGGAGGAAAGAATTAATTTGAAATGGAGATAATCCGCAAGGGAGCGTGATTTCTTCCAGAAGCGCTCAGCAGTGCGAGAGCACTTTTTAAGGAATCGGGTGATAGGTGAGTGCCACGGTTGGGGGTTGGAGCATCGAAGGGGGATAGAGGAGGGAGGGCAGGCAGAGTCCAATGCCGAAGATAGGGTGTCATTATAGAGGGAGGCAGCGAGGTTCGGGCAGGACATGAGGGCGATTGGGGCGAGAAGAGGACACAGCGTGTTTGAGAAGGCAGCAAGATCAAGTGTGTTGACGTTATGCCGTGAGACAATGCGCTTGGGAGGGGGGGTGGGAGAGGGGGAAGCAGTGAGGGAGAAGGAGATGAGGTGATGGTCAGAAAGAGGAAAAGCTGAGATAGTGTAGTCAGTAAGGGAACAAGAGCGAGAGAAGACGAGATCGAGGGAGTGTCCTTGGATGTGGGTGGGAGAGGTAGTCCACTGAGATAGGCCAAGAGAGGAGCAGAGAGAGAGGAGTTTGGAGGTGCCAGGATCAGCGGGGTTATCCAAGGGGATGTTAAAGTCACCAAGAATGACAGATGGCAGGTCAGAGGAGAGGAAGTGTGGAAGCCAGGCGGCGAAGTTGTCAAGAAATTGGGAGATAGGGCCAGGGGGGCGGTAGATTGCAGCAACACGGAGGTGGTAGGGGTAGTATAGACGGATAGAGTGAGACTCAAAGGAGGAGAAAAGGAGAGAGGGTTCAGGGTGAATGACACTGTGGGTGCATGAGGCTGAGAGGAGAAAACCCACACCGCCACCTTGGCGACCGTCAGGCCTGGGAGTGTGAGAGAAAGAGAGGCCACCGTGGGAGAGAGCAGCTGGAGAGACAGAATCAGAGGTGGAGAGCCAGGTCTCGGTGATAGCAAGGAGGTGGAATGCTCTAGAGATGAATAGGTCATGGATGGCAGGGAGTTTGTTGCAGATGGATCTGGCGTTCCATAGTGCACAGGAAAGAGGGGGGGTGGGTTGTGTATTTATGTGGATAAGGTTTTTGGGATTGCAGAAGCGAGGGGGGGTCATTGGGAGGGTGAGGGTGCGGGGGCGAGTGGTCAGGATAGGTATGGGATGGGAGGGGGGAGGAGCAGTTGGAGAAAGTGAAGTTGAGAGATTAACAGCCATGAGGAACCGAAGGTGAGAGGGTAGGTTAGTGAAAGCAGACAGAGGGATTTGGGAGGACAGACAGCGTCTGTAGTAAATTTGGTAGAAAACAGAGTGAGAGAGAAGGTAACAGGCAAGGAACTACTGTCAGAGAGGAGACCAGTGGGTAAAATCAGGTTGATTGAGTAATCCAATTAAGTATGAAACAACAACAAGTGAGAGGATGAAGGGAACAGAGAAGGTCAGAAGTGAGGCAAATGTGAGCAGGCGTGAAGAGGGAAACAGAGTGCAATAAATGTGTGGCAAAGATAAGAGAAAATAATAGTGAATGAGTAAAAATGACATACAATGTTGGAAAAATATAGATACAATGAATTAAGTGTCAAAATTGAGCAACAGGTTACAATAGGATAGAAAGAAGATAAATCTATTACAATAAAACAGAATATGAAAATTTAGACTGTGTTCAAACTCACCTTTTTCAGTATTCTAACTCACCTGCTTCAGTTTCCAACTCACTTAAGTAATCAAGCTTCACTTTAGTAATGCAAGCTTTCCTCTCAATGAGCGAGCTCCCAAATGAGCTCTGCCCCTCCTTATATAGTATGTCAGGCCCCTGTTACACTCAGCTCCTCCCCCTAATCTTCCTTGACACCTAGATTTAGCTCCTCCTCCTAGTATCTGTTCACACCTAGTAACAATACACTATACAGATACAGGCACAACCAAAATCACACTCAGATTTCTCCCTCAAAATTACAGTCTCTATATAGAAAGACAGATAAAGAATACAAGACAGACAGAATGCAAGATAACTCACCTGCTTCAGTTTCCAACTCACTTAAGTAATCAAGCTTCACTTTAGTGATGCAAGCTTTCCTCTCAATGAGCGAGCGGTAGGGGGGGTCGCGGGGGGCGGTTTATGTGTGTGTGCCGTGAATCGCGGGAGGGGGGCCGCGAATCTTGGAAGGGGGGCACAGGGTGGGCTGCAAATCGCAGGAGGGGGCGCGGGGGCCCACGAATCGCTGGAGGGGGCATGGAAATTGCGGGTGGGGTCCGCAAATCGCTGGAGGGGGGGCGTGTGGGCCCGCGAATCGCGGGAGGGGGCATGGAAATTGCGGGTGGGGTCCGCAAATCGCTGGAGGGGGGGCGTGTGGGCCCGCGAATCGCGTGAGGGGGCCATAAATCGCGGGAGGGGGGGCTCGCAAATCACGGGTGGGGGCAGCACAAAATCACAGGAGGGGGGGCCCGTGAATCGCGGGAGGGGGCGTGGGGGGGGCCCGCAAATCGCGCGTGGGGGCCGCAAGTCGAGCGAGGGGTGCCCCGAATCATGGGAGGGGGGGACCCCGCAAATCGCATGGGGGCACGAATCGCTGGAGGCACGGGGGTCCGGATGCTGGCAGAGGGGAGGGTGCAGGCTGACCTGCCGCTCATCTGGTGGCTGTGGAGTAATGGTGGATGGTGGGCGTATACTGTATCCCTGGCCGGGCGGGGGGAGGTGATGTCAAGGGGGTGGTGTATCCCGCTGGGCGGGAACGTTATACACATAGAACACTGGTCTTTTCCCTAGGGGGGGCGGGTTTGTGTATCCCGCTGGGCGGGAACTTTATATACACAGGGGATAAGTGACAGATCTGGCTAAATATATGAGATATACATATACACTTGTACTATGTTACTGTAATGTTCTCTGTCCCTGCAGATTGTGAGGACATGTTCTGCGTACCTGAATGACCAGCAACCACTGAAGTACACGCTGACGTGTAACAATGTAACACGTGAGGTACAGGTGTCTCTATTCTCCAATAACCCCTTATAGCACCCACATACAGGAACCTCCCAACTCCACCATATTGGTCTCTTGGGGAAAGGCAAGGCCACACAATAACCCAAATTAAATCTACACCACACAGCAGTGTCAGTTTGGAACATTACACTACAAAGTTCTGTCCCTTATGAACACTACCCTGCACAGTAGTGATCATTTTACACATTAGATCACACAGTAGTGCCCCTTATGAACACTACACTGCACAGTAGTGCCCATTATACACATTAGATCACACAGTAGTGCCCCTTATGAACACTACACCGCACAGTAGTGCCCATTATACACATTAGATCACACAGTAGTGCCCCTTATGAACACTATACTGCACAGTAGTGCCCATTATACACATTAGATCACACAGTAGTGCTCCTTATAAACATAATACTGCACAGTAGTGCCCATTATACACATTAGATCACACAGTAGTGCCCCTTATAAACACTATACTGCACAGTAGTGCCCATTTTACATATAAGATCACACAGTAGTGCCCCTTATAAACACTACACTGCACAGTAGTGCCCATTATACACATTAGATCACACAGTAGTGCCCCTTATGAACACTACACTGCACAGTAGTGCCCATTATACACATTAGATCACACAGTAGTGCCCCTTATGAACACTACACTGCACAGCAGTGCCCATTATACACATTAGATCACACAGTAGTGCCCCTTATGAACACTGCACAGCAGTGCCCATTATACACATTAGATCACACAGTAGTGTCCCTTATGAACACTACACTGCACAGTAGTGCCCATTATACACATTACATCACACAGTAGTGCCCCTTATAAACATAATACTGCACAGTAGTGCCCATTATACACATTCGATCACACAGCAGTGCTCCTTATAAACATTATACTGCACAGTAGTGCCCATTATACACATTAGATCACACAGTAGTGCCCCTTATGAACACTACACTGCACAGTAGTGCCCATTATACACATTAGGTCACACAGTAGTGCCCCTCATTTAAATTATCATGCACAGTAGTGTGGTATTTACATTACAATGAACAGCAGTGCCCCTTATGAACACTACACTGCACAGTAGTGCCCATTATACCACACAGTAGTTCCCGTTATTCACATTACACTTCCCAGTAGTGTCTGTTTTTCAGATCACACCGCACAGTAGTGTCCATTATTAACATTACAGCACAAAGTAGTACCCGTTATTAACATTACACCGTTCAGTAGTGTCTGTTATTCATACAACACGTCACAGTAGTGTCCTGTATACACATTACACAGCCTATAGTGCCTGATATTTACATTACACCACATATTAAGTGTCTTTTAAACATTATAATGCAAAGTAGTGCCCATTATACACGTTACACCACACAGTAGTTCATGTTATTCACATTATACTGCACAGCAGTGTCCTTTATTCCCATTACACTGCACAAATGTGCCCATTATTTATATTACAGCCCTCTGTGTGGTGTCCTGTATTCACATTATACCACACAGTAGTTCATGTTGTTCACATTATACTGCACAGTTGTGCCCATTATTTATATTACAGACCGTTATTCTCATCACACCTCACAATAGTGGCCTGTATTTACATTATACAGCCCGGTAGTGTTTTTTAATCACATTATACTGCACAGTAGTGCCCGTTATTTACATCCACCACACAGTAGTTCCCAGGGCCGGCGCCACCACTAGGCAAATCTAGGCATTTGCCTAGGGCGCCGGCCACTGGAGGGCGGCATTTCGCCCCCCCCTCGCCGTGCCGCGGGGGTACCTGTCCTGCGGCTGTGTATATAAAGCTTGCGGCGGCGGGGGGTCCCTGCAGTCAAGAAATAACGAGCGCTATCCGCCTGGCTACGCGGAAGCGCTTCTGTTGTGGAAACACTGGCCGCACGCTGATTGGCTGAGATTCAGCCAATCAGCGTGCGCCGTGCGGCCAGTGTTTTCACAACAGAAGCGCTTCCGCGTAGCCAGGCGGATAGCGCTCGTTATTTCTTTACTGCAGGGACCCCCCGCTGCCGCCGCAAGCTTTATATACACAGCCGCAGGACAGGTACACACCCCCCCCCCCCCGGCACCGGGGCGCCCCCACCCCGACTCGCCTGGGGCGCTCCGGTGCCTTGCACCGGCCCTGGTAGTTCCCGTTATTCACATTAAACCACCGTGCAGAGTCAGATTCACATTACACTGCCCAGTAGAGTTCCTTATTTACATTACACCGCACACTTGTTTCCCTTACGAACATTACATGGCAAAGTAGTGTCCATTATTTCCATCACACCACACAGCAGTGTCTGTTATTCACATCACAATGCACAGTAGTCATGCATTTACATTAATCCGCACAGTAGTGTTCCTTATTTACATAGCTCTACATAGAAGTGTCCATTATACACATTACACCACACCGTATGGTGCCGGTTATTCACATTACATTGCACAGTAGTGTCCATTATACATAACAGTCTGCATAGTATTCACATTACAATGCTCAGTAGTCTGTTCTTCACATTGGGGGTTATTCTGGTTCACTCGGAAAGGCACAATCACTCTCCAATGGACAAAACCATGTGCATTGCAGGTGGGGCTGATGTAACACATGCAGAGAGCGTTAGATTTGGGTGGGGTTTGTACTTCAAACTGATATCTATATTGCAGTGTAAAAATAAAGCAGCCAGTATTTACCCTGCACAGAAACAATAAAACACCTAAATCTAACTCTCTCTGTACATGTTACATCTGCCCCACACTGATTATGCCTTTGCGAGTGAACAAGAATAACCCCCACTATACACCACACAGTAGTGGCAGTTATTAACATTACACCATGCAGTAATAGTCATTAGTTACAACTCCACTGCTGCACAATGCTGCTAGTGAGGAGCAATCATCTGACCCCAACCTCCCACTCCCCAGATCCGCCACTGCAAAAAGCAGCACTTGGGTCTCCATGTAACAATGACACAAAATGATTCTGCAGACATGTAACATGTCTTCAGGAAAAAATTAGAGACAGCGCCGATTCAAGTTTTTAAACAATATACATAATTTATTAAAACATTTTTTAGCATTTAACAATTACACATTAATCACCGGCCGGCAATATATAGAAAATAATTATTCATAAAATTGAAAATAAAATGTATTATAAAAAAAAGGGGGGGGGGGGAAGAGGTTAATTGAAGGATAATCCCTTTAGGGAGTGCTTATTATATTAACAGCCCAACTTGGATTAGCATGCTCGCATTCTTGTAATAGCCTATATAAGGCAGTTTTAGTCCAGTTAGTATAGGTAGCTCTCTCACAGCTCCTCTAAATTAGTAGGTGTTAATGTACAATGAAGGATGTACATCCTTCTGAGGAAGCCGCTGAACCCCGAGGCGGAGAAACGCGTAAAGGAACTATACATCGGTACCGGTACCATCTATTGCTTGAAGTCAATCTTTTTGCCACCAATCCAGGAGCGTGGACGAGTCCGCCTGGCTGCACTGCACTTGCAGAGAATCTGCAGCTGAAGCCCGAGAGCTACACCTGAAGCTTGGCAAGTTACCCCCCAAAAAATAACCTTACTAATATGGTTGATGCTATTGCTAATTAGCAAGTATTCTTTGGACATTGTACATTAACACCTACTAATTTAGAGGAGCTGTGAGAGAGCTACCTATACTAACTGGACTAAAACTGCCTTATATAGGCTATTACAAGAATGCGAGCATACTAATCCAAGTTGGGCTGATAATATAATAAGCACTCCCTAAAGGGATTATCCTTCAATTAACCTCTTCCCCCCCCCCCTTTTTTTAGAATACATTTTATTTTCAATTTTATGAATAATTATTTTCTATATATTGCCGGCCGGTGATTAATGTGTAATTGTTAAATGCTAAAAAATTTTTTAATAAATTATGTATATTGTTTAAAAACTTGAATCAGCGCTGTCTCTAATTTTTTCCTGTGGTTTTTTCGTGCATCTCAAGGGGTGGAGTATCCCCTTGATAGTGACAGCAGCAGATCCAAGATTATATATTTGCACTTTTGCGCTCTGACAAATTGTTTTTTCTAGAATGTAACATTGCTGATCTTATACTTCTATCCTGCTCCAGGGGGCCACCGAGAAGACGACTGTGGACGTCACGCCGATTAATCCCAGCAGGAACGATGCCATTGTTGAGGGCTCCGGTGATGATCAGGAGGAATACATCGAAGATGACGGCTGGAATCTCTCGCGCTGTTTGGGGTGTATTTTTGGAATGTTAAATAGATAGTGATTCAATTATAATCCAGAGTGAATCTAAATATTTGACCTGCGGTGATTGGCTGGAAGCAAGCGATTCTGGAATACACTGTGGGACAAATACATTTCTTTCTGACGAATAAGTAATACGTTCAATCAACTAGAAACGATAAAGGGATCATAGAGTCCAGCTGAGAAGACGATAATTTGCTCATCAATGCTAGATGCAGTAGGGGCTACATGCTTGGGGGGGGGGGGAGGTACAGTAAGTCTTCCATCATCACAGTGGGTGCGGTTCTACAGGAAATTGTTGGACAGTCAACTCTGTATGGTCGACAGGACAAGAAAGTCGACAGTGTAAAACTTTTTTGTTTTGGGGGTCATTTTATGGGTTTCATCATATGTAACCCAAATTAGCCTACTTTTCCCAAAAAGTCCACTTGGGTGGTAAATGAACCAAAAGTTTTGCTAATAATAGAAACATTCGTTAGAACCGACACACAAGCTGCAAACTGCTCGGCCACCTTATGTATACCCACAGCAGGCAGGGCCCTCCGCACTACCTGTTACCAGTCACTGTGCGCAGCTTGCTTCATGTCCCCTCAATGCGCAGCGCTGTGTAATGTTAGTGCTTTAACAATAAATGAATGGCTGACATGTATGTTTTCTATACGGAGTGGTATCACTTTGACCTTCCCCAATAGAACTTGTTCTACTGCATAGAACAGTAGCTGCACCAAACACAGTGCTGACCTATGGCGTGTCTATCTGTGTACACATTGCTGGGCCCAAACTGTGGTGCAGCTGGTGCTCTATTGTAATGAGCTCAGAAACAGCAGAGAATCTACATGCATGGCCTCAGAGGACCATCACTAGGTTCTGTGACACAGGGTCAGAGGGCCACCGGTAGCCTCTGTGAGGCTGGGTCAGAGGATCACCGGTAGCCTCTGTGAGGCAGGGTCAGAGGAGCACCGGTAGGTTCTGTGAGGCAGGGTCCAGCAGAGACTTCCTCCTGTGGGCCAGTCTGACCCTGGCTCCTCTCAGGCCTCCACTACCACTGTATGTAGATGACACTTAACTCTACCCCTCCACCCGTGTCTGCTCACTTTCTCTCATATCACCTCCAGAGTATCTCGTTACATCGATCCCTCACTTAGTGACACTGACTCCTCATCATGAGATATACCACGACCACGCTTCTCCTGACCGTCACCTCTCCTCCGATACTCATCCTACATCTCTAACCTCACCATGAGATGCACCACGACCATCCTTTTCCTGACCGTCACCTCCCCTCCGATACTCATCCTACATCTCTAACCTCACCATGAGATGCACCACGACCACGCTTTTCCTGACCGTCACCTCTCCTCCGATACTCATCCTACATCTCTAACCTCACCATGAGATGCACCACGACCACGCTTTTCCTGACCGTCACCTCTCCTCCGATACTCATCCTACATCTCTAACCTCACCATGAGATGCACCACGACCACCCTTTTCCTGACCGTCACCTCCCCTCCGATACTCATCCTACATCTCTAACCTCACCATGAGATGCACCACGACCACGCTTTTCCTGACCGTCACCTCTCCTCCGATACTCATCCTACATCTCTAACCTCACCATGAGATGCACCATGACCACGCTTTTCCTGACCGTCACCTCTCCTCCGATACTCATCCTACATTTCTAACCTCACCATGAGATGCACCATGACCACGCTTTTCCTGACCGTCACCTCTCCTCCGATACTCATCCTACATCTCTAACCTCACCATGAGATGCACCACGACCACGCTTTTCCTGACCGTCACCTCTCCTCCGATACTCATCCTACATCTCTAACCTCACCATGAGATGCACCATGACAACGCTTTTCCTGACCGTCACCTCTCCTCCGATACTCATCCTACATTTCTAACCTCACCATGAGATGCACCACGACCACGCTTTTCCTGACCGTCACCTCTCCTCCGATACTCATCCTACATTTCTAACCTCACCATGAGATGCACCACGACCACGCTTCTCCTGACCGTCACCTCTCCTCCGATACTCATCCTACATCTCTAACCTCACCATGAGATGCACCACGACCACGCTTTTCCTGACCGTCACCTCTCCTCCGATACTCATCCTACATCTTTAACCTCACCTGCGAGTGGATCTATTTGCAACTCATTCGCAGATTTGCACGACGCGGGTTATCTTTTCAACCTCCCCATCAGCGAGTGCCATAGCACAACCACCCCACCAGAGAGCGCCACAGCACAATCTCCCCACCACAGTGCACCTTCCCCACCAGGGTGCCACAAAGCAACCCTCTCACCAGAGCTCCACAGCGCAACCGCCCCATCAGCGAGCGCCATAGCACAACCACCCCACCAGAGAGCACCACAGCGCAACCTCCCCACCAGTGCACCTTCCCCACCAGCAAGAGTACCACATCGCAACCCCCCCACCAGAGAGAGCCACAGCAAAAACCTCCCCACCAGAGAGGGCCACAGCACAACCTCCCCACCTGCGAGAGCACCACAGCGCAATCACCCCACCAGCAGGAGCTACATCGCAACCTCCCCACCAGAAGGAACCATAAACCCACCTGTGAGCACCACAGCACACCCTTCTTCCCACCTGAGAAACAAGCAGCATCCGGAATTATTCCTTGTGTATGGCCTTAGCAGGTTATACACGTACCAGCAGGGCCTTGTGACCTGTGTCGGTCATGTTTTACTCCCAATAACAAGGTTGTGCACATAATGATAATACCATGTAAAAAACAGAAATAACAATTACCCAGCGTGCAGCCTCTATGTGGAGAACGTGGAAGCTTCTCTGTGTAATAAAGTTGAAAGAAAAAGAAATAATAAAAAAAAAATGGCGTGGGGTCCCCCCGACCGGCTATTACCAGTCCTGGGCTAATTGAGCCGGTCCTGGTTACAGAAATACAGGGGGGGAAATCTGGGGTCCTCCTGTATTTCTATAACCAGCTCTTGGCCCGGTCCTAGTTCCCAAAATACAGGGCACAAAATGGGTAGGGTCCCCCGTGTTTTGGAAACCAGCTCCGGGCTCAAACAGCCAGCAGTCTCATGCCACAGCCGGGGGACACTTTTTACATAAGGTCCCCCGGGCTAAAGCATGATCACCATTGCTGGTCAGCCGAGCCGGGGCACCCCAATAAAGGTCCTGCCTCACTCCGGGGGAACCCCAGCCTCGGGTCTGTCCGCGCCACCCCTGGGCTGTGGGTGGCGGGCTGATGATAAATTGGTGGCCAGTGTGTATAAAATAAAACCATTGGTGACCAGTGTGATTGTACTTGCAGCAGCAGCCTCAGACAGGAAGAGATATTCACGAGGAGGGACAGAGCAGGAAGGAGAGAGGAGGGTGCAGCCAGTGGGAGGAGGTATCACAGCGGCGATACATCTCCTGGCATGCGGCGGTGACCAGCGACGGATTTAACCGGCTGCTGGTGCGACCAAGGAGGTGCAGTGCAATGTGCACGGGAATGCACCTTGCATCGTGGCTCCTGTCATGTACATGTCCTTCCTGCACGTACATAGCCCTCATGTACGGGCACCATTACTCTGTAGCACTGGTTGTACTCTGCAATATACTGATTCTGGATGATAATTTGGCGCCATCACTGCGGATCAATAAGAGACAGACGTTATCACTTTCATTTATTTAACAGATAAAAATACAAATAAAAACAAAAGAAACAATTACTTACAATCATCACATGAAAAGAACAGTCTAGAAAGCACCAAACCATACCCACGGGACGATTTCACATTTACACAAGGATTACAATGCACACAGGAGAGTAAACATTGAAGGGAGTCATTGGGGGAGGGGCTGTCACAGAACCACGCTGTAAATCCACAGGAATGCCGCTCTACATAGCACTACACAGAACGCCCAGAGCTAGCTGATTGTAAGCAATCTGATTGGTGATTATTAGAGGTAGATGCCGGAGGGATCTCTCCCAACGGTCAGGACAGACCTATATTCAGGGGGCAAAATGGATGACCACTCTGCCAACGGGCATGAGAGAGCAAGCAGGGTACAGAGCGACCGCCCAGTGACGCGTACATGAGAGCGAGCAGGGTAGAGAATGACCGCCCAGTGACGCGTACATGAGAGCGAGCAGGGTACAGAGCGACCGCCCAGTGACGCGTACATGAGAGCGAGCAGGGTAGAGAGCGACCGCCCAGTGACACGTACATGAGAGCGAGCAGGGTACAGAGCGACCGCCCAGTGACGCGTGCATGAGAGCGAGCAGGGTACAGAGCGACCGCCCAGTGACGCGTGCATGAGAGCGAGCAGGGTACAGAGCGACCGCCCAGTGACGCGTACATGAGAGGAGCAGGGTAGAGAATGACCGCCCAGTGACACGTACATGAGAGCGAGCAGGGTACAGAGCGACCGCACAGTGACGCGTACATGAGAGCGAGCAGGGTACAGAGCGACCGCCCAGTGACGCTTACATGAGAGCGAGCAGGGTAGAGAATGACCGCCCAGTGACACGTACATGAGAGCGAGCAGGGTACAGAGCGACCGCCCAGTGACACGTACATGAGAGCGAGCAGGGTACAGAGCGACCGCCCAGTGACACGTACATGAGAGCGAGCAGGGTACAGAGCGACCGCACAGTGACGCGTACATGAGAGCGAGCAGGGTACAGAGCGACCGCCCAGTGACACGTACATGAGAGCGAGCAGGGTACAGAGCCACCGCCCAGTGATCCGTGCATGAGAGCGAGCAGGGTACAGAGCGACCGCCCAGTGACGCGTACATGAGAGCGAGCAGGGTACAGAGTGACCGCCCAGTGACGCACACATGAGAGCGAGCAGGGTACAGAGCGACCGCCCAGTGACGCGTACATGAGAGCGAGAAGGGTACAGAGCGACCGCCCAGTGACGCTTACATGAGAGCGAGCAGGGTACCGAGCGACCGCCCAGTGACGCTTACATGAGAGCGAGCAGGGTACAGAGCGACCGCCCAGTGACGCGTACATGAGAGCGAGCAGGGTACAGAGCGACCGCCCAGTGACGCGTACATGAGAGCGAGCAGGGTACAGAGCGACCGCCCAGTGACGCGTACATGAGAGCGAGAAGGGTACAGAGCGACCGCCCAGTGACGCGTACATGAGAGCGAGCAGGGTACAGAGCGACCGCCCAGTGACGCGTACATGAGAGCGAGAAGGGTACAGAGCGACCGCCCCGTGACACGTACATGAGAGCGAGCAGGGTACAGAGCGACCGCCCAGTGACGCGTACATGAGAGCGAGCAGGGTACAGAGCGACCGCCCCGTGACGCGTACATGAGAGCGAGCAGGGTACAGTGCGACCGCCCAGTGACGCGTACATGAGAGCGAGCAGGGTACAGAGCGACCGCCCCGTGACGCGTACATGAGAGCGAGCAGGGTACAGAGCGACCGCCCAGTGACGCGTACATGAGAGCGAGCAGGGTACAGAGCGACCGCCCCGTGACGCGTACATGAGAGCGAGCAGGGTACAGTGCGACCGCCCAGTGACGCGTACATGAGAGCGAGCAGGGTACAGTGCGACCGCCCAGTGACGCGTACACGAGAGCGAGCAGGGTACAGAGCGACCGCCCCGTGACACGTACATGAGAGCGAGCAGGGTACAGAGCGACCACCCAGTGACGCGTACATGAGAGCGAGCAGGGTACAGAGCGACCGCCCAGTGACGCAGGTCATGTCGCTGAACACTTGCTCCGGATCCAGAGCTCCATACAGATGTCTCGCCAGCTCCTAGAAGTCACCCACAGATTAAGAAACAGCGTTCGGGTCACCAGCCCGATTACAGGACAACTTGTACATTGTGGCTAAAGTCAAATAAATTGCACTTAATTCCACTTAAAGGAAATGGGTAACTTCATGTTGTGCAGCAGGGGGGCAGATGTAACATGTTCACAGGTGTGGGAGGGGCGTGTCCTAGCTCAGAGCTACATTGCAGTGTGGGGATAAAGCTGCCCAGCATGTGTGGGCTACATGCAGAAGCAGCCAGTAACTGAGCACCTGGGTAACACCATGCTGCGCTGCAGGGGGGCAGATGTAACATGTGCAGAGATATTTAGATTTCGGTGGGGCGTGTCAAAACCTAAATTGAAAATGCAGTGTAGAGTTCCAGATTACAGTTACTTGCCAATCAGCATCAGGTCTGTGTAATAGAACCCAGCTATACCAGAGAGGGGAGAGTGATGCAGCAATGTATGACCGGGGATTCCGCGCTCTGTGCCATTACCGCGGACATCATCTCAGCTTATAGTGATGCAGCAATGTATGACCGGGGATTCCGCGCTCTGTGCCATTACCGCGGACATCATCTCAGCTTATAGTGATGCAGCAATGTATGACCGGGGATTCCGCGCTCTGTGCCATTACCGCGGACATCATCTCAGCTTATAGTGATGCAGCAATGTATGACCGGGGATTCCGCGCTCTGTGCCATTACCGCGGACATCATCTCAGCTTATAGTGATGCAGCAATGTATGACCGGGGACTCCGCGCTCTGTGCCATTACCGCGGACATCATCTCAGCTTATAGTGATGCAGCAATGTATGACCGGGGACTCCGCGCTCTGTGCCATTACCGCGGACATCATCTCAGCTTATAGTGATGCAGCAATGTATGACCGGGGATTCCGCGCTCTGTGCCATTACCGCGGACATCATCTCAGCTTATAGTGATGCAGCAATATATGACCGGGGATTCCGCGCTCTGTGCCATTACCGCGGACATCATCTCAGCTTATAGTGATGCAGCAATATATGACCGGGGATTCCGCGCTCTGTGCCATTACCGCGGACATCATCTCAGCTTATAGTGATGCAGCAATGTATGACCGGGGATTCCGCGCTCTGTGCCATTACCGCGGACATCATCTCAGCTTATAGTGATGCAGCAATGTATGACGGGACTCCGCGCTCTTTGCCATTACCGCGGACATCATCTCAGCTTATAGTGATGCAGCAATGTATGACCGGGGACTCCGCGCTCTGTGCCATTACCGCGGACATCATCTCAGCTTATAGTGATGCAGCAATGTATGACCGGGGACTCCGCGCTCTGTGCCATTACCGCGGACATCATCTCAGCTTATAGTGATGCAGCAATGTATGACCGGGGACTCCGCGCTCTGTGCCATTACCGCGGACATCATCTCAGCTTATAGTGATGCAGCAATGTATGACCGGGGACTCCGCGCTCTGTGCCATTACCGCGGACATCATCTCAGCTTATAGTGATGCAGCAATGTATGACCGGGGACTCCGCGCTCTGTGCCATTACCGCGGACATCATCTCAGCTTATAGTGATGCAGCAATGTATGACCGGGGACTCCGCGCTCTGTGCCATTACCGCGGACATCATCTCAGCTTATAGTGATGCAGCAATGTATGACCGGGGATTCCGCGCTCTGTGCCATTACCGCGGACATCATCTCAGCTTATAGTGATGCAGCAATGTATGGCCGGGGATTCCGCGCTCTGTGCCATTACCGCGGACATCATCTCGGCTTATAGTGATGCAGCAATGTATGACCGGGGATTCCGCGCTCTGTGCCATTACCGCGGACATCATCTCGGCTTATAGTGATGCAGCAATGTATGACCGGGGACTCCGCGCTCTGTGCCATTACCGCGGACATCATCTCAGCTTATAGTGATGCAGCAATGTATGACCGGGGATTCCGCGCTCTGTGCCATTACCGCGGACATCATCTCAGCTTATAGTGATGCAGCAATGTATGACCGGGGACTCCGCGCTCTGTGCCATTACCGCGGACATCATCTCAGCTTATAGTGATGCAGCAATGTATGACCGGGGATTCCGCGCTCTGTGCCATTACCGCGGACATCATCTCGGCTTATAGTGATGCAGCAATGTATGACCGGGGACTCCGCGCTCTGTGCCATTACCGCGGACATCATCTCAGCTTATAGTGATGCAGCAATGTATGGCCGGGGATTCCGCGCTCTGTGCCATTACCGCGGACATCATCTCAGCTTATAGTGATGCAGCAATGTATTACCGGGGACTCCGCGCTCTGTGCCATTACCGCGGACATCATCTCAGCTTATAGTGATGCAGCAATGTATGACCGGGGACTCCGCGCTCTGTGCCATTACCGCGGACATCATCTCAGCTTATAGTGATGCAGCAATGTATGACCGGGGACTCCGCGCTCTGTGCCATTACCGCGGACATCATCTCAGCTTATAGTGATGCAGCAATGTATGACCGGGGATTCCGCGCTCTGTGCCATTACCGCGGACATCATCTCAGCTTATAGTGATGCAGCAATGTATGACCGGGGATTCCGCGCTCTGTGCCATTACCGCGGACATCATCTCAGCTTATAGTGATGCAGCAATGTATGACCGGGGACTCCGCGCTCTGTGCCATTACCGCGGACATCATCTCAGCTTATAGTGATGCAGCAATGTATGACCGGGGATTCCGCGCTCTGTGCCATTACCGCGGACATCATCTCAGCTTATAGTGATGCAGCAATGTATGACCGGGGACTCCGCGTTCTGTGCCATTACCGCGGACATCATCTCAGCTTATAGTGATGCAGCAATGTATGACCGGGGACTCCGCGCTCTGTGCCATTACCGCGGACATCATCTCAGCTTATAGTGATGCAGCAATGTATGACCGGGGACTCCGCGCTCTGTGCCATTACCGCGGACATCATCTCAGCTTATAGCATCAATAATGGGATGCCCTGATTGGCTACTTGTCTTTGGTCACAATCGATTGAATACAATAGGCTTCCCAAATAAATACGGACAACAGAGGTAGAGTACCGAACATTACATCAGCTCTTCTACAAAAGCTCCGCCCCCTGCGACAGGCGACGGTTTGCAATAAAGCTATAAATAGTTGGGTAGATCAGGTGATGGGCGAGCCACTTCTATCGGACAGGACCAGGTGACCCGGCTACGAGCCCCCAGACTGGCCACGCGCACATATGGAGGGTAATATACAGTCTATACGCGGTGATATTGTTCCCAGCTAGAAGTCACATTCACAAGTCTATAAAACGCCAAAAGCCAAGAGTATAAATATATTAACATCACGCACATTGCGACATGAAACCCGTATGAGGCGGACAGCGAGGGGGGATTGTCACCAGGAACCTGCACCCCTCCAACACCATCCCATGCATGCCAGAGGAAGGAGACAGACTCAGCAGGCATCCTATTAGCATAAACAGACACACCAGGAACCTGCACCCCTCCAACACCATCCCATGCATGTCAGAGGAAGGAGACAGACTCAGCAGGCATCCTATTAGCATAAACAGACACACCAGGAACCTGCACCCCTCCAACACCATCCCATGCATGTCAGAGGAAGGAGACAGACTCAGCAGGCATCCTATTAGCATAAACAGACACACCAGGAACCTGCACCCCTCCAACACCATCCCATGCATGTCAGAGGAAGGAGACAGACTCAGCAGGCATCCTATTAGCATAAACAGACACACCAGGAACCTGCACCCCTCCAACACCATCCCATGCATGTCAGAGGAAGGAGACAGACTCAGCAGGCATCCTATTAGCATAAACAGACACACCAGGAACCTGCACCCCTCCAACACCATCCCATGCATGCCACAGGAAGGAGACAGACTCAGCAGGCATCCTATTAGCATAAACAGACAGATTGTCACTTCTCCGGCGCACAGATAGTGAATAAGCCCCTCTGTTTCCCTTGCGTGCGCCTGCACATTACATTTACTCACGGAGGAATCACGGTGACGTGTTACCAGATAGGTCACCACAATATCATTTATCTGCAGCAGTGGCTATCCGCTGCTGAGGAACTACAATACCAAGCATGACCTGCCAGCTACAGGTAGGTGCCCATGGCTGGGTTAGGTCACGATCCTGTAGTAAGAGAGGGGCCATGTAACGCACACATATGATTCACATTGCTGTCTGTACATGTAAAATACACGCACACATATGATTCTCATTGCTGTCTGTACACGTATAATACACACACACACGTATAATACACGCATGATTCTCATTGCTGTCTGTACATGTATAATAATATGCACACGTATGATTCTCATTGCGGTCTGTACACGTTTAATACACGCACACGTATGATTCTCGTTGCTGTCTGCACACGTATAATACATGCATGATTCTCATTGGTGTCTGTACACGTATAATACACACACACGTATGATTCTCATTGCTGCCTGTACACGTATAATACACACACACGTGTGATTCTCATTGCTGTCTGTACACGTATAATACACGCACACATATGATTCTCATTGCTGTCTGCACACGTATAATACACGCACACGTATGATTCTCATTGCTGTCTGCACACGTATGATACATGCATGATTCTCATTGGTGTCTGTACACGTATAATACACACACACGTAAGATTCTCATTGCTGTCTGCACACGTATAATACACGCACACGTATGATTCTCATTGCTGTCTGCACACGTATAATACATGCATGATTCTCATTGGTGTCTGTACACGTATAATACACACACACGTAAGATTCTCATTGCTGCCTGTACACGTATAATACACACACACGTAAGATTCTCATTGCTGCCTGCACACGTATAATACACGCACACGTATGATTCTCATTGCTGTCTGCACACGTATAATACACGCATGATTCTCATTACTGTCTGTACATGTATAATACACACACACATATGATTCTCATTGCTGTCTGTACACGTATAATACACACACATATGATTCTCATTGCTGCCTGCACACGTATAATACACGCACACGTATGATTCTCATTGCTGTCTGCACACGTATAATACACGCATGATTCTCATTACTGTCTGTACATGTATAATACACACACACGTATGATTCTCATTGCTGTCTGTACACGTATAATACACACACACATATGATTCTCATTGCTGTCTGTACACGTATAATACACGCACACGTATGATACACACAGAGGACATTAATATGCTGCATATAACCAGCTGACAGGGAACACGCGTTCCTCTATCAAAGGCACGAAAACCTCACAAATGCCTAATTGTGCTTAATCCACAGGACAGAACAGACCATGTGCGGGGTGTGATGTCATACCCTGTCATTAGTGATGTCATACGTCACGCTCAGGCCTAGCCATTAGTAATGCGAGGGTACCACACATCCATAGCTGCAGGGGGCATATAATAAGCGGCACATTCTACATTCATTGCGGAATATTCCCACAGGACCGATACCAAGGAAACATGGAAGAAATAGGTTAGAGAACATTCTATGCAGACCGGCAATAGTGCCGCGTGTCATCGGTGCCATGATCCTGGCACAGGTACACGGTGCCCCCATGGCAGACATCCTGTGCCAACTTACCTGAGAGGTCAGAAAACCACAAACCCCTGTTGTATATGATTAATACAGCGCTCAGCGCCAATCTGCACCCGTCATGCTGCCTTCTATCAGTCTGTATCATTTATAAATCATAGATTCCACTAGCAAAGAAAAAAGCCTGCATCACACAGCGCCCCCCTGTGGCGGATGAGAATGCAGCAGTGTGGGGTACATGTCCAGACACAGCATAAGCTCGTGCTGGCATGACACTTGGGTTATGTAGAGCCCCACTTGATGTATTACCTGTCGGGAGGGGGATCATTAGCAATACAACCATATGCCAGATGTGCTGTAACAGGGTCATCCTATCCTATCACATAGTGTGGCCCCGAGACCTGCACAAGAGCCCCATTGGGTTCACTTACTGCAACACTACAGAGGCAGACATTTTGTTGTAGCAGGTGACTGGGGTCCTTGTGAGAGGACCCTACTGACCAGATAGGCACCCTCCATTAGGTATAGGTCCTCTGGATATAGGTGACAGGACTGCCGGGTACTTGTGTAATTTCACGGCGCCAGCATGGCGCCGTGCGTCTGAGTTCCCTTGCGGGGCTCGCTTAGCTCGCCCACGCTGCGGGCTCGGTGGCTCGCCACGCTATTTAGAATCAACTCCATGCCAACATGGATAGTGCGGGTATGAACTATCCATGTTGGCATGGAGTTAAGTTACTTTTTTTAACATAGTTTGTGGCGAGCGTAGAACCCGGAAGTAGCACGGCGCCATGCACAAGTACCGACTGCCGACACTGGATATGGGCCACAGGACTGCCGACACTGGATATAGGTAATAGTACTACCGCCACTGGCCACAGACAACAGGACTGCTGACACTGGATATGGATGATAGAAATGACGACACTGTCCACAGCCGACAGGACTGCCGACACTGGATATGGGCCACAGGACTGCTGACACTGGATATGGGCCACAGGACTGCTGACACTGGATATGGGAAACAGGACTGCAACCAGTGGCCACAGCAGACAGGACCGTCACCGCTAGATATAGGGAACAGGACTGCTGACACTGTATAAGGATGATAGAACTGCCGACAGGACCGTCACCGCTATAGATAACAGGACTACCTGTGCTGGATATAGGCGAGGACCGTAAGCCAATGAAAGCTTAGAATACATTCCACCAAGCGCCGTCAGAGCTAGAAGCACCTAGAGAGGTTTGTGGGTCAGGAAACTATGGCACCATGATCATCGCAGTCACCTTCAGTTATACAGTAATAGATTGCAAGCTCCTGGGCTCATGACTTTGGTGCAGAAGCGACCCTCATACATACATTCGTTATACTGATACAGAGGAACACACAAGGATACGCAGGGCCGCCAGCACCTGGAGATACCTCACAATAATGAGCCCGTTTCCCAGACACGGTGGGATATGTTCTTGGTGCGGTCCACGCGCCGCTATATGGTAAGTAGTGGTATACACCCCACCCCAACGCCACCCTCGTGGCACACCATGGGCGCCATAAACGTCCAGCGATTGGTCTCCGAGTCGTACATCTCTACAGAGTTCAAGTTGGACTGACCGTCGTAACCACCCACGGCATAGAGACGGCCGCAGTTGGCGACGAGAGAGACGCGGCTGCGCCGGGTGTTCATGGGGGTAATGAGGTACCATTGGTCCGCCATGGAGTTGTAAACCTCTGCAACGCTCAGGAAGGCGGAGCCATCGTATCCGCCGCAGATGAACATCTTGCTACCCAATGAGGCAGATCCGTGGCGGCAGCGCTTGTTCAACATGCTGGCCACGGGGTACCACGTCGTGGCATGCTGGTTGTAGTATTCCATCTGCGGAGGGAAGGGGAGTAACATGAGGGGCACGTAGCATAACACACATACACACACATATACATATATACACATACATTGCTCAAAAATATAAAGGGAACACTAACATAACACATCCTAGATCTGAATGAATGAAATATTCTTATTAAATACTTTGTTCTGTACATAGCTGAATGTGCTGACAACAAAAATTATCAATGGAAAGCAAATGTATTAACCCATGGAGGTCTGGATTTGGAGTCACACTCAAAACTAAAGTGGAAAAACACACTACGGGCTGATCCAACTTTGATGTAATGTCCTTAAAACAAGTCAGAATGAGGCTCAGTAGTGTGTGTGTGTGTGGCCTCCACGTGCCTGTATGACCTCCCTACAACGCCTGGGCATGCTCCTGATGAGGTGGCGGATGGTCTCCTGAGGGATCTCCTCCCAGACCTGGAATAAAGCATCTGCCAACTCCTGGACAGTCTGTGGTGTAACGTGGCGTTGGTGGATGGAGCGAGACACGATGTCCCAGATGTGCTCAGTTGGATTCAGGTCTGGGGAACGGGCGGCCAGTCCATAGCATCAATGCCTTCTTCTTGCAGGAACTGCTGACACACTCCAGCCACATGAGGTCTGGCATTGTCTTGCATTAGGAGGAACCCAGGGCCAACCGCACCAGCATGTGGTCCCATACGGGGTCTGAGGATCTCATCTCGGTACCTAATGGCAGTCAGGCTACCTCTGGCGAGCACATGGAGGGCTGTGTGGCCCCCAAAGAAATGCCACCCCACACCATTACTGACCCACTGCCAAACCGGTCATGCTGGAGGATGTTGCAGGCAGCAGAACGTTCCCCTTGGCGTCTCCAGACTCTGTCACATGTGCTTAGTGTGAACCTGCTTTTATATGTGAAGAGCACAGGGCGCCAGTGGTGAATTTGCCAATCTTGGTGTTCTCTGGCAAATGCCAAACGTCCTACACGGTGTTGGGCTGTAAGCACAACCCCCACCTGTGGACGTCCGGCCCTCATACCACCCTCATGGAGTCTGGTTCTGACCGTTTGAGTAGACACATGCACATTTGTGGCCTGCTGGAGGTCATTTTGCAGGGCTCTGGCAGTGCTCCTCCTGTTCCTCCTGCACCAGCTTTCAAAAGTGACCAAAACCTCAGCCGGAAAGCACAGGAGCTGCAAAGTGGTCTGTGGTCACCACCTGCAGAACATCTCCTTTACTGTTGTCTCTATTCCATCCAGCATGCACAAGTGATTGTCAATCAGTGTCGCTTCCTAAGTTTAACACACTTTTACTAATGTAACAAAGCTCACATACATGAAGGCATAAAGACATCAGCATATAGCGTAGTCACCGCGGAGTTAGCAGAGGCGTCTCCACATCAGCGTAGTCACCGCGGAGTTAGCAGAGGCGTCTCCACATCAGCATCAAGCGTAGTCACCGCGGAGTTAGCAGAGGCGTCTCCACATCAGCATCAAGCGTAGTCACCGCGGAGTTAGCAGAGGCGTCTCCTGACGAAACGCGTTGGATTGTGGCTTCCAGTCCTGTCTGATGTCCTTGACCCTCTGACTGAGTGCGCTGCTGCAGACAGCCTGCCACTATCCTTGTGGTGCTGGCTTAATACACTGGGCAGTCGTATCTGCTAACTCCGCGGTGACTACGCTTCGTGCTGATGTTTTCATGCCTTCATGTATGTGAGCTTTGTTATACAGGGGTTATATACACTAATACCAGGCATCAGATCAGTGCCAGCCTGACATTTCCACAAACACAGGACGACGGCACAGGGAGGCAAGTGAGACTCTTACAGTATTGAAGATCTGCAGCCCGTCATGTCCGCCTGATACGTAAATCCGGCCTTCAAACACCGTCACCCCGGCTGCACTGCGGTTGGAGCTCATGGGCGTCACCACGGTCCATCTGGTAACACAAAGCACAACGTCAGTGTATACTGTCATCATCTGTATTCTCATATAAGGAAATACCCAGCGCAGCGTCTGGTGATCACACGGCTGTACGCGAGGGTAAGGAAGAGAGCGCAGCGTCTGGCAATCACACGGCTGTACACGAGGGTAAGGAAGAGAACGCAGTGTCTGGAGATCACATGGCTGTACGCGAGGGTAAGGAAGAGAGCGCAGCGTCTGGTGATCACAGGGCTGTACGCGAGGGTAAGGAAGAGAGCGCAGCGTCTGGGGATCACACGGCTGTACGCGAGGGTAAGGAAGAGAGCGCAGCGTCTGGCGATCACACGGCTGTACGCGAGGGTAAGGAAGAGAGCGCAGTGTCTGCTGATCACACGGCTGTACGCGAGGGTAAGGAAGAGAGCGCAGTGTCTGCTGATCACACAGCTGTACATGAGGGTAAGGAAGAGAGCGCAGCGTCTGGCAATCACACGGCTGTACGCGAGGGTAAGGAAGAGAGCGCAGCATCTGGTGATCACACAGCTGTACGCGAGGGTAAGGAAGAGAGCGCAGCGTCTGGCGATCACACGGCTGTACGCGAGGGTAAGGAAGAGAGCGCAGCGTCTGGCGATCACACGGCTGTACGCGAGGGTAAGGAAGAGAGCGCAGCGTCTGGCGATCACACGGCTGTACGCGAGGGTAAGGAAGAGAGCGCAGCGTCTGGTGATCACACAGCTGTACGCGAGGGTAAGGAAGAGAGCGCAGCATCTGGTGATCACACAGCTGTACGCAAGGGTAAGGAAGAGAGCGCAGCATCTGCTGATCACACAGCTGTACACGAGGGTAAGGAAGAGAGCGCAGCGTCTGGCGAACACACGGCTGTATGCGAGGGTAAGGAAGAGAGCGCAGCGTCTGGCGAACACACGGCTGTATGCGAGGGTAAGGAAGAGAGCGCAGCGTCTGGTGATCACACGGCTGTACGCGAGGGTAAGGAAGAGAGCGCAGCATCTGCTGATCACACGGCTGTACGCGAGGGTAAGGAAAAGAGCGCAGCGTCTGGCGAACACACGGCTGTACGCGAGGGTAAGGAAGAGAGCGCAGCGTCTGGTGATCACACGGCTGTACGCGAGGGTAAGGAAGAGAGCGCAGCATCTGCTGATCACACGGCTGTACGCGAGGGTAAGGAAGAGAGCGCAGCGTCTGGCGAACACACGGCTGTACGCGAGGGTAAGGAAGAGAGCGCAGCGTCTGGTGATCACACGGCTGTACGCGAGGGTAAGGAAGAGAGCGCAGCGTCTGCTGATCACACAGCTGTACGCGAGGGTAAGGAAGAGAGAGCAGCGTCTGAAGATCACACAGCTGTTCGCGAGGGTAAGGAAGAGAGCGCAGCGTCTGGTGATCACACGGCTGTACGCGAGGGTAAGGAAGAGAGCGCAGCGTCTGGTGATCACACGGCTGTACGCGAGGGTAAGGAAGAGAGCGCAGCGTCTGGTGATCGCACGGCTGTAGGCGAGGGTAAGGAAGAGAGTGCAGCGTCTGGTGATCACACGCTGTACGCGAGGGTAAGGAAGAGAGAGCAGCGTCTGGTGATCACACGGCTGTACGCGAGGGTAAGGAAGAGAGTGCAGCGTCTGGTGATCACACGGCTGTAAGTGAGGGTAAGGAAGAGAGCGCAGCGTCTGGAGATCACACGGCTGTAGGCGAGTGTAAGGAAGAGAGCGCAGCGTCTGGAGATCACACGGCTGTACACGAGGGTAAGGAAGAGAGCGCAGCGTCTGGCGATCACTCAGTAACCGGTCACACTGCTGTACACGAGGGTAAGGAAGAGAGCGCAGCGTCTGGCAATCACACGGCTGTACACGAGGGTAAGGAAGAGAACGCAGTGTCTGGAGATCACATGGCTGTGCGCGAGGGTAAGGAAGAGAGCGCAGCGTCTGGTGATCACACGGCTGTACGCGAGGGTAAGGAAGAGAGCGCAGCGTCTGGGGATCACACGGCTGTACGCGAGGGTAAGGAAGAGAACGCAGCGTCTGGCAATCACATGGCTGTACGCGAGGGTAAGGAAGAGAGCGCAGCGTCTGGCGATCACACGGCTGTACGCGAGGGTAAGGAAGAGAGCGCAGTGTCTGCTGATCACACGGCTGTACGCGAGGGTAAGGAAGAGAGCACAGTGTCTGCTGATCACACAGCTGTACATGAGGGTAAGGAAGAGAGCGCAGCGTCTGGCAATCACACGGCTGTACGCGAGGGTAAGGAAGAGAGCGCAGCATCTGGTGATCACACAGCTGTACGCGAGGGTAAGGAAGAGAGCGCAGCGTCTGGCGATCACACGGCTGTACGCGAGGGTAAGGAAGAGAGCGCAGCGTCTGGCGATCACACGGCTGTACGCGAGGGTAAGGAAGAGAGCGCAGCGTCTGGCGATCACACGGCTGTACGCGAGGGTAAGGAAGAGCGCGCAGTGTCTGCTGATCACACGGCTGTACGCGAGGGTAAGGAAGAGAGCACAGTGTCTGCTGATCACACGGCTGTACATGAGGGTAAGGAGAAGAGCGCAGCGTCTGGCAATCACACGGCTGTACGCGAGGGTAAGGAAGAGAGCGCAGCGTCTGGGGATCACACAGCTGTATGCGAGGGTAAGGAAGAGAGCGCAGCGTCTGGCAATCACATAGCTGTACGCGAGGGTAAGGAAGAGAGCGCAGCGTCTGGTGATCACACAGCTGTACGCGAGGGTAAGGAAGAGAGCGCAGCGTCTGGTGATCACACAGCTGTACGCGAGGGTAAGGAAGAGAGCGCAGCATCTGCTGATCACACAGCTGTACACGAGGGTAAGGAAGAGAGCGCAGCGTCTGGCGAACACACGGCTGTATGCGAGGGTAAGGAAGAGAGCGCAGCGTCTGGCGAACACACGGCTGTATGCGAGGGTAAGGAAGAGAGCGCAGCGTCTGGTGATCACACGGCTGTACGCGAGGGTAAGGAAGAGAGCGCAGCATCTGCTGATCACACGGCTGTACGCGAGGGTAAGGAAAAGAGCGCAGCGTCTGGCGAACACACGGCTGTACGCGAGGGTAAGGAAGAGAGCGCAGTGTCTGGTGATCACACGGCTGTACGCGAGGGTAAGGAAGAGAGCGCAGCATCTGCTGATCACACGGCTGTACGCGAGGGT
Organism: Crinia signifera; assembly: GCF_055691185.1. Lineage (NCBI taxonomy): Eukaryota > Metazoa > Chordata > Amphibia > Anura > Myobatrachidae > Crinia > Crinia signifera. Next base: position 5,628,495 of record NC_139221.1, read on the forward strand.
AAGGAAGAGAGCGCAGCGTCTGGCGAACACACGGCTGTACGCGAGGGTAAGGAAGAGAGCGCAGCGTCTGGTGATCACACGGCTGTACGCGAGGGTAAGGAAGAGAGCGCAGCGTCTGCTGATCACACAGCTGTACGCGAGGGTAAGGAAGAGAGAGCAGCGTCTGAAGATCACACAGCTGTTCGCGAGGGTAAGGAAGAGAGCGCAGCGTCTGGTGATCACACGGCTGTACGCGAGGGTAAGGAAGAGAGCGCAGCGTCTGGTGATCACACGGCTGTACGCGAGGGTAAGGAAGAGAGCGCAGCGTCTGGTGATCGCACGGCTGTAGGCGAGGGTAAGGAAGAGAGTGCAGCGTCTGGTGATCACACGCTGTACGCGAGGGTAAGGAAGAGAGAGCAGCGTCTGGTGATCACACGGCTGTACGCGAGGGTAAGGAAGAGAGTGCAGCGTCTGGTGATCACACGGCTGTATGTGAGGGTAAGGAAGAGAGCGCAGCGTCTGGAGATCACACGGCTGTAGGCGAGTGTAAGGAAGAGAGCGCAGCGTCTGGAGATCACACGGCTGTACACGAGGGTAAGGAAGAGAGCGCAGCGTCTGGCGATCACTCAGTAACCGGTCACACTGCTGTACACGAGGGTAAGGAAGAGAACGCAGTGTCTGGTGATCACACAGCTGTACGTGAGCGTAAGGAAGAGAGCGCAGCGTCTGGCGATCACTCAGTAACCGGTCACACTGCTGTACGCGAGGGTAAGGAAGAGAGCGCAGCGTCTGGCGATCACACGGCTGTACGCGAGGGTAAGGCAGAGAGCGCAGCGTCTTCTGAGCACACGGCTGTACGCGAGGGTAAGGAAGAGAGCGCAGTGTCTGCTGATCACACGGCTGTACACGAGGGTAAGGAAGAGAGCGCAGCGTCTGGCGATCACACGGCTGTACGCGAGGGTAAGGAAGAGAGCGCAGTGTCTGCTGATCACACGGCTGTACGCGAGGGTAAGGAAGAGAGCACAGTGTCTGCTGATCACACAGCTGTACATGAGGGTAAGGAAGAGAGCGCAGTGTCTGCTGATCACACAGCTGTACATGAGGGTAAGGAAGAGAGCGCAGCGTCTGGCAATCACACGGCTGTACGCGAGGGTAAGGAAGAGAGCGCAGCGTCTGCTGATCACACGGCTGTACGCGAGGGTAAGGAAGAGAACACAGTGTCTGCTGATCACACAGCTGTACATGAGGGTAAGGAAGAGAGCGCAGCGTCTGGCAATCACACGGCTGTATGCGAGGGTAAGGAAGAGAGCGCAGCGTCTGGCGATCACACGGCTGTACGCGAGGGTAAGGAAGAGAGCGCAGCGTCTGCTGATCACACGGCTGTACGCGAGGGTAAGGAAGAGAACACAGTGTCTGCTGATCACACAGCTGTACATGAGGGTAAGGAAGAGAGCGCAGCGTCTGGCAATCACACGGCTGTACGCGAGGGTAAGGAAGAGAGCGCAGCATCTGGCGATCACACAGCTGTACGCGAGGGTAAGGAAGAGAGCGCAGCGTCTGGCGATCACACGGCTGTACGCGAGGGTAAGGAAGAGAGCGCAGCGTCTGGCGATCACACGGCTGTACGCGAGGGTAAGGAAGAGAGCGCAGCGTCTGGCGATCACACGGCTGTACGCGAGGGTAAGGAAGAGAGCGCAGTGTCTGCTGATCACACGGCTGTACGCGAGGGTAAGGAAGAGAGCACAGTGTCTGCTGATCACACAGCTGTACATGAGGGTAAGGAAGAGAGCGCAGTGTCTGCTGATCACACAGCTGTACATGAGGGTAAGGAAGAGAGCGCAGCGTCTGGCAATCACACGGCTGTACGCGAGGGTAAGGAAGAGAGCGCAGCGTCTGGCGAACACACGGCTGTACGCGAGGGTAAGGAAGAGAGCGCAGCGTCTGGTGATCACACGGCTGTACGCGAGGGTAAGGAAGAGAGAGCAGTGTCTGAAGATCACACAGCTGTTCGCGAGGGTAAGGAAGAGAGAGCAGCGTCTGAAGATCACACAGCTGTTCGCGAGGGTAAGGAAGAGAGCAGCGTCTGAAGATCACACAGCTGTACGCGAGGGTAAGGAAGAGAGAGCAGCGTCTGAAGATCACACAGCTGTTCGCGAGGGTAAGGAAGAGAGCGCAGCGTCTGGTGATCACACGGCTGTACGCGAGGGTAAGGAAGAGAGCGCAGCGTCTGGTGATCACACGGCTGTACGCGAGGGTAAGGAAGAGAGCGCAGCGTCTGGTGATCGCACGGCTGTAGGCGAGGGTAAGGAAGAGAGTGCAGCGTCTGGTGATCACACGCTGTACGCGAGGGTAAGGAAGAGAGAGCAGCGTCTGGTGATCACACGGCTGTACGCGAGGGTAAGGAAGAGAGTGCAGCGTCTGGTGATCACACGGCTGTATGTGAGGGTAAAGAAGAGAGCGCAGCGTCTGGAGATCACACGGCTGTAGGCGAGTGTAAGGAAGAGAGCGCAGCGTCTGGAGATCACACGGCTGTACACGAGGGTAAGGAAGAGAGCGCAGCGTCTGGCGATCACTCAGTAACCGGTCACACCGCTGTACGCGAGGGTAAGGAAGAGAGCGCAGCGTCTGGCGATCACACGGCTGTACGCGAGGGTAAGGCAGAGAGCGCAGCGTCTTCTGAGCACACGGCTGTACGCGAGGGTAAGGAAGAGAGCGCAGCGTCTGCTGATCACACAGCTGTACATGAGGGTAAGGAAGAGAGCGCAGTGTCTGGTGATCACACGGCTGTACATGAGGGTAAGGAAGAGAGCGCAGTGTCTGGTGATCACACGGCTGTACACGAGGGTAAGGAAGAGAGCGCAGCGTCTGACGATCACACAGCTGTACACGAGGGTAAGGAAGAGAGCGCAGCATCTGGTGATCACACAGCTGTACACGAGGGTAAGGAAGAGAGCGCAGCGTCTGCTGATCACACGGCTGTACGCGAGGGTAAGGAAGAGAGCGCAGCGTCTGCTGATCACACGGCTGTACGCGAGGGTAAGGAAGAGAGCGCAGCGTCTGGAGATCACACGGCTGTACGCGAGGGTAAGGAAGAGAGCGCAGCGTCTGGTGATCGCACGGCTGTAGGCGAGGGTAAGGAAGAGAGCGCAGCGTCTGGTGATCACACGCTGTACGCGAGGGTAAGGAAGAGAGCGCAGCGTCTGGTGATCACACAGCTGTACGTGAGGGTAAGGAAGAGAGTGCAGCGTCTGCTGATCACACGGCTGTATGTGAGGGTAAGGAAGAGAGTGCAGCCTCTGGTGATCACACGGCTGTACACGAGGGTAAGGAAGAGAGCGCAGCGTCTGGCGATCACTCAGTAACCGGTCACACGGCTGTACACGAGGGTAAGGAAGAGAGCGCAGCGTCTGGTGATCACACAGCTGTACGTGAGGGTAAGGAAGAGAGTGCAGCGTCTGCTGATCACACAGCTGTACGTGAGCGTAAGGAAGAGAGCGCAGCGTCTGGCGATCACTCAGTAACCGGTCACACTGCTGTACATGAGGGTAAGGAAGAGAGCGCAGTGTCTGGTGATCACACAGCTGTACGTGAGGGTAAGGAAGAGAGTGCAGCGTCTGCTGATCGCACGGCTGTAGGCGAGGGTAAGGAAGAGAGCGCAGCGTCTGGTGATCACACAGCTGTACGTGAGGGTAAGGAAGAGAGTGCAGCGTCTGCTGATCACACGGCTGTATGTGAGGGTAAGGAAGAGAGCGCAGCGTCTGGTGATCGCACGGCTGTAGGCGAGGGTAAGGAAGAGAGCGCAGCGTCTGGCGATCACTCAGTAACCGGTCACACTGCTGTACACGAGGGTAAGGAAGAGAACGCAGTGTCTGGTGATCACACAGCTGTACGTGAGCGTACGGAAGAGAGCGCAGCGTCTGGCAATCACTCAGTAACCGGTCACACTGCTGTACGCGAGGGTAAGGAAGAGAGCGCAGTGTCTGGTGATCACACTGCTGTACGCGAGGGTAAGGAAGAGAGTGCAGCGTCTGCTGATCACACGGCTGTACGCGAGGGTAAGGAAGAGAGAGCAGCGTCTGGTGATCGCACGGCTGTAGGCGAGGGTAAGGAAGAGAACGCAGCGTCTGGTGATCGCACGGCTGTACGCGAGGGTAAGGAAGAGAGCGCAGTGTCTGCTGATCACACGGCTGTACGCGAGGGTAAGGAAGAGAGCGCAGTATCTGGTGATCATACGGCTGTACGCGAGGGTAAGGAAGTACAGCGTCTGGCGATCACACGGCTGTACGCGAGGGTAAGGAAGTACAGCGTCTGGCGATCACATGGTTGTACGCGAGGGTAAGGAAGAGAGCGCAGTATCTGGTGATCACACAGCTGTACGTGAGGGTAAGGAAGTACAGCGTCTGGCGATCACACGGCTGTACGCAAGGGTAAGGAAGAGAGCGCAGCATCTGGTGATCACACAGCTGTACACGCGGGTAAGGAAGAGAGCGCAGCGTCTGGTGATCACACAGCTGTACACGAGGGTAAGGAAGAGAGCGCAGAGTCTGGTGATCACACAGCTGTACGTGAGGGTAAGGAAGTACAGCGTCTGGCGATCACACGGCTGTACGCGAGGGTAAGGAAGAGAGCGCAGTGTCTGGTGATCGCACGGCTGTACGCGAGGGTAAGGAAGAGAGCGCAGCGTCTGCTGATCATACGGCTGTAGGCGAGGGTAAGGAAGAGAGCGCAGTGTCTGGTGATCACACAGCTGTACGCGAGGGTAAGGAAGAGAGCGCAGCGTCTGCTGATCACACAGCTGTACGCGAGGGTAAGGAAGAGAGAGCAGCGTCTGAAGATCACACAGCTGTTCGCGAGGGTAAGGAAGAGAGCGCAGCGTCTGGTGATCACACGGCTGTACGCGAGGGTAAGGAAGAGAGCGCAGCGTCTGGTGATCACACGGCTGTACGCGAGGGTAAGGAAGAGAGCGCAGCGTCTGGTGATCGCACGGCTGTAGGCGAGGGTAAGGAAGAGAGTGCAGCGTCTGGTGATCACACGCTGTACGCGAGGGTAAGGAAGAGAGAGCAGCGTCTGGTGATCACACGGCTGTACGCGAGGGTAAGGAAGAGAGTGCAGCGTCTGGTGATCACACGGCTGTATGTGAGGATAAGGAAGAGAGCGCAGCGTCTGGAGATCACACGGCTGTAGGCGAGTGTAAGGAAGAGAGCGCAGCGTCTGGAGATCACACGGCTGTACACGAGGGTAAGGAAGAGAGCGCAGCGTCTGGCGATCACTCAGTAACCGGTCACACCGCTGTACGCGAGGGTAAGGAAGAGAGCGCAGCGTCTGGCGATTACACGGCTGTACGCGAGGGTAAGGCAGAGAGCGCAGCGTCTTCTGAGCACACGGCTGTACGCGAGGGTAAGGAAGAGAGCGCAGCGTCTGCTGATCACACAGCTGTACATGAGGGTAAGGAAGAGAGCGCAGTGTCTGGTGATCACACGGCTGTACATGAGGGTAAGGAAGAGAGCGCAGTGTCTGGTGATCACACGGCTGTACACGAGGGTAAGGAAGAGAGCGCAGCGTCTGACGATCACACAGCTGTACACGAGGGTAAGGAAGAGAGCGCAGCATCTGGTGATCACACAGCTGTACACGAGGGTAAGGAAGAGAGCGCAGCGTCTGCTGATCACACGGCTGTACGCGAGGGTAAGGAAGAGAGCGCAGCGTCTGCTGATCACACGGCTGTACGCGAGGGTAAGGAAGAGAGCGCAGCGTCTGGAGATCACACGGCTGTACGCGAGGGTAAGGAAGAGAGCGCAGCGTCTGGTGATCGCACGGCTGTAGGCGAGGGTAAGGAAGAGAGCGCAGCGTCTGGTGATCACACGCTGTACGCGAGGGTAAGGAAGAGAGCGCAGCGTCTGGTGATCACACAGCTGTACGTGAGGGTAAGGAAGAGAGTGCAGCGTCTGCTGATCACACGGCTGTATGTGAGGGTAAGGAAGAGAGTGCAGCCTCTGGTGATCACACGGCTGTACACGAGGGTAAGGAAGAGAGCGCAGCGTCTGGCGATCACTCAGTAACCGGTCACACGGCTGTACACGAGGGTAAGGAAGAGAGCGCAGCGTCTGGTGATCACACAGCTGTACGTGAGGGTAAGGAAGAGAGTGCAGCGTCTGCTGATCACACAGCTGTACGTGAGCGTAAGGAAGAGAGCGCAGCGTCTGGCGATCACTCAGTAACCGGTCACACTGCTGTACATGAGGGTAAGGAAGAGAGCGCAGTGTCTGGTGATCACACAGCTGTACGTGAGGGTAAGGAAGAGAGTGCAGCGTCTGCTGATCGCACGGCTGTAGGCGAGGGTAAGGAAGAGAGCGCAGCGTCTGGTGATCACACAGCTGTACGTGAGGGTAAGGAAGAGAGTGCAGCGTCTGCTGATCACACGGCTGTATGTGAGGGTAAGGAAGAGAGCGCAGCGTCTGGTGATCGCACTGCTGTAGGCGAGGGTAAGGAAGAGAGCGCAGCGTCTGGCGATCACTCAGTAACCGGTCACACTGCTGTACACGAGGGTAAGGAAGAGAACGCAGTGTCTGGTGATCACACAGCTGTACGTGAGCGTACGGAAGAGAGCGCAGCGTCTGGCAATCACTCAGTAACCGGTCACACTGCTGTACGCGAGGGTAAGGAAGAGAGCGCAGTGTCTGGTGATCACACTGCTGTACGCGAGGGTAAGGAAGAGAGTGCAGCGTCTGCTGATCACACGGCTGTACGCGAGGGTAAGGAAGAGAGAGCAGCGTCTGGTGATCGCACGGCTGTAGGCGAGGGTAAGGAAGAGAACGCAGCGTCTGGTGATCGCACGGCTGTACGCGAGGGTAAGGAAGAGAGCGCAGTGTCTGCTGATCACACGGCTGTACGCGAGGGTAAGGAAGAGAGCGCAGTATCTGGTGATCATACGGCTGTACGCGAGGGTAAGGAAGTACAGCGTCTGGCGATCACACGGCTGTACGCGAGGGTAAGGAAGTACAGCGTCTGGCGATCACATGGTTGTACGCGAGGGTAAGGAAGAGAGCGCAGTATCTGGTGATCACACAGCTGTACGTGAGGGTAAGGAAGTACAGCGTCTGGCGATCACACGGCTGTACGCAAGGGTAAGGAAGAGAGCGCAGCATCTGGTGATCACACAGCTGTACACGCGGGTAAGGAAGAGAGCGCAGCGTCTGGTGATCACACAGCTGTACACGAGGGTAAGGAAGAGAGCGCAGAGTCTGGTGATCACACAGCTGTACGTGAGGGTAAGGAAGTACAGCGTCTGGCGATCACACGGCTGTACGCGAGGGTAAGGAAGAGAGCGCAGTGTCTGGTGATCGCACGGCTGTACGCGAGGGTAAGGAAGAGAGTGCAGCGTCTGCTGATCATACGGCTGTAGGCGAGGGTAAGGAAGAGAGCGCAGTGTCTGGTGATCACACAGCTGTACGCGAGGGTAAGGAAGAGAGCGCAGCGTCTGCTGATCACACGGCTGTACGTGAGGGTAAGGAAGAGAGCGCAGCGTCTGCTGATCACACGGCTGTACGTGAGGGTAAGGAAGAGAGCGCAGCGTCTGGCGATCACACGGCTGTACGCGAGGGTAAGGAAGAGAGCGCAGTGTCTGGTGATCGCACGGCTGTACGCGAGGGTAAGGAAGAGAGCGCAGCGTCTGCTGATCATACGGCTGTAGGCGAGGGTAAGGAAGAGAGCGCAGTGTCTGGTGATCACACAGCTGTACGTGAGGGTAAGGAAGTACAGCGTCTGGCGATCACACGGCTGTACGCGAGGGTAAGGAAGTACAGCATCTGGCGATCACATGGTTGTACGTGAGGGTAAGGAAGAGAGCGCAGTGTCTGGTGATCACACAGCTGTACGTGAGGGTAAGGAAGTACAGCGTCTGGTGATCACACGGCTGTACGTGAGGGTAAGGAAGAGAGCGCAGCGTCTGGTGATCACACGGCTGTACGTGAGGGTAAGGAAGAGAGCGCAGCGTCTGGTGATCACACGGCTGTACACGAGGGTAAGGAAGAGAGCGCAGTGTCTGCTGATCACACGGCTGTACGCGAGGGTAAGGAAGTACAGCATCTGGCGATCACACGGCTGTACGCGAGGGTAAGGAAGTACAGCATCTGGCGATCACACGGCTGTACGCGAGGGTAAGGAAGTACAGCATCTGGCGATCACATGGTTGTACGCGAGGGTAAGGAAGAGAGCGCAGCGTCTGCTGATCATACGGCTGTAGGCGAGGGTAAGGAAGAGAGCGCAGCGTCTGGTGATCGCACGGCTGTAGGCGAGGGTAAGGAAGAGAGCGCAGCGTCTGGTGATCACACGCTGTACGCGAGGGTAAGGAAGTACAGCATCTGGCGATCACACGGCTGTACGCGAGGGTAAGGAAGTACAGCATCTGGCGATCACACGGCTGTACGCGAGGGTAAGGAAGTACAGCATCTGGCGATCACACGGCTGTACGCGAGGGTAAGGAAGTACAGCATCTGGCGATCACATGGTTGTACGCGAGGGTAAGGAAGAGAGCGCAGCGTCTGCTGATCATACGGCTGTAGGCGAGGGTAAGGAAGAGAGCGCAGTGTCTGGTGATCACACAGCTGTACGTGAGGGTAAGGAAGTACAGCGTCTGGCGATCACACGGCTGTACGTGAGGGTAAGGAAGTACAGCATCTGGCTTACTTGTCGGTCTCCGGTGAATACGTCTCCACAGAGTTGAGGGAGCAGTTGCCATCGTACCCTCCGCACACATAGATCTGTCCGTCCAGCACCACCGTTCCCATCGCACTGTAATCACAAGAGGAACATGTTTCACCACCGAGCAGGAGAACGGAGACTACAGATCCCCCGCACTCTATGTCCCGGGGTCAGGCCGAAGCCGTACAGTAGGAGTCTGGTATCTCACCGTCTACTGTGACGTAAGTAACCATCGGGAAATCATTATCCTGGCAACCATCAGCCTTCATCCCATACATAGGATCAGTGCACCCAGCGGATACAGGGACCATTATCTGTAGTGAGGCCGCAGCTATCTGACACTATTCAGCCCCCCACATCCCTGCCCGCAGCTCCCGCATCCCATCCCCCAGGACCCGCATCCTGTCCCGCATCCCTGCCCGCAGCTCCCTCATCCCTGCATATCCTCCCCCAGGTCCCGCATCCCTGCATACCGTCGCCCAGCTCCCGCATCCCTGCACACCTGCCCGCAGCTCCCTCATCCCTGCATACCGTCCCCCAGTTCCCGCATCCATGCACACCTGCCCGCAGCTGCCTCATCCCTGCCCGCAGCTCCCTCATCCCTGCATACCGTCCCCCAGGTCCCGCATCCCTGCACACCTGCCCGCAGCTCCTTTATCCCTGCCCATAGCTCCCTCATCTCTGCATACCGTCCCCCAGGTCCCACATCCCTGCCCGCAGCGCCCTCATCCCTGCATACCGTCCCCCAGGTCCCACATCCCTGACCGCAGCTCCCTCATCCCTGCCCACCTGCCCGCAGCTCCCTCATCCCTGCATACCGTCCCCCAGTTCCCGCATCCATGCACACCTGCCCGCAGCTCCCTCATCCCTGCATACCGTCCCCCAGCTCGCGCATCCCTGCCCACAGCTCCCTCATCCCTGCCCGCAGCTCCCTCATCCCTGCATACCGTCCCCCAGCTCCCTCATCCCTGCATACCGTCCCCCAGGTCCCACGTCCCTGCCTGCAGTTCCCGCATACAGTCCCCCAGGTCCCACATCGCTGCCCGCAGCTCCCGCATACCGTTCCCCAGGTCCCACATCCCTGCCCACAGCTCCCTCATCCCTGCATACCGTCCCCCAGATCCCACGTCCCTGCCCGCAGCTCCCGCATCCTTGCATACCGTCCCCCAGCTTCCGCATCCCTGCACACAGCTCCCGCATCCCTGCATACCGTCCCCCAGCTCCCGCATCCCTGCCCGCAGCTCCCGCATCCCTGCATACCGTCCCCCAGCTCCTGCATCCCTGCCGGCAGTTCCCTCATCCCTTCAGACCGTCCCCCAGCTCCCGCATCCCTGCCCGCAGCTCCCTCATCCCTGCACACGTGCCCGCAGTCCCCTCATCCCTGCATACCGTCCCCCAGCTCCCGCATCCCTGCACACTTGCCCGCAGCTCCCGCATCTCTGCATATAGTCCCCCAGCTCCCGCATCCCTGCACACCTGCCCGCAGTTCCCTCATCCCTGCATACCGTCCCCCAGCTCCCGCATCCCTGCACACCTGCCCGCAGTTCCCTCATCCCTGCATACTGTCCCACAGCGCCCTCATCCCTGCATACCGTCGCACAGCTCCCACATCCCTGCACACCTGCCCTCAGCTCCCTCATCCCTGCATACCGTCCCCCAGCTCCCGCATCCCTGAGCACCTGCCCGCAGATCCATCAACCCTGCATACCGTCCCCCAGTTCCCGCATCCCTGAGCACCTGCGAGCAGATCCCTCATCCCTGCATACCGTCCCCCAGCTCCCGCATCCCTGCACACCTGCCCCCAGCTCCCTCATCACTGCATACCGTCCCCCAGCTCCCGCATCCCTGCATACCGTCCCCCAGCTCCCGCATCCCTGCATACCGTCCCCCAGGTCCCACATCCCTGCATACCGTCCCCCAGCTCCCGCATCCCTGCATACCGTCCCCCAGCTCCCGCATCCCTGCATACCGTCCCCCAGCTCCCGCATCCCTGCATACCGTCCCCCAGCTCCCACGTCCCTGCCCGCAGCTCCCTCATCCCTGCCCGCAGTGCCCTCATCCCTGCATACCGTCCCTCAGCTCCCGCATCCCTGCCCTCAGCTCCCTCATCCCTGCATACCGTCCCCCAGGTCCCACGTCCCTGCCCGCAGCTCCCGCATCCTGCATACCGTCCCCCGGCTCCCGCATCCCTGCATACCGTCCGCAGCTCCCGCATCCCGTCCCCCAGGTCCCACATCCCTGCCCGCATCCCTGCATACCGTCCCCCAGGTCCCACATCCCTGCCCGCAGCGCCCTCATCCCTGCATACCGTCCCCCAGGTCCCACATCCCTGCCCGCAGCTCCCTCATCCCTGCCCGCAGCTCCCTCATCCCTGCATACCGTCCCCCAGTTCCCGCATCCCTGCACACCTGCCCGCAGCTCCCTCATCCCTGCACACCTGCCCGCAGCTCCATCATCCCTGCATACCGTCCCCCAGCTCCCTCATCCCTGCATACCGTCCCCCAGCTCCCTCATCCCTGCATACCGTCCCCCAGGTCCCACGTCCCTGCCCGCAGTTCCCGCATACCGTCCCCCAGGTCCCACATCGCTGCCCGCAGCTCCCGCATACCGTTCCCCAGGTCCCACATCCCTGCCCACAGCTCCCTCATCCCTGCATACCGTCCCCCAGATCCCACGTCCCTGCCCGCAGCTCCCGCATCCTTGCATACCGTCCCCCAGCTTCCGCATCCCTGCACACAGCTCCCGCATCCCTGCATACCGTCCCCCAGCTCCCGCATCCCTGCCCGCAGCTCCCGCATCCCTGCATACCGTCCCCCAGCTCCTGCATCCCTGCACACCTGCCGGCAGTTCCCTCATCCCTTCAGACCGTCCCCCAGCTCCCGCATCCCTGCACACCTGCCCGCAGCTCCCTCATCCCTGCACACCTGCCCGCAGTCCCCTCATCCCTGCATACCGTCCCCCAGCTCCCGCATCCCTGCACACTTGCCCGCAGCTCCCGCATCTCTGCATATAGTCCCCCAGCTCCCGCATCCCTGCACACCTGCCCGCAGTTCCCTCATCCCTGCATACCGTCCCCCAGCTCCCGCATCCCTGCACACCTGCCCGCAGTTCCCTCATCCCTGCATACTGTCCCACAGCGCCCTCATCCCTGCATACCGTCGCACAGCTCCCACATCCCTGCACACCTGCCCTCAGCTCCCTCATCCCTGCATACCGTCCCCCAGCTCCCGCATCCCTAAGCACCTGCCCGCAGATCCATCAACCCTGCATACCGTCCCCCAGCTCCCGCATCCCTGAGCACCTGCGAGCAGATCCCTCATCCCTGCATACCGTCCCCCAGCTCCCGCATCCCTGCACACCGTCCCCCAGCTCCCTCATCACTGCATACCGTCCCCCAGCTCCCGCATCCCTGCATACCGTCCCCCAGCTCCCGCATCCCTGCATACCGTCCCCCAGGTCCCACATCCCTGCATACCGTCCCCCAGCTCCCGCATCCCTGCATACCGTCCCCCAGCTCCCGCATCCCTGCATACCGTCCCCCAGCTCCCGCATCCCTGCATACCGTCCCCCAGCTCCCACGTCCCTGCCCGCAGCTCCCTCATCCCTGCCCGCAGTGCCCTCATCCCTGCATACCGTCCCTCAGCTCCCGCATCCCTGCCCTCAGCTCCCTCATCCCTGCATACCGTCCCCCAGGTCCCACGTCCCTGCCCGCAGCTCCCGCATCCTGCATACCGTCCCCCGGCTCCCGCATCCCTGCATACCGTCCCGCAGCCCGTCCCCCAGGTCCCACATCCCTGCATACCGTCCCCCAGGTCCCACATCCCTGCCCGCAGCGCCCTCATCCCTGCATACCGTCCCCCAGGTCCCACATCCCTGCCCGCAGCTCCCTCATCCCTGCCCACCTGCCCGCAGCTCCCTCATCCCTGCATACCGTCCCCCAGTTCCCGCATCCATGCACACCTGCCCGCAGCTCCCTCATCCCTGCATACCGTCCCCCAGCTCGCGCATCCCTGCACACCTGCCCGCAGCTCCCTCATCCCTGCATACCTGCCCGCAGCTCCCTCATCCCTGCATACCGTCCCCCAGGTCCCACGTCCCTGCCCGCAGTTCCCGCATACCGTCCCCCAGGTCCCACATCGCTGCCCGCAGCTCCCGTATACCGTTCCCCAGGTCCCACATCCCTGCCCACAGCTCCCTCATCCCTGCATACCGTCCCCCAGATCCCACGTCCCTGCCCGCAGCTCCCGCATCCTTGCATACCGTCCCCCAGCTTCCGCATCCCTGCACACAGCTCCCGCATCCCTGCATACCGTCCCCCAGCTCCCGCATCCCTGCCCGCAGCTCCCGCATCCCTGCATACCGTCCCCCAGCTCCTGCATCCCTGCACACCTGCCGGCAGTTCCCTCATCCCTTCAGACCGTCCCCCAGCTCCCGCATCCCTGCACACCTGCCCGCAGCTCCCTCATCCCTGCACACCTGCCCGCAGTCCCCTCATCCCTGCATACCGTCCCCCAGCTCCCGCATCCCTGCACACTTGCCCGCAGCTCCCGCATCTCTGCATATAGTCCCCCAGCTCCCGCATCCCTGCACACCTGCCCGCAGTTCCCTCATCCCTGCATACCGTCCCCCAGCTCCTGCATCCCTGCACACCTGCCCGCAGTTCCCTCATCCCTGCATACTGTTCCACAGCGCCCTCATCCCTGCATACCGTCGCACAGCTCCCACATCCCTGCCCTCAGCTCCCTCATCCCTGCATACCGTCCCCCAGTTCCCGCATCCATGCACACCTGCCCGCAGCTCCCTCATCCCTGCATACCGTCCCCCAGCTCGCGCATCCCTGCACACCTGCCCGCAGCTCCCTCATCCCTGCACACCTGCCCGCAGCTCCCTCATCCCTGCATGCCGTCCCCCAGCTCCCTCATCCCTGCATACCGTCCCCCAGCTCCCTCATCCCTGCATACCGTCCCCCAGGTCCCACGTCCCTGCCCGCAGTTCCCGCATACCGTCCCCCAGGTCCCACATCGCTGCCCGCAGCTCCCGCATACCGTTCCCCAGGTCCCACATCCCTGCCCACAGCTCCCTCATCCCTGCATACCGTCCCCCAGATCCCACGTCCCTGCCCGCAGCTCCCGCATCCTTGCATACCGTCCCCCAGCTTCCGCATCCCTGCACACAGCTCCCGCATCCCTGCATACCGTCCCCCAGCTCCCGCATCCCTGCCCGCAGCTCCCGCATCCCTGCATACCGTCCCCCAGCTCCTGCATCCCTGCCGGCAGTTCCCTCATCCCTTCAGACCGTCCCCCAGCTCCCGCATCCCTGCACACCTGCCCGCAGCTCCCTCATCCCTGCACACCTGCCCGCAGTCCCCTCATCCCTGCATACCGTCCCCCAGCTCCCGCATCCCTGCACACTTGCCCGCAGCTCCCGCATCTCTGCATATAGTCCCCCAGCTCCCGCATCCCTGCACACCTGCCCGCAGTTCCCTTATCCCTGCATACCGTCCCCCAGCTCCCGCATCCCTGCACACCTGCCCGCAGTTCCCTCATCCCTGCATACTGTCCCACAGCGCCCTCATCCCTGCATACCGTCGCACAGCTCCCACATCCCTGCACACCTGCCCTCAGCTCCCTCATCCCTGCATACCGTCCCCCAGCTCCCGCATCCCTAAGCACCTGCCCGCAGATCCATCAACCCTGCATACCGTCCCCCAGCTCCCGCATCCCTGAGCACCTGCGAGCAGATCCCTCATCCCTGCATACCGTCCCCCAGCTCCCGCATCCCTGCACACCGTCCCCCAGCTCCCTCATCACTGCATACCGTCCCCCAGCTCCCGCATCCCTGCATACCGTCCCCCAGCTCCCGCATCCCTGCATACCGTCCCCCAGGTCCCACATCCCTGCATACCGTCCCCCAGCTCCCGCATCCCTGCATACCGTCCCCCAGCTCCCGCATCCCTGCATACCGTCCCCCAGCTCCCGCATCCCTGCATACCGTCCCCCAGCTCCCACGTCCCTGCCCGCAGCTCCCTCATCCCTGCCCGCAGTGCCCTCATCCCTGCATACCGTCCCTCAGCTCCCGCATCCCTGCCCTCAGCTCCCTCATCCCTGCATACCGTCCCCCAGGTCCCACGTCCCTGCCCGCAGCTCCCGCATCCTGCATACCATCCCCCGGCTCCCGCATCCCTGCATACCGTCCCGCAGCTCCCGCATCCCGTCCCCCAGGTCCCACATCCCTGCATACCGTCCCCCAGGTCCCACATCCCTGCCCGCAGCGCCCTCATCCCTGCATACCGTCCCCCAGGTCCCACATCCCTGCCCGCAGCTCCCTCATCCCTGCCCACCTGCCCGCAGCTCCCTCATCCCTGCATACCGTCCCCCAGTTCCCGCATCCATGCACACCTGCCCGCAGCTCCCTCATCCCTGCATACCGTCCCCCAGCTCGCGCATCCCTGCACACCTGCCCGCAGCTCCCTCATCCCTGCATACCTGCCCGCAGCTCCCTCATCCCTGCATACCGTCCCCCAGGTCCCACGTCCCTGCCCGCAGTTCCCGCATACCGTCCCCCAGGTCCCACATCGCTGCCCGCAGCTCCCGTATACCGTTCCCCAGGTCCCACATCCCTGCCCACAGCTCCCTCATCCCTGCATACCGTCCCCCAGATCCCACGTCCCTGCCCGCAGCTCCCGCATCCTTGCATACCGTCCCCCAGCTTCCGCATCCCTGCACACAGCTCCCGCATCCCTGCATACCGTCCCCCAGCTCCCGCATCCCTGCCCGCAGCTCCCGCATCCCTGCATACCGTCCCCCAGCTCCTGCATCCCTGCACACCTGCCGGCAGTTCCCTCATCCCTTCAGACCGTCCCCCAGCTCCCGCATCCCTGCACACCTGCCCGCAGCTCCCTCATCCCTGCACACCTGCCCGCAGTCCCCTCATCCCTGCATACCGTCCCCCAGCTCCCGCATCCCTGCACACTTGCCCGCAGCTCCCGCATCTCTGCATATAGTCCCCCAGCTCCCGCATCCCTGCACACCTGCCCGCAGTTCCCTCATCCCTGCATACCGTCCCCCAGCTCCTGCATCCCTGCACACCTGCCCGCAGTTCCCTCATCCCTGCATACTGTCCCACAGCGCCCTCATCCCTGCATACCGTCGCACAGCTCCCACATCCCTGCCCTCAGCTCCCTCATCCCTGCATACCGTCCCCCAGCTCCCGCATCCCTGAGCACCTGCCCGCAGATCCATCAACCCTGCATACCGTCCCCCAGCTCCCGCATCCCTGAGCACCTGCGAGCAGATCCCTCATCCCTGCATACCGTCCCCCAGCTCCCGCATCCCTGCCCCCAGCTCCCTCATCACTGCATACCGTCCCCCAGCTCCCGTATCCCTGCATACCGTCCCCCAGCTCCCGCATCCCTGCATACCGTCCCCCAGGTCCCACATCCCTGCATACCGTCCCCCAGCTCCCGCATCCCTGCATACCGTCCCCCAGCTCCCGCATCCCTGCATACCGTCCCCCAGCTCCCGCATCCCTGCATACCGTCCCCCAGCTCCCACGTCCCTGCCCGCAGCTCCCTCATCCCTGCATACCGTCCCTCAGCTCCCGCATCCCTGCCCTCAGCTCCCTCATCCCTGCATACCGTCCCCCAGGTCCCACATCCCTGCCCGCAGCTCCCGCATCCTGCATACCGTCCCCCGGCTCCCGCATCCCTGCATACCGTCCCGCAGCTCCCGCATCCCGTCCCCCAGCTCCCACATCCATGCACACAGCTCCCTCATCCCTGCCCGCAGTTCCCTCATCCTTGCATACCGCCCCACAGCGCCCTCATCCCTGCATACCATCCCCCAGCTCCCGCATTCCTGCACACCTGCCCGCATCCCAGCATACCGTCCCCCAGCTCCCTCATCCCTGCCCGCAGTTCCCGCATCCCGTCCCACAGCGCCCTCATCCCTGCATGCCATCCCCCAGCTCCTGCATACCGTCCCTTAGCTCCCACATCCCTGCCTGCAGATCCAGCATACCGTCTCCCGCATCCGATCCCCCAGCTCATGCATCCCTGCCTCTGCCTCCCGCATCCCTGCATACCGTCCCCCACATCCCTGCCCGCAGATCCCACATACCTGCCCCTGGCTCCCGCATCCCTGCATACCGTCCCCCACATCCCTGCCCGCAGATCCCACATACATGCCCCTGGCTCCCGCATCCCTGCATACCGTCCCCCACATCCCTGCCCGCAGATCCCACATACCTGCCCTGGCTTCCACATCCCTGCATACCGTCCCCCACATCCCTGCCCGCAGATCCCACATACCTGCCCCTGGCTCCCGCATCCCTGCATACCGTCCCTTAGCTCCCACATCCCTGCATACCGTCCCCCACATCCCTGCCCGCAGATCCCACATACCTGCCCCTGGCTCCCGCATCCCTGCATACCGTCCCTTAGCTCCCACATCCCTGCCTGCAGATCCAGCATACCGTCCCCCGCATCCCTGCCCACCGTCCCCCACATCCCTGCCCGCAGATCCCACATACCTCCCCTGGCTCCCACATCCCTGCCCGCAGATCCCACATACCTCCCCTGGCTCCCACATCCCTGCCCGCAGATCCCACATACCTCCCCTGGCTCCCGCATCCCTCCATACCGTCCCCCACATCCCTGCCCGCAAATCCCGGATCCCTGCGTATCGTCCTCCAGCTCCTGCATTCCTGGATGGTAGGATGACGTGCACCCCAGGCAGTTGGTTACCGGATGGGGGTATGATGGCGTGCCTCCTATGCAGTGGGTTGCCGGAGAAGGGGGGGGGGGGTAGTAGAATGGCGTGCACCCTAGGCAGTGGGTTACTGGAGGACCGGCTGACATTTACCTTCTCTTGCTGTTCATGCTTCCAACTTTGGTCCATGTATCTGTCTCTGGGTTGTAGACTTCCACAGTGCTCAGACGTGATTGGCCGTCATAACCGCCAATGGCATAAAGGAGTCCGTTGACGACAGCCACGCCCACCCTGCTGCGCGCCGTCGTCATAGGCTGGCATTTCTCCCAGCGGTTGGCGATTGGGTCAAAGACTTCCACCACGTTCAGAGAGTCGCCTGCGTAGAAATGCGCTACTCGTCTTAAACATTTAACAGTGATTCACTGCGCGAGCGGAAACAAAGTGATAACGCACATGCCGACACATGCACAGCTGTGACCCCTCCAGCGTACCCAACTGAGAGCAGAATGGGCTCACACTGATGGTAGCTGACACACTCCGCGCAGCTGATCGGGACACACACACACACACAAACACCACCCCACCATGCTCACCAGTAACAGAGCTCCCCCACCGTGCTCACCAGTAACAGAGCTCCCCCACCGTGCTTACCAGTAACAGAGCTCCCCCACCGTGCTCTCACCAGTAACAGAGCTCCCCCACCGTGCTCTCACCAGTAACAGAGCTCCCCCACCGTGCTCACCAGTAACAGAGCTCACCCACCGTGCTCACCAGTAACAGAGCTCACCCACCGTGCTCACCAGTAACAGAGCTCACCCACCGTGCTCACCAGTAACAGAGCTCACCCACCGTGCTCACCAGTAACAGAGCTCTCCACACTGCACGGAGGGACAGACACACACACCCACCACCCCACCGTGCTCACCAGTAACAGAGCTCCCCCACCGTGCTCACCAGTAACAGAGCTCCCCCACCGTGCTCTCACCAGTAACAGAGCTCCCCCACCGTGCTCACCAGTAACAGAGCTCACCCACCGTGCTCACCAGTAACAGAGCACCCCCACCGTGCTCACCAGTAACAGAGCACCCCCACCGTGATCACCAGTAACAGAGCTCACCCACCGTGCTCACCAGTAACAGAGCTCA
This sequence comes from Crinia signifera, assembly GCF_055691185.1. Classification (NCBI taxonomy): domain Eukaryota; kingdom Metazoa; phylum Chordata; class Amphibia; order Anura; family Myobatrachidae; genus Crinia; species Crinia signifera. The sequence continues at coordinate 5,647,027 of NC_139221.1, forward strand.
CCCAGCGTGCTCACCAGTAACAGAGCACCCCCACCGTGATCACCAGTAACAGAGCTCCCCCACCGTGCTCACCAGTAACAGAGCTCCCCCACCGTGCTCACCAGAAACAGAGCACCCCCACCGTGCTCACCAGAAACAGAGCACCCCCACCGTGCTCACCAGTAACAGAGCTCCCCACCGTGCTCACCAGTAACAGAGCTCCCCCACCGTGCTCACCAGTAACAGAGCTCCCCCACCGTGCTCACCAGTAACAGAGCTCACCCACCGTGCTCACCAGTAACAGAGCTCACCCAGCGTGCTCACCAGTAACAGAGCTCACCCAGCGTGCTCACCAGTAACAGAGCTCACCCAGCGTGCTCACCAGTAACAGAGCACCCCCACCGTGATCACCAGTAACAGAGCTCCCCCACCGTGCTCACCAGTAACAGAGCTCCCCCACCGTGCTCACCAGTAACAGAGCTCCCCCACCGTGCTCTCACCAGTAACAGAGCACCCCCACCGTGACCACCAGTAACAGAGCTCCCCCACCGTGCTCACCAGTAACAGAGCTCCCCCACCGTGCTCACCAGTAACAGAGCTCACCCACCGTGCTCACCAGTAACAGAGCTCACCCACCGTGCTCACCAGTAACAGAGCTCACCCACCGTGCTCACCAGTAACAGAGCTCACACAGCGTGCTCACCAGTAACAGAGCACCCCCACCGTGCTCACCAGTAACAGAGCTCCCCCACCGTGCTCACCAGTAACAGAGCTCCCCCACCGTGCTCACCAGTAACAGAGCTCCCCCACCGTGCTCACCAGTAACAGAGCTCCCCCACCGTGCTCACCAGTAACAGAGCTCCCCCACCGTGCTCACCAGTAACAGAGCTCACCCACCGTGCTCACCAGTAACAGAGCTCACCCACCGTGCTCACCAGTAACAGAGCTCCCCCACCGTGCTCACCAGTAACAGAGCTCCCCCACCGTGCTCACCAGTAACAGAGCTCACCCACCGTGCTCACCAGTAACAGAGCTCACCCACCGTGCTCACCAGTAACAGAGCACCCCCACCGTGACCACCAGTAACAGAGCTCCCCCACCGTGATCACCAGTAACAGAGCTTACCCACCGTGATCACCAGTAACAGAGCTCCCCCACCGTGCTCACCAGTAACAGAGCTCCCCCACCGTGCTTTCACCAGTAACAGAGCACCCCCACCGTGACCACCAGTAACAGAGCTCCCCCACCGTGCTCACCAGTAACAGAGCTCCCCCACCGTGCTCACCAGTAACAGAGCTCACCCACCGTGCTCACCAGTAACAGAGCTCTCCACACTGCACGGAGGGACAGACACACACACCCACCACCCCACCGTGCTCACCAGTAACAGAGCTCCCCCACCGTGCTCACCAGTAACAGAGCTCCCCCACCGTGCTCACCAGAAACAGAGCACCCCCACCGTGCTCACCAGTAACAGAGCTCCCCCACCGTGCTCACCAGAAACAGAGCACCCCCACCGTGCTCACCAGTAACAGAGCTCCCCACCGTGCTCACCAGTAACAGAGCTCCCCCACCGTGCTCACCAGTAACAGAGCTCCCCCACCGTGCTCACCAGTAACAGAGCTCCCCCACCGTGCTCACCAGTAACAGAGCTCACCCACCGTGCTCACCAGTAACAGAGCTCACCCACCGTGCTCACCAGTAACAGAGCACCCCCACCGTGATCACCAGTAACAGAGCTCCCCCACCGTGCTCACCAGTAACAGAGCTCCCCCACCGTGCTCACCAGTAACAGAGCTCCCCCACCGTGCTCTCACCAGTAACAGAGCACCCCCACCGTGACCACCAGTAACAGAGCTCCCCCACCGTGCTCACCAGTAACAGAGCTCCCCCACCGTGCTCACCAGTAACAGAGCTCCCCCACCGTGCTCACCAGTAACAGAGCTCCCCCACCGTGCTCACCAGTAACAGAGCTCACACAGCGTGCTCACCAGTAACAGAGCACCCCCACCGTGCTCACCAGTAACAGAGCTCCCCCACCGTGCTCACCAGTAACAGAGCTCCCCCACCGTGCTCACCAGTAACAGAGCTCCCCCACCGTGCTCACAAGTAACAGAGCTCCCCCACCGTGCTCACCAGTAACAGAGCTCCCCCACCGTGCTCACCAGTAACAGAGCTCACCCACCGTGCTTACCAGTAACAGAGCTCACCCACCGTGCTTACCAGTAACAGAGCTCCCCCACCGTGCTCACCAGAAACAGAGCTCCCCCACCGTGCTCACCAGTAACAGAGCTCCCCCACCGTGCTCACCAGTAACAGAGCTCACCCACCGTGCTCACCAGTAACAGAGCTCACCCACCGTGCTCACCAGTAACAGAGCACCCCCACCGTGACCACCAGTAACAGAGCTCCCCCACCGTGATCACCAGTAACAGAGCTCACCCACCGTGATCATCAGTAACAGAGCTCCCCCACCGTGATCACCAGTAACAGAGCTCCCCACACTGCACAAATGTGACCAGGAGAACAAGGTACCTGCTGAATTGAGTCCGCCCACAGCGTAGATCAGTCCCGCTATGGACGTGCAGCATCGAGGGCGAGTTTTGAATGCCATAAGGTGCGGCCTACGCTCCGGCATCAGGTGATAGTCCTTAGCTTCATCTACAAGGTCCCTGTAACACAGAAAGGGGTAAGATGGCGGAATTACCTCATAAACGAGACACTGCTGTAAGGTTACTGGCGGCCATTTTATGTCTTTGCTGCCTTGTTCTGCCATAAGATGGCTGTGTGCAATGTGTGTGGCAATATCAACTGCGATGTGATCAGCGCTGTGGGCAGGAAGTAACGTACCGGCATTTATGGCAGCAGCGCACCAGGTCATCCTGCTGGACGCGGTCTGTGAGGAACTGAGGGCGGCACAGGGGCAGGCGGATCTTAGTCAGCAGTTCAGGTAGGAAGACCTCTCGCTGCTCCCGCTCATATCGCACCCAGGCCAGGGCGGCTTCAAACACCTGTCCACAGGGGAAACCGCCTGTAAGTGTCCTGGGAGCAATCGCTGGAAGACCCCTTCCCCACCTTCTACTCCAACATACAATACTACTGCTGGGGACCCTGCTCCCCCCACTATATAACTCTGTCTGTGGCTTCCTGCTGCCTCCATTCCCCTCCTCACATCACGTCACTGCCCCTGTCACATGCAGCCCTGTCCTCACTGACACATCACTCATCTCCTGATACACTCTGTGCTGCTGGGGACCCTGCTCCTCCCACTATATAACTCTCAGTCTGTGGCTTCCTGCTGCCTCCATTCCCCTCCTCACATCACGTCACTGCCCCTGTCACATGCAGCCCTGTCCTCACTGACACATCACTCATCTGCTTATATACTCTGTGCTGCTGGGGACCCTGCTCCTCCCACTATATAACTCTCAGTCTGTGGCTTCCTGCTGCCCCCATTCCCCTCCTCACATCATGTCACTGCCCCTGTCACATGCAGCCCTGTCCTCACTGACACATCCCTCATCTCCTGATACACTCTGTGCTGCTGGGGACCCTGCTCCTCCCACTATATAACTCTCAGTCTGTGGCTTTCTGCTGCCCCCATTCCCCTCCTCACATCATGTCACTGCCCCTGTCACATGCAGCCCTGTCCTCACTGACACATCACTCATCTGCTTATATACTCTGTGCTGCTGGGGACCCTGCTCCTCCCACTATATAACTCTCAGTCTGTGGCTTCCTGCTGCCCCCATTCCCCTCCTCACATCATGTCACTGCCCCTGTCACATGCAGCCCTGTCCTCACTGACACATCACTCATCTCCTGATATACTCTGTGCTGCTGGGGACCCTGCTCCTCCCACTATATAACTCTCAGTCTGTGGCTCCCTGCTGCCCCCATTCCCCTCCTCACATCATGTCACTGCCCCCGTCACATGCAGCCCTGTCCTCACTGACACATCCCAGGAGATGAGTGATGTGTCAGTGAGGACAGGGCTGCATGTGACAGGGGCAGTGACATGATGTGAGGAGAGGAATGGGGGATTCCTCTCCTCACATCATGTCACTGCCCCTGTCACATGCAGCCCTGTCCTCACTGACACATCACTCATCTCCTGATATACTCTGTGCTGCTGGGGACCCTGCTCCTCCCACTATATAACTGTCAGTCTGTGGCTTCCTGCTGCCCCCATTCCTCTCCTCACATCATGTCACTGCCCCTGTCACATGCAGCCCTGTCCTCACTGACACATCACTCATCTCCTGATATACTCTGTGCTGCTGGGGACCCTGCTCCTCCCACTATATAACTCTCAGTCTGTGGCTTCCTGCTGCCCCCATTCCCCTCCTCACATCATGTCACTGCCCCTGTCACATGCAGCCCTGTCCTCACTGACACATCACTCATCTCCTGATATACTCTGTGCTGCTGGGGACCCTGCTCCTCCCACTATATAACTGTCAGTCTGTGGCTTCCTGCTGCCCCCATTCCTCTCCTCACATCATGTCACTGCCCCTGTCACATGCAGCCCTGTCCTCACTGACACATCCCTCATCTCCTGATATACTCTGTGCTGCTCGGGACCCTGCTCCTCCCACTATATAACTCTCAGTCTGTGGCTTCCTGCTGCCCCCATTCCCCTCCTCACATCATGTCACTGCCCTGTCACATGCAGCCCTGTCCTCACTGACACATCCCTCATCTCCTGATATACTCTGTGCTGCTGGGGACCCTGCTCCTCCCACTATATAACTATCAGCCTGTGGCTTCCTGCTGCCCCCATTCCCCTCCTCACATCATGTCACTGCCCCGTCACATGCAGCCCTGTCCTCACTGACATATCCCTCATCTCCTGATACACTCTGTGCTGCTGGGGACCCTGCTCCTCCCACTATATAACTCTCAGTCTGTGGCTTCCTGCTGCCTCCATTCCCCTCCTCACATCATGTCACTACCCCTGTCACATGCGCACGCACAATGTAGGATCCCCTCTCTGGTCAGTGTCACACTGGATGGATACAGATCACTGGGTGGGGAGTGCAGCAGAGAAGGGTCCTCATCTCCCATGATCACCTGCTTACTATACAGAGCTGCTGTCACTGTGATGTCACCCACCTACCATCACCTGGAAGCCCCCCTCCAGCCCCTGCGTTACCTGTTCTTCAGCCTTTACGTTTAGCTCATCCCTGGAGACCAGCTCCAAGACTTCATCAAAGGCCAGGGCCAGGAATTCCTCCGACATAGAGACCTCCACAAAGTGCTCATGGATGAATCGATTTGCAGCGTCGTACAGCACCGCACACATCATGGTTTCCGCAAACTGACGCACACCCAGACAATTTTTGGGGTGCAGCCTAAGAGAACACAGAAAACATTGCAATGGGGAAATATACAGTAAATATGATACATTTGAAAACCTCCATTTCCGCTCCTGCTGCTGTGAGACAGGTTCTTTCTACCCACTATTAATAATCACTGGGAACAGAGATGTATTCTGCAGAATAGGCATGCATGTCGGGATGGGAGCTAGTGTACAAGTGCTCCGCCAGCAGCATGTTGGGATGGGAGCTAGTGTACAAGTGCTCCGCCAGTAGCATGTCGGGATGGGAGCTAGTGTACAAGTGCTCCGCCAGCAGCATGTTGGGATGGGAGCTAGTGTACAAGTGCTCCGCCAGTAGCATGTCGGGATGGGAGCTAGTGTACAAGTGCTCCCCCAGTAGCATGTCGGGATGGGAGCTAGTGTACAAGTGCTCCGCCAGCAGCATGTCGAGATGGGAGCTAGTGTACAAGTTCTCCGCCAGCAGCATGTTGGGATGGGAGCTAGTGTACAAGTGCTCCGCCAGTAGCATGTCGGGATGGGAGCAAGTGTACAAGTGCTCCGCCAGTAGCATGTCGGGATGGGAGCTAGTGTACAAGTTCTCCGCCAGCAGCAGGCCGGGATGGGAGCTAGTGTACAAGTGTTCCGCCAGTAGGATGGGAGCTAGTGTACAAGTTCTCCGCCAGCAGCATGTCGGGATGGGAGCTAGTGTACAAGTGTTCCGCCAGCAGCATGTCGGGATGGGAGCTAGTGTACAAGTGCTCCGCCAGCAGCAGGCCGGGATGGGAGCTAGTGTACAAGTGTTCCGCCAGTAGGATGGGAGCTAGCGTACAAGTGTTCCACCAGTAGCATGCCGGGATGGGAGCTAGTGTACAAGTGCTCTGCCAGTAGCATGTCGGGATGGGAGCTAGTGTACAAGCGCTCCGCCAGTAGCATGTCGGGATGGGAGCTAGTGTACAAGTGCTCCGCCAGCAGCATGTCGGGATGGGAGCTAGTGTACAAGTGCTCCGCCAGTAGCATGTCGGGATGGGAGCTAGTGTACAAGTGCTCCGCCAGCAGCATGTCGGGATGGGAGCTAGTGTACAAGTGCTCCGCCAGTAGCATGTCAGGATGGGAGCTAGTGTACAAGTGCTCCACCAGTAGCATGCCAGGATGGGAGCTAGTGTACAAGTGCTCCGCCAGTAGTATGTCGGGATGGGAGCTAGTGTACAAGTGCTCCGCCAGTAGCGCGCCGGGATGGGAGCTAGTGTACAGGTGCTCCGCCAGTAGCATGTCGGGATGGGAGCTAGCGTACAAGTGTTCCGCCAGTAGCATGTCGGGATGGGAGCTAGTGTACAAGTGTTCCACCAGTAGCATGCTGGGATGGGAGCTAGTGTACAAGTGTTCCACCAGTAGCATGCTGGGATGGGAGCTAGTGTACAAGTGCTCCGCCAGTAGGATGGGAGCTAGTGTACAAGTGCTCCGCCAGTAGCATGTCGGGATGGGAGCTAGTGTACAAGTGCTCCGCCAGTAGCATGTCGGGATGGGAGCTAGTGTACAAGTGCTCCCCCAGTAGCATGTCGGGATGGGAGCTAGTGTACAAGTGCTCCGCCAGTAGCGCGCCGGGATGGGAGCTAGTGTACAGGTGCTCCGCCAGTAGCATGTCGGGATGGGAGCTAGCGTACAAGTGTTCCGCCAGTAGCATGTCGGGATGGGAGCTAGCGTACAAGTGTTCCGCCAGTAGCATGTCGGGATGGGAGCTAGTGTACAAGTGTTCCACCAGTAGCATGCTGGGATGGGAGCTAGTGTACAAGTGTTCCACCAGTAGCATGTCGGGATGGGAGCTAGTGTACAAGTGCTCCGCCAGTAGCATGTCGGGATGGGAGCTAGTTCACAAGTGCTCCCCCAGTAGCATGTCGGAATGGGAGCTAGTGTACAAGTGTTCCACAAGTAGCATGTCGGGAGGGGAGCTAGTGTACAAGTTCTCCGCCAGTAGCATGTCGGGATGGGAGCTAGTGTACAAGTGTTCCACCAGTAGCATGTCGGGATGGGAGCTAGTGTACAAGTGCTCCGCCAGTAGCATGCTGGGATGGGAGCTAGTGTACAAGTGCTCCGCCAGTAGGATGGGAGCTAGCGTACAAGTGTTCCACCAGTAGCATGCCAGGATGTGAGCTAGTGTACAAGTGTTCCACCAGTAGCATGCCAGGATGGGTGCTAGCGTACAAGTGCTCCGCCAGTAGGATGGGAGCTAGCGTACAAGTGTTCCACCAGTAGCATGCCAGGATGTGAGCTAGTGTACAAGTGTTCCACCAGTAGCATGCCAGGATGGGAGCTAGTGTACAAGTGCTCCGCCAGTAGCGCGCTGGGATATATACCCATCTCACAATCAAACTCCATGTGTGGAGCGGTTACAGGACACAAACATCTGCGCCACCTCTGCGCGATACTGTCACCACCAACTCCGCAATACCTGCGCAGCCAACAGACAGCAACTGATGCTTCATATAACCCCGAATAGGGTGAAATAACGCCAGGCACGTTCTCCTGGTATGAGAGCAGCAGAATGACGCCACCCCTGGCCCTCCACCTACCTCTCCTTCAGGAATGAGCAGCATGCGTCCTTTATGTTCTGTAGCTGCAGGAAGCTGGCCCCCATCAGGAGGGACTGCACGTTCTGCTGGTCTATCGCTAGACGCCCATTGTAGGCAAAGTTTATCAGAGACTCCAGGGCGCTGCGGGCGAGAGAGGCGGGTGTTACTGATCACCATAAAGCAGATGAACACACACAGAGGGGCGATGGGGGGGGGGAGAGGGTTACCTGGGGTCCATCCCCTGCATGACAATCTCATCCTGCTTACACTCCATCATGTCATTGGTGAACATGGCGTGGAAGTACGGTATGGAGGCCGCCAACACAATCCGATGGGCGCTGAACTTGTGCTCCCCGACCTTAAAGGACAGAGCACTGATTGTTAGTGGACCACACAGCTTGTATTTGGGCGTCTGGCGCAGACATTAGCGCAGCAGATTATATACTGCACAGGGCACGCTGACCGCTCCATGCAAAGATCATAAGCAAACTGTACATAGTGTTCATTCTAGCACCCGCCATCTTTATAAACCCATGCAGTTCCTCTTCCCTGCCTGGGGTGTCGCTGTCTGCTGTGGGGTTTCAAGAAAAGGTCTGGTTTGCATATCAGTGCTGATATACAGACCACACTGTGCTAGAAGCACTACAGCAGACAGCGACACTCCAGGCAGGGAAGAGGAAGCACACCCACCACACATACACAGCCGAGGCAGACATATTGTAGGTGGCCTATTCCTCTGATTACTTCATTAGGACCCAGTGAGTTACCGGCTGCATTCTCCAAGACACTGGACCCATAATAGGTCTGTCTCTGCCACATGTAGGCGACCCAGGAGGATGCATCACCAAAGTCTGCTCTACCTGTCTACAGAAAACTCCTGCTCCAGTTCTGAGTGACCTTACAAGCGAGCAGTGATTACCCAGTAATCTGCTTAGTGCACAGACACTCTGGACAGGGAACGTCACAAAAGGCCTGTGGACGTAACACTACCCCCTATACAGAGGATGCCAAGTCTGCCCAGGAGAATTTTTTTTTTTTTTTTGTGAATAACAAAAACAATCAAAAGCGCTAAATATTCTAAGAATAAGTGACGTGCAAGGAGTACAATGTGCATCAGACAATAGAACCGGATACTTTCCTCACATCTATAACGGGAGAACACAGTCCGTATATTCTCTTGTAGAATGGGTAATTCTCAAGGGGTGAAATCGGACGATCCAATGATTGATCCAAATGATCCGGAAGCGCAATGTGACAAAGGATAATACAATGTGTAATACGGTTTCAGAAGAATAAATAAAGTCAACTGTGTAAACAGGCGTCTGTGAAAAAGATGGCGCACCCCACTGACACAAGAGCGGAGGATAAAGTGCATTGAAAGGGTTCTTTAATGTTACCCAAAATCGGTTTTAGGAGGTGCATAACCTCACTCACTTAGATATAAAGAAACCGTTCACATTGCACTCCCGGGTTATTTGGATCGTCCGTATTCACCCCTTGAGAATTACCCATTCCACAAGAGAATATACGGACTGTGTTCTCCCGTTATATACAGTATATATGAGGAAAGTATCCGGTTCTATTGTCTGATGCACACGGATTGTCTCATTGCACGTCACTTATTCTTAGAATAATTTAGCTCTTTTGATGTTTTTTCTGTTCACTATTATGGGTTGTTGGTGGTCACCCTACAGAATCTCACAAACGGCCCATAAGCTGCTCTAGCGCAGATATTCAGTAACACTTTCACTTCCCAGGTGAGTTACTGCTGCAAAGGGGGAACAAGCTCCATATTCCTGCCCACATTCCTGGCACAAGATGACCAGCAAGCAGATGTGATAGTCTAGTGTGGGCACAACTACACATGAATACCAGGGGGCAGTAACCACCAACAACCTGTGCTGGTGTGTGTGTGACCGGAGGACATATGGATATTATACTCAGCGACGCACCGGCTCACACACGGATTTGCTGCTGATCTCAGGCTAAGCAGCTCACACACCAACACCAAGCTGGTTCCTGTCAGTGGTGATGACACGCAGGTTCCATGTGTACGCAGCCCATATAAGCCTCCTGGGCCCTGAACACCTCACACCTGGACCATGGTTCCCATCAGTGGTGAGGGGACGCAGGTTGTACAGAGCATACGAGGCCTAGCTGTCTATACACAGCCCATATAAGCCTCCTGGGCCCTGAACACCTCACACCTGGACCATGGTTCCCATCAGTGGTGAGGGGACGCAGGTTGTACAGAGCATACGAGGCCTAGCTGTCTATACACAGCCCATATAAGCCTCCTGGGCCCTGAACACCTTACACCTGGACCATGGTTCCCATCAGTGGTGAGGAGATGCAGGTTGTACAGAGCATAGGAGGCCTAGCTGTCTATACACAGCCCATATAAGCCTCCTGGGCCCTGAACACCTCACACCTGGACCATGGTTCCCATCAGTGGAGAGGAGACGCAGGTTGTACAGAGCATAGGAGGCCTAGCTGTCTATACACAGCCCATATAAGCCTCCTGGGCCCTGAACACCTCACACCTGGACCATGGTTCCCATCAGTGGAGAGGAGACGCAGGTTGTACAGAGCATAGGAGGCCTAGCTGTCTATACACAGCCCATATAAGCCTCCTGGGCCCTGAACACCTCACACCTGGACCATGGTTCCCATCAGTGGTGAGGAGACGCAGGTTGTACAGAGCATAGGAGGCCTAACTGTCTATACACAGCCCATATAAGCCTCCTGGGACCTGAACACCTCACACCTGGACCATGGTTCCCATCAGTGGTGAGGAGACGCAGGTTGTACAGAGCATAGGAGGCCTAGCTGTCTATACACAGCCCATATAAGCCTCCTGGGCCCTGAACACCTCACACCTGGACCATGGTTCCCATCAGTGGAGAGGAGACGCAGGTTGTACAGAGCATAGGAGGCCTAGCTGTCTATACACAGCCCATATAAGCCTCCTGGGCCCTGAACACCTCACACCTGGACCATGGTTCCCATCAGTGGAGAGGAGACGCAGGTTGTACAGAGCATAGGAGGCCTAGCTGTCTATACACAGCCCATATAAGCCTCCTGGGCCCTGAACACCTCACACCTGGACCATGGTTCCCATCAGTGGTGAGGAGACGCAGGTTGTACAGAGCATAGGAGGCCTAGCTGTCTATACACAGCCCATATAAGCCTCCTGGGCCCTGAACACCTCACACCTGGACCATGGTTCCCATCAGTGGTGAGGAGACGCAGGTTGTACAGAGCATAGGAGGCCTAGCTGTCTATACACAGCCCATATAAGCCTCCTGGGCCCTGAACACCTCACACCTGGACCATGGTTTCCATCAGTGGTGAGGAGACGCAGGTTGTACAGAGCATAGGAGGCCTAGCTGTCTATACACAGCCCATATAAGCCTCCTGGGCCCTGAACACCTCACACCTGGACCATGGTTCCCATCAGTGGTGAGGAGACGCAGGTTGTACAGAGCATAGGAGGCCTAACTGTCTATACACAGCCCATATAAGCCTCCTGGGACCTGAACACCTCACACCTGGACCATGGTTCCCGTCAGTGGTGAGGAGACGCAGGTTGTACAGAGCATAGGAGGCCTAGCTGTCTATACACAGCCCATATAAGCCTCCTGGGCCCTGAACACCTCACACCTGGACCATGGTTCCCATCAGTGGTGAGGAGACGCAGGTTGTACAGAGCATAGGAGGCCTAACTGTCTATACACAGCCCATATACACCTCCTGGGCCCTGAACACCTCACACCTGGACCATGGTTCCCGTCAGTGGTGAGGAGACGCAGGTTGTACAGAGCATAGGAGGCCTAGCTGTCTATATACAGCCCATATAAGACTCCTGGGCGCTGAACACCTCACACCTGGACCATGGTTCCCATCAGTGGAGAGGAGACGCAGGTTGTACAGAGCATAGGAGGCCTAGCTGTGTATACACAGCCCATATAAGCCTCCTGGGCCCTGAACACCTCACACCTGGACCATGGTTCCGGTCAGTGGTGAGGAGATGCAGGTTGTACAGAGCATAGGAGGCCTAGCTGTCTATACGGAGCCCATATAAGCCTCCTGGGCCCTGAACACCTCACACCTGGACCATGGTTCCCATCAGTGGTGAGGAGACGCCTGTACATAGCATAGGAGGCCTAGCTGTCTATACGGAGCCCATATAAGCCTCCTGGGCCCTGAACACCTCACACCTGGACCATGGTTCCGGTCAGTGGTGAGGAGACGCAGGTTGTACAGAGCATAGGAGGCCTAGCTGTCTATAGGGAGCCCATATAAGCCTCCTGGGCCCTGAACACCTCACAACTGGACCATGGTTCCCATCAGTGGTGAGGAGACGCGATACAGGCTGAACCCACCCCGTGTGACAGAGCCTCAGTCCCGGCTTACATACAGGGAAGATATCCATCCTGGAGTAATATATAATGGGCGAGACTGTAACTTTGGGGTACCAAGCACCTGAAACTGATACATTAGGGTGATCCAACATCATTTGGTGCCCAGAGTATTAGGCAGGCATTTGGCTGGGCGGTGTTAAGGCGCTTGCTGAGCAGCAACCAATCGCTGCTTAGCGAGCAGTACTGAATTAAGCTCATTGTCCCTGTGATCCGCAGCCCTCAGGGAATATCCGCAGACTCCCGGGACGAGGCAATGTGAGGACACAATGCACAGCTGTCTCCTGCTGTCACACCCACACAGTGATGACACATCTCAGTGACAGCACTACACCAGGAGATAATGTACTGATGTTCCTGCTCTAGACGCCACACAGGAACTTGGCGCCACAAGTCAGGGGTGGTCAAACCGGTCCTCAAGATCTACCAACAGCTCTTGTGTATCAGGCCACCTGTAGAGCTATAGTGGGAATGACTGCAGCACGTGTGACAGTTACTAATGGATACAGCTGCGCACCAGCTAGGGGGTCTAGGAAACGTGGCCATTGGTAGATCTCAAGGACCGGTTTAACCACCCCTGCCACGTGGGGAGGGGAAGAGCGCCCACACTGTATGGTAATGACAAGGTTTGTTACTAATTAGATGATGTAATATGGATGCAGTAACAGGCAGATCAGGCACATAGGGGACAACCTGTCAGATAGGGGAGGACAAATACATATATAACAGGGATGGTATTGGGGGGAAGTGTCAGTGTACAAGGGAATTGTATTGAGGGGGGGGGGGGGGTGTCAGTGTACAGGGGGGAAGTGGGCTGGTATTGGGGGGAGGTGTCAGTGTACAAAAGGATGGTATTGGGGGGGTTTCAGTGTACAGAGGGGATGTGGGATGGTATTGGGGGAAGTGTCAGTGTACAGGGGGATGATATTGGGAGGTGTCAGTGTACAGGGGGGATGGTATTGGGGGGCTGTCAGTGTACAGGGGGGATGGTATTGGGGGGGGGGCAGTGTACAGGGGGCTGGTATTGGGTGGGGTGTCAGTGTACAGGAGGGATGGGGGCTGGTATTGGGGGGGGGGGTGTCAGTGTAGAGGGGGGAAGTGGGCTGGTATTGGGGGGATGTGTCAGTGTACAAGGGGATGGTATTGGGGGGCTGTCAGTCTACAGGGGGGATGGTATTGGGGAGGCAGTGTTCAGGGGGCTGGTATTGGGTGGGGTGTCAGTGTACAGGAGGGATGGGGGCTGGTATTGGGGGGCTGTCAGTGTACAGGGGGGAAGTGGGCTGGTATTGGGGGAGGTGTCAGTGTACAGGGGGATGGTATTAATGGGGGTGTCAGTGTACAGGGGGGATGTGGGCTGGTATTGGGCGGGTGTCAGTGTACAAGGGGATGGTATTGGGGGGCTGTCAGTGTACATTGGGGGGGGGTGTCAGTGTACAGGGGAGGATGGTATTGGGGGGGGGGCAGTGTACAGGGGGCTGGTATTGGGTGGGGTGTCAGTGTACAGGAGGGATGGGGGCTGGTATTGGGGGGGTGTCAGTGTACAGGGGGATGGTATTGGGGGGAGGTGTCAGTGTACAGGTGGATGGTATTAATGGGGGTGTCAGTGTACAGGGGGGTGGTAATGGGGGGGGGGTGTCAGTGTATTGGGGGGGGGCAGTGTACAGGGGGTTGGTATTGGGTGGGGTTTCAGTGTACAGGAGGGATGGGGGCTGGTATTGGGGGAGGTGTCAGTGTACAGGGGGATGGCATTAATGGGGGTGTCAGTGTACAGGGGGGATGTGGGCTGGTATTGGGCGGGTGTCAGTGTACAGGGGGATGGTATTGGGGGGAAGTGTCAGTGTACAGGGGGATGGTATTGGGGGGAAGTGTCAGTGTACAGGGGGATGGTATTGGGGGGAAGTGTCAGTGTACAGGGGGATGGTATTAATGGGGGTGTCAGTGTACAGGGGGGTGGTAATGGGGGGGGGTGTCAGTGTACAGGGGGGTGGTAATGGGGGGGTGTCAGTGTACAGGGGGTGGTATTGGGGGGGGTTCAGTGTGCAGGGGGATGAGGTATGACTGTGGAAGGAAAGGGTCACGCCTCCCTACCTTGAGCGTGACGTCACACAGCTTGCCCTGACGTCGGATCTCCTCCATGACGCCATAGCCGCGGCTGGGGAGGTCGCCCACCGTGACGTGCACCAGGTCCTCCAGCTCCTCCAGCTCGTCCACCATCTTGTGACCCGGCGGGAAGCGCTGTGACACTGAGCCCTGTGACCCGGCATGGCCCCGCCCCCGCCTGGTGACGCACTTCCGGGTAGCACCGGCTGCGCGCTCCCGTTCTCCAGCCCCGTACCGGCGGCGGCTCTCCGGGGGGAGGGGTCATCACGGGGTATGGGGGGGTATGGGGGGGGGGGGTGTGGTGGGGTGTTAGGGATCAGACGTAGAATCCACCCCAATTGCGGCCGCGCCAGTCATGTGACACGCCCACTTCCGGTGTGTGAGCCGTCACCATGGAGACCAGAGAGTTTACACTCAGAGGGTGAGAGCAGGTGAGTGGCTGAGGGAGTGTTCTGTGCTGTACCAGGTAGGGCAGGGGGGCACCCATGTAGTAAGGATGTGTATCCGGCCTAGCCATGGGAGAGAGGTAAAGTAGCAGTCAGTGAGCTCCTACTTGCCGTGTTATAGACATATGCTTTATCTCTCTCTAGGTTACCCATCTCTGCGTTGTGTGGCAGATGTACCAAGCCTTGGGGAGAGATAAAGTAGCAGTCCTAGCTGCCATGTCACGGGCTGGCTTTGAGACATGACAGGAGCTGGTTGGTACTTTATCTCTCTCACATGGTGAGATTTCACTTTCTATAGACCCCTATTGGATCTGGGTTGGTTACAGTGTTCCCGTTAGATTTTGCTATGTAGTACAGATCTGTACTGTACAGTCCTGCTAATACTGTATATGTAATTGATTTACACTACGTGGGAGCGCGCATTGGGATCGCATCAAATGTGGAAAAACCAATATATGCCATTCCATTTTCTATTTGATTTTGCTTCTATAATTAAACAGTGCGCATCTCACCGCACGCGTGCCCTGCACATCTCACCACGCGCGCGCCCTGCACATCTCGCCGCGCGCACGCCCTGCGCATCTCGCCGCGCGCGCGCCCTGCGCATCTCACCGCGCGCGCGCCCTGCGCATCTCACCACGCGCGCGCCCTGCGCATCTCACCGCGAGCGCGCCCTGCGCATCTCACCGCGAGCGCGCCCTGCGCATCTCACCGCGCGCGCGCCCTGCGCATCTCACCGCGCGCGCGCCCTGCGCATCTCACCGCGCGCGCGCCCTGCGCATCTCACCGCGAGCGCGCCCTGCGCATCTCACCGCGAGCGCGCCCTGCGCATCTCACCGCGAGCGCGCCCTGCGCATCTCACCGCGCGCGCGCCCTCCGCATCTCACCGCGCGCGCCCTCCACATCTCACCGCGCGCGCCCTCGACATCTCACCGCGCGCGTGCCCTGTGCATCTCACCAAGCCTATGCTCTATTAGACTTGGTACATCTGTCACACAAAGCAGAGACGGATAAAGTGGCAGCCAAACAGCTCATAACTGACATTTTAAAAGCACAGTCTGTAACATGGCAGTTAGGAGCTGGTCAGCTGCTACTTTATCTCTCTGCAAGCATTGGTAATCCTGCCCCCTCCCATTATGTGCCAATAGTCTATCACTGGCATTATATGACATAGTTTCCGAAGCAGGCTCTGGGTACAGGCCATGTAGGCCGATGCCTAGGGGCACGCAGCGGGCACAGCGCCCAGCATACATGGCCAGGAGAAGTGACACTATGTCAGGTCCATGTGTGTCAGTGCCAGCCATTCTCCCACAGGGCAGTGACGTCATACCGCTGTGTTTTCCAGGAGGCCGACATGGGCGGTGAGAGCAGCGACGTACGGGTCTTTGTCCGCTTCAGGCCGACCGCTCACTTTGCTAAAGAGATTATCAGGCTTGGGGAAGACAGCAAGGTGAGGCTCGGCTAGTAATGTCTGTCATTTCCCAGCGGCTGTAACATTACATGTACTCTGACACCTACATGTGTCACCCCATCCCCCAACTCCTCAGGCCATCGACATTCTCCTCAAGAAGGATGAGCGACTCGGGGTTGTCAATAACAAGCGATCCGATTGGTCGTTCCACGTGGATGGAATCCTCCAGAATGCGTCGCAGGAAACGGTCTATGAATCCGTGGCCAAATCTGTGGTGTCCCGAGCGTTGCAGGGCTACAATGGTGAGTAGCAGCCAATGCTGTGCCGTGATTGGGTAATTCATCTGTCCCATATGGACCATTTACAAATGTATGTTGTATATTAGAAAATGGTATTTATAATGTGTAGCAAAACCGATACAAAGGGGTAGATGTGTTACATCACAGTATGGGAGAGAAGTGGTATCAGGGCGGGATGAGGCTCATTCAGGTACGCTCGGAGTTACTATCATTTCCTAGGCAGCAGCAGTGACGCAGCAGGAGGAGCCTATTACATGGAGCCGCCTCCTGCTGCAGTAGTGATCTAGGACGCAGCATCGGATCTCTCTGCCACCATCGGGCTTACTGCGTCTATGGTGCCGCACATGCCGCCCGTCACACAGGCCAGGAAATCTCTGTCCCGTGATGGAGATCCCCGGCCTCATCAGTCCCTATAAACGGCGGCAGCCTTGTAATCACTGACGGTGTCCTGCGTTCTGCTTATGGGCACAGCACCCAACATCAGCACTTTGCGTATGACAGCGCACTCCTCCATGTGTGCACTATTACCGCCTGCCTCTCATATATCATATATGTGTACAGGGATGTGTGTGACAACTGGGACAGTGCGGTTCCTGCTGTGGTGAATGGGCCGTGGCGCCTGCAGCTGATGATATCAATAGCACCAGGTGTCGGAATGGTCAGCGATGAAAGCGCTGCTGTCACTGAACACATCTCTCCGCTGCCTCATCCCGGGAGAAGCCGTATGAGGGCACATAACACGGAGACCAACTCTCGTGTGTACATGTTACTACCGCTCTCAGCTGAGTGGGGATAGGAGTGTTACGTGTTCCTGATCCTCTCGGCTGAGTGGGGACATGAGTGTTACGTGTTCCTGATCCTCTCAGCTGAGTGGGGACATGAGTGTAACGTGTTCCTGATCCTCTCGGCTGAGTGGGGACATGAATGTTACGTGTTCCTGATCCTCTCAGCTGAGTGGGGATAGGAGTGTTCCGTGTTCCTGCTCCCCTCAGGTGAGCGGGGACATGAGTGTTCCGTGTTCCTGCTCCCCTCAGGTGAGTGGGGACATGAGTGTTCCGTGTTCCTGCTTCCCTCAGCTGAGTGGGGACATGAGTGTTCCTTGTCCTGATCCTCTCAGCTGAGTGGGGACATGAGTGTTCCGTGTTCCTGCTCCCCTCAGCTGAGTGGGGACATGAGTGTTCCGTGTTCCTGCTCCCCTCAGCTGAGTGGGGACATGAGTGTTCCGTGTTCCTGCTCCTCTCAGCTGAGTGGGGACATGAGTGTTCCGTGTTCCTGCTTCCCTCAGCTGAGTGGGGACATGAGTGTTCCTTGTCCTGATCCTCTCAACTGAGTGGGGACATGAGTGTTCCGTGTTCCTGCTCCCCTCAGCTGAGTGGGGACATGAGTGTTCCGTGTTCCTGCTCCCCTCAGCTGAGTGGGGACATGAGTGTTCCGTGTTCCTGCTCCTCTCAGCTGAGTGGGGACATGAGTGTTCCGTGCTCCTGCTCCTCTCAGCTGATTGGGGACATGAGTGTTCCGTGTTCCTGATCCTTTTGGCTGAGTGGGGACATTAATGTTCCGTGTTCCTGCTCCTCTCAGCTGAGTGGGGACAGGAGTGTTCCGTGTTCCTGCTCCCCTCAGCTGAGTGGGGACATGAGTGTTCCGTGTTCCTGCTCCCCTCAGCTGAGTGGGGACATGAGTGTTCCGTGTTCCTGATCCTCTCAGCTGAGTGGGGACATGAGTGTTCCGTGTTCCTGCTCCTCTCGGCTGAGTGGTGACATTAATGTTCTGTGTTCCTGCTCCTCTCAGCTGAGTGGGGACATGAGTGTTACGTGTTCCTGATCCTCTCGGCTGAGTGGGGACATGAGTGTAACGTGTTCCTGATCCTCTCAGCTGAGTGGGGACATGAGTGTAACGTGTTCCTGATCCTCTCGGCTGAGTGGGGACATGAGTGTAACGTGTTCCTGATCCTCTCGGCTGAGTGGTGACATTAATGTTCTGTGTTCCTGCTCCTCTCAGCTGAGTGGGGACATGAGTGTTCCGTGTTCCTGCTCCTCTTGGCTGAGTGGTGACATTAATGTTCTGTGTTCCTGCTCCTCTCAGCTGAGTGGGGACATGAGTGTTATGTGTTCCTGCTCCTCTCAGCTGAGTGGGAACATGAGTGTTCCGTGTTCCTGATCCTCTCGGCTGAGTGGGGACATGACTGTAACGTGTTCCTGATCCTCTCAGCTGAGTGGGGACATGAGTGTAACGTGTTCCTGATCCTCTCGGCTGAGTGGTGACATTAATGTTCTGTGTTCCTGCTCCTCTCAGCTGAGTGGGGACATGAGTGTTCCGTGTTCCTGCTCCTCTTGGCTGAGTGGTGACATTAATGTTCTGTGTTCCTGATCCTCTCGGCTGAGTGGGGACATGAGTGTTCCGTGTTCCTGCTCCTCTCAGCTGAGTGGGGACATGAGTGTTCCGTGTTCCTGATCCTCTCGGCTGAGTGGGGACATGACTGTAACGTGTTCCTGATCCTCTCAGCTGAGTGGGGACATGAGTGTAACGTGTTCCTGATCCTCTCGGCTGAGTGGTGACATTAATGTTCTGTGTTCCTGCTCCTCTCAGCTGAGTGGGGACATGAGTGTTCCGTGTTCCTGCTCCTCTTGGCTGAGTGGTGACATTAATGTTCTGTGTTCCTGCTCCTCTCGGCTGAGTGGGGATAGGAGTGTTCCGTGTTCCTGCTCCCCTCAGCTGAGTGGGGACATAAGTGTTCCGTGTTCCTGCTCCCCTCAGCTGAGTGGGGACATGAGTGTTCCGTGTTCCTGATCCTCTCAGCTGAGTGGGGACATGAGTGTTCCGTGTTCCTGCTCCTCTCGGCTGAGTGGTGACATTAATGTTCTGTGTTCCTGCTCCTCTCAGCTGAGTGGGGACATGAGTGTTCCGTGTTCCTGCTCCTCTTGGCTGAGTGGGGACATGAGTGTTACGTGTTCCTGCTCCTCTCAGCTGAGTGGGGACATGAGTGTTCCGTGTTCCTGCTCCTCTCAGCTGAGTGGGGACATGAGTGTTCCGTGTTCCTGCTCCTCTCGGCTGAGTGGTGACATTAATGTTCTGTGTTCCTGCTCCTCTCAGCTGAGTGGGGACATGAGTGTTCCGTGTTCCTGCTCCTCTTGGCTGAGTGGTGACATTAATGTTCTGTGTTCCTGCTCCTCTCGGCTGAGTGGGGATAGGAGTGTTCCGTGTTCCTGCTCCCCTCAGCTGAGTGGGGACATAAGTGTTCCGTGTTCCTGCTCCCCTCAGCTGAGTGGGGACATGAGTGTTCCGTGTTCCTGCTCCTCTCAGCTGAGTGGGGACATGAGTGTTACGTGTTCCTGATCCTCTCGGCTGAGTGGGGACATGAGTGTAACGTGTTCCTGATCCTCTCAGCTGAGTGGGGACATGAGTGTAACGTGTTCCTGATCCTCTCGGCTGAGTGGGGACATGAGTGTAACGTGTTCCTGATCCTCTCGGCTGAGTGGTGACATTAATGTTCTGTGTTCCTGCTCCTCTCAGCTGAGTGGGGACATGAGTGTTCCGTGTTCCTGCTCCTCTCAGCTGAGTGGGGACATGAGTGTTATGTGTTCCTGCTCCTCTCAGCTGAGTGGGAACATGAGTGTTCCGTGTTCCTGATCCTCTCGGCTGAGTGGGGACATGAGTGTAACGTGTTCCTGATCCTCTCAGCTGAGTGGGGACATGAGTGTAACGTGTTCCTGATCCTCTCGGCTGAGTGGTGACATTAATGTTCTGTGTTCCTGCTCCTCTCAGCTGAGTGGGGACATGAGTGTTCCGTGTTCCTGCTCCTCTTGGCTGAGTGGTGACATTAATGTTCTGTGTTCCTGCTCCTCTCGGCTGAGTGGGGATAGGAGTGTTCCGTGTTCCTGCTCCCCTCAGCTGAGTGGGGACATAAGTGTTCCGTGTTCCTGCTCCCCTCAGCTGAGTGGTGACATTAATGTTCTGTGTTCCTGCTCCTCTCGGCTAAGTGGGGACATGAGTGTTCCGTGTCCTGCTCCTCTCACCTGAGTTGGGACATGAGTGTTCCGTCTTCCTGCTCCTCTCAGCTGAGTGGTGACATTAATGTTCCGTGTTCCTGCTCCTCTCGGCTGAGTGGGGACATGAGTGTTCCGTGTTCCTGCTCCTCTCAGCTGAGTGAGGACATGAGTGTTCCGTGTTCCTGCTCCTCTCAGCTGAGTGGGGATAGGAGTGTAACGTGTTCCTGATCCTCTCAGCTGAGTGGGGACATGAGTGTTCCGTGTTCCTGCTCCTCTCACCTGAGTGGGGACATGAGTGTTCCGTGTCCTGCTCCTCTCAGCTGAGTGGTGACATTAATGTTCCGTGTTCCTGCTCCTCTCGGCTGAGTGGGGACATGAGTGTTCCGTGTTCCTGCTCCTCTCAGCTGAGTGGGGACATGAGTGTTCCGTGTTCCTGCTCCTCTCAGCTGAGTGGGGACATGAGTGTTCCGTGTTCCTGCTCCTCTCAGCTGAGTGGGGACATGAGTGTAACGTGTTCCTGCTCCTCTCAGCTGAGTGGGGACATGAGTGGGGACATGAGTGTTCTGTGTTACTGATCCTCTCAGCTGAGTGGGGACATGTTCCTGCTCCTCTCAGCTGAGTGGGGACATGAGTGTTACGTGTTCCTGTTCCTCTCAGCTGAGTGGGGACATGAGTGTTACAGGCTGCACTTCTCTGATTCCTCCACTAGGTGTCACCTGACCTCAGTGTGCTCCCGCTGTACCGATGGACGCCAATTGCTATATGTAGGCCTGATGGAATCTGTCACCTTGCTTTTCAGGTACAATAATGTGCTACGGGCAGACAGGAGCGGGGAAGACCCATACTGTAACGGGGACAACGGAGAACTACAAGCAGCGAGGAATCATCCCACGGGCATTGCAGCAGGTACTGGGGACGGGTGCAGGGGCAAAGAGACAGCTATAACTCCTGCACACTGGACTCTACATGGATTGGATGCAATTGCACAAGACTGTGTATTTTAGGTTATGAGTGTATACTTATTCGGCCCCCTTATTTCATCTATTTTAATGACCATACAGGGAAATAAATTGTAGGGTTGTGCTACCACTGACAAAAAAATATATTCAAGGAGAACAAGGGAAAGAAAAAGATTTGTCGTGGTGTGGTGCACCAGCAAGAAATTTTAGACATAAAACATAACTTTTATTCATTAGTATTAAAGCAAGCGAAATATTTAAAAGAACACAAATAAACAAACAAGTGGTGGGTGGTGTGTGTTAAAACATTGCACGTGCGGACGAGCCGTGTGTGCTCCACTTTATGTAGTTATGGGTCAGACAGCTCAGTCCAGCTTTATAATTCAACCTAGGGATTTGTATAAAGCCTTTGAATAGATACTATTCATGTTATTTGTATGTTTTGCTATAACAGCAATTTCTGCAACATTGGATTCAAAGTCTGTTACCCAAGGTAATCATTTTTCACTAGGCTCTGTGTGTCATAAATCCTGTGGGTCAATAGAAATAAACTGTGTGCTCATGTGGGTGAGTGTTTAAGGGCAAAGGATTAACCCCTTCACGACAATTGACGTATATATACGTCATGGCCGGGAAGTACTTCCCGACCGTTGACGTATATATACGTCATGGCTTAAAACTGTCACTGCGTCTAGAGACGCAGTGACAGAGGGACGATGTCTGCTGTCCCTGACAGCAGACATGTCCCTGCATGCCCAGGGGGGGCTGCGATGCCGCCCCCCCGTCGCCGATCGCTGTGATTGGCTGTTCAGTGTGAACAGCCATTCACAGCGTTTTCCTGTGTCACCGGCGAATAACGTTCGCCGGTGACACGGGATCGGAGGTGATTGGTGCTGTAAAGTACAGCACCAATCACCGCGGGGTGTAAGGGTGACACTGGTGTCACCCCACCTCACCCCGCCCGCCCCCAAAGGCCGTGATTGGTCCGTCGGACCGACGGACCAATCACAGCCGTGGAGGGGGGTTTAAACTAACGGTGACTGCACTGCAGACGCCATTCCGGTCTGGAAAAGCGTGCAGTGCGGTCACCGTGCCCCACCTGCCGCCTATACTGACCAGAACCCTTACCTGATCATTGATCATTGATATTGTGACATTTTGTGACATCCTG
Source organism: Crinia signifera (assembly GCF_055691185.1). NCBI lineage: Eukaryota > Metazoa > Chordata > Amphibia > Anura > Myobatrachidae > Crinia > Crinia signifera. Next base: position 5,669,686 of record NC_139221.1, read on the forward strand.
TGCTGCATCTTGTGCTGCATCTTGTGCTGCTGCGATTTATTAGATAGATAGAGAGTTAGAGAGAGTTAGAGAGAGAGAGATAGAGAGAGATAGAGAGAGATAGAGAGAGATAGAGAGGCCTAGTGCTATATTTTGTGCTGCTGCAGTGTGATAGAGCTATAGATAGAGAGAGATAGAGAGAGAGAGATAGAGAGAGAGATAGTGACAGATTGTGCTATATATTTTTTATATAACTGAAAGAGATAGAGAGAGATAGAGAGAGATAGAGAGGCCTAGTGCTATATTTTGTGCTGCTGCAGTGTGATAGAGAGAGATAGAGAGAGAGAGATAGAGAGAGAGATAGTGACAGATTGTGCTATATATTTTTTATATAACTGAAAGAGATAGAGAGAGATAGAGAGAGATAGAGAGGCCTAGTGCTATATTTTGTGCTGCTGCAGTGTGATAGAGCTATAGATAGATAGAGAGAGATAGAGAGAGAGAGATAGAGAGATAGTGACAGATTGTGCTATATATTTTTTATATAACTGCTGCAGTGTCATAGAGTGATAGATAGTGAGAGATAGAGAGAGATAGTGATAGAGTGCTAAATTTTGTGTCGGCTGCCCCCGCCTTTTTGTGCTGATCACTATATCTGAGGTGATCAGCAACTTTTTGGGGGTACAGAGGTTTTTTTTTTTTATATATACCTGTCAGTACCACCAAAGGTTGTGCACCTGCTGCCCCTCACTGGTAATCAGTGTCGCATCACTGATCACCTTTTTTTATTTTTTGTGAGTGCTGTGGGGTCTTTTTTACATTTTTTTTTTACACACACTGTGATTTTGTGTGTGTCCTGTGGCCACTGTGCACTGATCAGTGACGTACATCACTGATCAGCTTTTTCGGCACAGGGTTGATCTATTTTTTTTTTTTTTTGATCAAATTCCTGTTGCCTTTGAGCGCTGTTCAGTGACGGACGTTACTGACCAACATCTGTGCTCAATTTTTGGCGCAGGACCTTTTTTTTTTTTTTAACCCCTTCCATTTTTTTTTTTTTTAACCCCTTCCATTTTTTTTTTTTTTAACCCCTTCCATTTTTTTTTTTTTGAACCCTTCAATTTTTTTTTTTTTGTATTTTTTTTTTCTGCACTACATACACAATACACACTACATACCCCCTGGGTTGAAATAAAGTTTGTACCCCCCCCTACACTATACACGTGTTGAAACATTTCACTACCAGTAACACAAAAATATAAATGGCATCCCAAATGTCATCCCAAATGTCGTCCCAGTCATCCAGGAGAATGTATTCGGTGGAGGAGGCATATGCCATGCTTGCATCTGACTCTGACACAGCCAGTGAGGCAAGCGGGGAATTTGAAGGATTTGTCTTAAGCTCCTCTTCCTCCTCTGATGATGAGGGACCCCCTCAAAGACGCCCCCGTAGAGCAGCTGAGACCCCCCCCCCAATAATTGATCTCGTATGGACCCCACCACCAGACAATTTTGAGCCCCAGGTTCCTGAGTTTTTGGCCATCCCAGGAATCCAATTTGATTCAACAGGTCTCAGAGAAATTGACTTTTTCAAATTATTTTTCTCTGATGATTTTATAAATTTAATGGTGGACCAAACTAATTTATATGCCCAGCAGTTTATTGCTCAAAACCCCACGTCATCATTTGCTAGGTGGACCCCTGTAGATGCAGTAGAGATGATGACGTTTTGGGGTCTGGTGTTACATATGGGCATAGTAAAAAAGCCACAAATTAGGCAATATTGGAGTACAGATGTTCTGTACAGCACCCCATTTCACCGTATGGCCATGCCCCGGGCTCGTTTTGAGGCAATCCATAAATTTATACATTACACCGATAATGCACAGTGCCCACCCAGAGATGATCCCACCTTTGACAGGCTATTCAAAGTCAGGCCGGTCATTGATCATTTCAGTGCCAAATTTGCAGAGCTATACATCCCTGATAAATGTATTAGTATCGACGAGTCCCTTATACATTTTAAAGGAAGGGTTAAATTCCGCCAGTACCTTCCCAGTAAGAGGGCAAGGTATGGCATAAAAATGTATAAGCTGTGTGAAAGCACCACAGGGTACACCCACAAGTTTAGGGTATATGAAGGGAAGGATTCAAGAATTGAACCACCAGAATGCCCCCCCTCCCTCGTAGGTGTTAGTGGAAAAATTGTCTGGGATTTAATGCACCCCTTCCTGGATAAGGGTTATCACCTCTATGTGGATAACTTTTACACTAGCATCCCCCTGTTTAAGGCCCTTGGTTCAAGAGGTACAGCAGCTTGCGGTACTGTGCGCAAGAACCAAAGAGGCCTCCCCAAAACGCACATTGCCCAAGTAATGAGAAGGGGTGAAAGCAGGGGAATATGCACCGAAAATATGTTGTTGGTCAAATATAAGGACAAGAGGGATGTCCTTATACTGACAACAATTCATGGAGACAGTACCACCTCCATCCCTGTACGAGGTACCAGTACCCACACCTCCAAACCAAATTGTATCCTAGATTACAATAAGTACATGGGCGGAGTGGATCTTTCAGATCAGGTACTAAAGCCGTACAGTGCCCTGCGGAAAACAAATATCTGGTACAAGAAGCTGGCCGTGTATATCATCCAGATGGCACTGTATAACGCTTACGTGCTATTCCGTTCTACCGGCCAGAGGGGGACATTTATGCACTTTCAAGAGGAAGTCATAAAGAGCCTAACATTTGGGAATCAGCAGGCAGAGGGCCCCAGTACTTCTAGTACTGGCCCCCGTATTGTACCAGGGCAGCATTTTCCCAACGAAATCCCCTCCACTGCAAGAAAGGGCAGGACACAAAAAAGGTGCAAAGTTTGTTATAAAAAGGGAATAAGAAAGGAAACTATTTTCCACTGTGAAACTTGCCCCGACAAACCCGGCCTATGTATAAAGGAGTGCTTTAAAATATACCACACATCTATGGATTATTAGGTTCATCATTTCACCGTGCTTCGGGGGTCTTGCTAATGCCACATAGCACCCACCATTCATTCCACCAGAATCTGAGCTGCAAAATCCAAAAATCACTCCTTCCCTTCTGAGTCCTGCCATGCACCCAACTGGTATTTTTTGGTCACATGTGAGGCATTGCCGTACTCTGGAGAAATGGGGGCACAGATTTTGGGGTGCTTTGTCTCCTTCATTCCTTGTGAAAATGAAAAATTTTGAGCCAGAAGTACATTTTTGTGTAAAAAAATGTATTTTTTTCATTTTCACTGCCCAGTTGTACCAAAATTGATGAAACCCCTGGGGGTTTGAAATGTACACTATACCCCTAGATGAATTCCCTGAGGGGTGTAGTTTGCAAAATGGGGTGACTTGTGGGGGGGTTCCACTGTATTGGTAATGCAACATAGCACCCACCATTCATTCCACCAAAATCTTTGCTGCAAAATCCAAAAATCACTCCTTCCCTTCTGAGTCCTGCCATGCACCCAACTGGAATTTTTTGGTCACATGTGAGGCATTGCCGTACTCTGGAGAAATGGGGGCACAGATTTTGGGGTGCTTTGTCTCCTTCATTCCTTGTGAAAATGAAAAATTTTGAGCCAGAAGTACATTTTTGTGTAAAAAAATGTATTTTTTTCATTTTCACTGCCCAGTTGTACCAAAATTGATGAAACCCCTGGGGGTTTGAAATGTACACTATACCCCTAGATGAATTCCCTGAGGGGTGTAGTTTGCAAAATGGGGTGACTTGTGGGGGGGTTCCACTGTATTGGTAATGCAACATAGCACCCACCATTCATTCCACCAAAATCTGTGCTCCAAAATCCAAAAATCACTCCTTCCCTTCTGAGTCCTGCCATGCACCCAACTGGTATTTTTTGGTCACATGTGAGGCATTGCCGTACTCGGGAGAAATTGGGGCACAGATTTTGGGGTGCTTTGTCTCCTTCATTCCTTGTGAAAATGATAAATTTTGAGCCAGAACTGCATGTTTGTGTAAAAAAATGTAATTTTCCATTTTCACATCCCAGTTATACCAAAATTGGTGAAACCCCTGGGGGTTTGAAATGTACACTATACCCCTAGATGAATTCCCTGAGGGGTGTAGTTTGCAAAATGGGGTCACTTGTGGGGGGGTTCCACTGTATTGGTGCTTGGGGGGTCTTGCTAATGCGACATAGCACCCACCAAAATTCCACCAGAATCTGAGCTGCAAAATCCAAAAATCACTCCTTCCCTTCTAAGTCCTGCCATGCACCCAACTGGTATTTTTTGGTCACATGTGAGGCATTGCCGTACTCGGGAGAAATTGGGGCACAGATTTTGGGGTGCTTTGTCTCCTTCATTCCTTGTGAAAATGAAAAATTTTGAGCCAGAACTGCATGTTTGTGTAAAAAAATGTAATTTTCCATTTTCACATCCCAGTTGTACCAAAATTGGTGAAACCCCTGGGGGTTTGAAATGTACACTATACCCCTAGATGAATTCCCTGAGGGGTGTAGTTTGCAAAATGGGGTCACTTGTGGGGGGGTTCCACTGTATTGGTGCTTGGGGGGTCTTGCTAATGCGACATAGCACCCACCAAAAAAACACCAGAATCTGAGCTGCAAAATCTAAAAATCACTCCTTCCCTTCTAAGTCCTGCCATGCACCCAACTGGTATTTTTTGGTCACATGTGAGGCATTGCCGTACTCGGGAGAAATTGGGGCACAGATTTTGGGGTGCATTGTCTCCTTCATTCCTTGTGAAAATGAAAAATTTTGAGCCAGAACTGCATGTTTGTGTAAAAAAATGTAATTTTCCATTTTCACATCCCAGTTGTACCAAAATTGGTGAAACCCCTGGGGGTTTGAAATGTACACTATACCCCTAGATGAATTCCCTGAGGGGTGTACTTTGCAAAATGGGGTGACTTGTGGGGGGGTTCCACTGTATTGGTGCTTGGGGGGTCTTGCTAATGCGACATAGCACCCACCAAAAAACCACCAGAATCTGAGCTGCAAAATCTAAAAATCACTCCTTCCCTTCTAAGTCCTGCCATGCACCCAACTGGTATTTTTTGGTCACATGTGAGGCATTGCCGTACTCTGGAGAAATTGGGGCACAGATTTTGGGGTGCATTGTCTCCTTCATTCCTTGTGAAAATGAAAAATTTTGAGCCAGAACTGCATGTTTGTGTAAAAAAATGTAATTTTCCATTTTCACATCCCAGTTGTACCAAAATTGGTGAAACCCCTGGGGGTTTGAAATGTACACTATACCCCTAGATGAATTCCCTGAGGGGTGTACTTTGCAAAATGGGGTGACTTGTGGGGGGGTTCCACTGTATTGGTGCTTTGGGAGTCTTGCTAATGCAACATAGCACCCACCATTCATTCCACCAAAATCTTTGCTGCAAAATCCAAAAATCACTCCTTCCCTTCTGAGTCCTGCCATGCACCCAACTGGTATTTTTTGGTCACATGTGAGGCATTGCCGTACTCGGGAGAAATTGGGGCACAGATTTTGGGGTGCATTGTCTCCTTCATTCCTTGTGAAAATGAAAAATTTTGAGCCAGAACTGCATGTTTGTGTAAAAAAATGTAATTTTCCATTTTCACATCCCAGTTGTACCAAAATTGGTGAAACCCCTGGGGGTTTGAAATGTACACTATACCCCTAGATGAATTCCCTGAGGGGTGTACTTTGCAAAATGGGGTGACTTGTGGGGGGGTTCCACTGTATTGGTGCTTGGGGGGTCTTGCTAATGCGACATAGCACCCACCAAAAAACCACCAGAATCTGAGCTGCAAAATCTAAAAATCACTCCTTCCCTTCTAAGTCCTGCCATGCACCCAACTGGTATTTTTTGGTCACATGTGAGGCATTGCCGTACTCTGGAGAAATTGGGGCACAGATTTTGGGGTGCATTGTCTCCTTCATTCCTTGTGAAAATGAAAAATTTTGAGCCAGAACTGCATGTTTGTGTAAAAAAATGTAATTTTCCATTTTCACATCCCAGTTGTACCAAAATTGGTGAAACCCCTGGGGGTTTGAAATGTACACTATACCCCTAGATGAATTCCCTGAGGGGTGTACTTTGCAAAATGGGGTGACTTGTGGGGGGGTTCCACTGTATTGGTGCTTTGGGAGTCTTGCTAATGCAACATAGCACCCACCATTCATTCCACCGAAATCTTTGCTGCAAAATCCAAAAATCACTCCTTCCCTTCTGAGTCCTGCCATGCACCCAACTGGTATTTTTTGGTCACATGTGAGGCATTGCCGTACTCGGGAGAAATTGGGGCACAGATTTTGGGGTGCTTTGTCTCCTTCATTCCTTGTGAAAATGAAAAATTTTGAGCCAGAACTGCATGTTTGTGTAAAAAAATGTAATTTTCCATTTTCACATCCCAGTTGTACCAAAATTGGTGAAACCCCTGGGGGTTTGAAATGTACACTATACCCCTAGATGAATTCCCTGAGGGGTGTACTTTGCAAAATGGGGTGACTTGTGGGGGGGTTCCACTGTATTGGTGCAACATAGCACCCACCATTCATTCCACCAAAATCTGTGCTGCAAAATCCAAAAATCACTCCTTCCCTTCTGAGTCCTGCCATGCACCCAACTGGTATTTTTTGGTCACATGTGAGGCATTGCCGTACTCGGGAGAAATTGGGGCACAGATTTTGGGGTGCTTTGTCTCCTTCATTCCTTGTGAAAATGAAAAATTTTGAGCCAGAACTGCATGTTTGTGTAAAAAAATGTAATTTTTCATTTTCACATCCCAGTTGTACCAAAATTGGTGAAACCCCTGGGGGTTTGAAATGTACACTATACCCCTAGATGAATTCCCTGAGGGGTGTAGATTGCAAAATGGGGTGACTTGTGGGGGAGGTTCCTAACTTTTAGCACTTATGGTGCCTAGAAACCTACATGGTGCCTAAAAAAAAATCTCATAAAAAGGAGGCTCCAAAATCAAGTAGGTGCTCCTTCTATTATGAAGCCTGTGGTTTGGTCAACGTGCACACTAGGGCCACATATAGGATATTTTTGAAAACAAAAGAATTGGGGGAATCAATTTTTAGTCACATTTCTCTAGTAAAATCTACTGTATTCGTTAGAAAAATGTATTAAAATTGAAACTCTGCAAAAAAAAAGAAATTTTGAAATTTCACCTACACTTTGATTTAATTCCTGTGAAACACCTAAAGGGTTAACAAACTTCCAAAATGCTGTTTTGAATACTGTGAGGGGTGCAGTTTTTGAAATGGCATCATTTATGGGGGTGTCTCACATACAAGTCCCTCAAAGTCACATCAGAACTGAACTGGTCCCTAAAAAAATCAGTGTTTGAAATTTTCATGAAAATTTGAGAATTTGCTATTCATATTGTAAGCCTCCTAGTGTCCAAAAAAATTAAAAGGAAGTTGAAATAATGATGGAAACATAAAGTAGACATATGGTCTATGTTAGTTATTAACTATTTTGAGTGGTATGATTATTTGTCTCACAAGCAGAAAATTTAACATTTTGCAAATTGCAAAATTTTCCATTTTTTCACGATATTTTGGTATTTTTCACAAAAAAACACAGACTGTATCGACGAAAATTTACCACTAACTTGAAGTACAATGTGTCACGAGAAAACAATCTCAAAATCACTGGGATAAGTAAAAGCAAAAAAAAGTTATTCCCACTTAAGTGAGACATGTCAGATTTGAAAAAAAGGGCTCTGTCATGAAGGCACAAACTGGCTCTGTCATGAAGGGGTTAAATCTCAATACCCTATATGCATGCAATTCCTGCAGTTTAAATAGATAATTATAGTTCACATACAGGCCGGATATATGCCATTAATAACACTGTTTGAGGCTACCGTTATGCTGCTTTCCCACTGCAGACCCGTTTAAGTTTACAGGTAATCTTAAATGGTATTTAGCATTCCCACTGCAGCAGATTACAGTTTCAAATGCCATTTAAGTACCATTCCCATTGCAGGTAAAACGTTTTAGCTCTTCAAAACGTTTTTACAGCACAAATGACACTACACAGGCAACAACCAATCAGTGGAATTGTTGCCTGTTAACAGTAAGGATGCATTCCCATAGCATCATTGGTGCCCAGTGGTGCTAAATAGATTGCTGGCATGTGCCAGCAATCTATATATTTCTGGCTTATGATTCTCATTGGTGCCCAGTGGTTCCAGAAATATATAGATTGCTGGCATGTGCCAGCAATCTATATATTACTGGCTTACGATTCTCATTGGTGCCCAGTGGATCCAGAAATATATAGATTGCTGGCATGTGCCAGCAATCTATATATTACTGGCTTAGGATTTTCATTGGTGCCCAGTGGATCCAGAAATATATAGATTGCTGGCATGTGCCAGCAATCTATATATTACTGGCTTAGGATTTTCATTGGTGCCCAGTGGATCCAGAAATATATAGATTGCTGGCATGTGCCAGCAATCTATATATTACTGGCTTAGGATTTTCATTGGTGCCCAGTGGTTCCAGAAATATATAGATTGCTGGCATGTGCCAGCAATCTATATATTACTGGCTTACAAAATCAGACATTGGTGGCCAGTGCTGCTCCGTGTGGAGCAGGACGGAGGGAGGCGGGGCATGTGGCTGGACCCGGCCAGCGTCGCTAACGGCATCCAGCCGCAGCAGCAGCCAGCCGGACACAGCGGGGCAGCGCGCCGTGGACAAGTGAGTATGACAGGAGAGGGGAGGGGGGGGCGGGGGGTGGCAGCGGGGCGTACCGCCGGGCTGAAAGTGGTTAATCTTTCAGCCCGGCAGCGTACACACACGGAGATGATTGCTGAAAAAAATCAGCAATCATCTCTACCGTTTAAAGATGCATTCCCATTGCATCTTAAACGGTAGATTACCGTGCAAAACCCTGCTCTGAAAACGGGTTGAAATACCGTTTAACTTTAAACGGTATTTCAACTCTGGCGCTTTCCCACTGCAGCCTTAAACGGTATTTTGCCCTCAAAAATCGGCAAAATACCGTTTTAAGGCTGCAGTGGGAAAGGGGCATCAGTGGAGCCTGCCGCAGTGGCTTTATTTAACCTCAGGAACACTGGTTTTCTATCTTGGTCCGGTGTATGTGAACTATAATTATCTATTTAAACTGCAGGAATTGCATGCATTGTAAATTATTACCTTGGGTAACAGACTTTGAATCCAATGACATAATGTTGCAGAAATTGCTGTTATAGCAAAAAATACAAATAACATGAATAGTATCTATTCAAAGGCTTTGTACAAATCCCCAGGTTGAATTATAAAGCTGGACTGAGCTGTCTGACCCATAACTACATAAAGTGGAGCACACACGGCTCGTCCGCACGTGCAATGTTTTAACACACACCACCCACCACTTGTTTGTTTATTTGTGTTCTTTTAAATATTTCACTTGCTTTAATACTAATGAATAAAAGTTATGTTTTATGTCAAAAATTTCTTGCTGGTGCACTACACCACGACAAATCTTTTTCTTTCCCTTGTTCCATTGGACTCTACATACTGCGCCAATCTGATCACATCGCAATTGGAGTCCGGTAGATGACCTGCAGTCAGTGGGGTACTGGACCCTGCAGCCGGGTGCGTCACCCTTATACACCTGCAGTCAGTGGGGTACAGGGCGCTGCAGCCGGGTGCGTCACCCTCATACACCTGCAGTCAGTGTGGTACGGGACCCTGCAGCCGGGTGTGCCCCTGTCATACACCTGCAGTCAGTGGGGTACAAAGCGCTGCAGCCGGGTGTGCCCCAGTCATACACCTGCAGGCAGTGGGGTACAGGGCGCTGCAGCCGGGTGTGCCCCAGTCATACACCTGCAGGCAGTGGGGTACAGGGCGCTGCAGCCGGGTGTGCCCCAGTCATACACCTGCAGGCAGTGGGGTACAGGACCCTGCAGCCGGGTGTGCCCCTGTCATACACCTGCAGTCAGTGGGGTACAAAGCGCTGCAGCCGGGTGTGCCCCAGTCATACACCTGCAGGCAGTGGGGTACAGGGCGCTGCAGCCGGGTGTGCCCCAGTCATACACCTGCAGGCAGTGGGGTACAGGGCGCTGCAGCCGGGTGTGCCCCTGTCATACACCTGCAGTCAGTGGGGTACAAAGCGCTGCAGCCGGGTGTGCCCCTGTCATACACCTGCAGGCAGTGGGGTTCAGGGCGCTGCAGCCGGGTGTGCCCCAGTCATACACCTGCAGGCAGTGGGGTACAGGGCGCTGCAGCCGGGTGTGCCCCTGTCATACACCTGCAGGCAGTGGGGTACAGGGCGCTGCAGCCGGGTGTGCCCCAGTCATACACCTGCAGGCAGTGGGGTACAGGGCGCTGCAGCCGGGTGTGCCCCTGTCATACACCTGCAGTCAGTGGGGTACAAAGCGCTGCAGCCGGGTGTGCCCCTGTCATACACCTGCAGGCAGTGGGGTACAGGGCGCTGCAGCCGGGTGTGCCCCAGTCATACACCTGCAGGCAGTGGGGTACAGGGCGCTGCAGCCGGGTGTGCCCCAGTCATACACCTGCAGGCAGTGGGGTACAGGGCGCTGCAGCCGGGTGTGCCCCAGTCATACACCTGCAGGCAGTGAGGTACAGGGCGCTGCAGCCGGGTGTGCCCCAGTCATACACCTGCAGGCAGTGGGGTACAGGGCGCTGCAGCCGGGTGTGCCCCTGTCATACACCTGCAGGCAGTGGGGTACAGGGCGCTGCAGCCGGGTGCGTCAGCCGCATACACCTGCAGGCAGTGGGGTACAGGGCGCTGCAGCCGGGTGCGTCACCTGCATACACCTGCAGGCAGTGGGGTTCAGGGCGCTGCAGCCGGGTGTGCCCCTGTCATACACCTGCAGTCAGTGAGGTACAGGGTGCTGCAGCCGGGTGTGCCCCTGTCATACACCTGCAGTCAGTGAGGTACAGGGTGCTGCAGCTGGGTGCGTCAGCCGCATACACCTGCAGGCAGTGGGGTACAGGGCGCTGCAGCCGGGTGCGTCAGCCGCATACACCTGCAGGCAGTGGGGTACAGGGCGCTGCAGCCGGGTGTGCCCCTGTCATACACCTGCAGGCAGTGGGGTACAGGGCGCTGCAGCCGGGTGTGCCCCAGTCATACACCTGCAGGCAGTGGGGTACAGGGCGCTGCAGCCGGGTGTGCCCTAGTCTTACACCTGCAGGCAGTGGGGTACAGGGCGCTGCAGCCACTCCCCTATATACTCCCCTATATACTCTGCGGAGCCCTAAGCCGCTGCTCTCTATCCCACACAGGTCTTCAGAGAGATTGAGGAGCAGAGCGACTGTTCCGTTACTGTGAGGATCTCTTACCTGGAGATCTACAATGAAACGCTGTTCGACCTCCTGTCCACCCTGCCCGATGTCCCCGCCTCCAGCGCCCAAATGTGCATCGTTGACGATGTACAGGGAGTGTTCGTTAAAGGTTTATCCGTCCACCATGCTGCTAGCGAGGAACACGGCCTGAACCTGCTGTTTGAGGCAAGAATTGTGTCTGTAGCGTGTGACATGTCCTTCTGACGTGAGCTATGTACTCTCCGTGTTACAGCTTCTCATACATGTTCTGTAGGGGGAGACGAACCGAATCATAGGATCGCACACCATGAACACAAAGTCATCCCGGTCCCACTGTATCTTCACCATCCATCTGGAGGTGAGTGTGTGATCCGTTCCCCACAAGACTTGCCCGGATAGGATCACCGCTTCCTGTAACCGTAACGGAACCTTCTATTTAATCCTCCTCTCTCTGTATCGCACTATATCTGCATTTCTGCTCTGTAAGTCACACTTCTGTCACATTGGTTGGATCAGTTTGGATAGGCGCTAAGTATTGAGTTGTCGGTTCCCTGGCAGCTGATGCTGGATCATTAGTATTATCTATAGAGCATGCCACTGTCTCTGTGCCCGTTGCTGTGTGCCCCCTGCTCCTGCACTCCGCAGTCTCCCACTGATACATGGAACATGCCACTGTCTCTGTGCCCGCTGCTGTGTGCCCCCTGCTCCTGCACTCCGCAGTCTCCCACTGATACATGGAACATGCCACTGTCTCTGTGCCCGCTGCTGTGTGCCCCCTGCTCCTGCACTCCGCAGTCTCCCACTGATACATGGAACATGCCACTGTCTCTGTGCCCGCTGCTGTGTGCCCCCTGCTCCTGCACTCCGCAGTCTCCCACTGATACATGGAACATGCCACTGTCTCTGTGCCCGCTGCTGTGTGCCCCCTGCTCCTGCACTCCGCAGTCTCCCACTGATACATGGAACATGCCACTGTCTCTGTGCCCGCTGCTGTGTGCCCCCTGCTCCTGCACTCCGCAGTCTCCCACTGATACATGGAACATGCCACTGTCTCTGTGCCCGCTGCTGTGTGCCCCCTGCTCCTGCACTCCGCAGTCTCCCACTGATACACGGAACATGCCACTGTCTCTGTGCCCGCTGCTGTGTGCCCCCTGCTCCTGCACTCCGCAGTCTCCCACTGATACATGGAACATGCCACTGTCTCTGTGCCCGCTGCTGTGTGCCCCCCTGCTCCTGCACTCCGCAGTCTCCCACTGATACATGGAACATGCCACTGTCTCTGTGCCCGCTGCTGTGTGCCTCCTGCACTCCGCAGTCTCCCACTGATACATGGAACATGCCACTGTCTCTGTGCCCGCTGCTGTGTGCCCCCTGCTCCTGCACTCCGCAGTCTCCCACTGATACATGGAACATGCCACTGTCTCTGTGCCCACTGCTGTGTGCCCCCTGCTCCTGCACTCCGCAGTCTCCCACTGATACATGGAACATGCCACTGTCTCTGTGCCCGCTGCTGTGTGCCCCCTGCTCCTGCACTCCGCAGTCTCCCACTGATACATGGAACATGCCACTGTCTCTGTGCCCGCTGTTGTGTGCCACCTGCTCCTGCACTCCGCAGTCTCCCACTGATACATGGAACATGCCACTGTCTCTGTGCCCGCTGCTGTGTGCCCCTGCTCCTGCACTCCGCAGTCTCCCACTGATACATGGAACATGCCACTGTCTCTGTGCCCGCTGTTGTGCCCCCTGCTCCTGCACTCCGCAGTCTCCCACTGATACATGGAACATGCCACTGTCTCTGTGCCCGCTGCTGTGTGCCCCCTGCTCCTGCACTCCGCAGTCTCCCACTGATACATGGAACATGCCACTGTCTCTGTGCCCGCTGCTGTGTGCCCCCTGCTCCTGCACTCCGCAGTCTCCCACTGATACATGGAACATGCCACTGTCTCTGTGCCCGCTGCTGTGTGCCCCCTGCTCCTGCACTCCGCAGTCTCCCACTGATACATGGAACATGCCACTGTCTCTGTGCCCGCTGCTGTGTGCCTCCTGCACTCCGCAGTCTCCCACTGATACATGGAACATGCCACTGTCTCTGTGCCCGCTGCTGTGTGCCCCCTGCTCCTGCACTCCGCAGTCTCCCACTGATACATGGAACATGCCACTGTCTCTGTGCCCACTGCTGTGTGACCCCTGCTCCTGCACTCCGCAGTCTCCCACTGATACATGGAACATGCCACTGTCTCTGTGCCCGCTGCTGTGTGCCCCCTGCTCCTGCACTCCGCAGTCTCCCACTGATACATGGAACATGCCACTGTCTCTGTGCCCGCTGTTGTGTGCCACCTGCTCCTGCACTCCGCAGTCTCCCACTGATACATGGAACATGCCACTGTCTCTGTGCCCGCTGCTGTGTGCCCCTGCTCCTGCACTCCGCAGTCTCCCACTGATACATGGAACATGCCACTGTCTCTGTGCCCGCTGTTGTGCCCCCTGCTCCTGCACTCCGCAGTCTCCCACTGATACATGGAACATGCCACTGTCTCTGTGCCCGCTGCTGTGTGCCCCCTGCTCCTGCACTCTGCAGTCTCCCACTGATACATGGAACATGCCACTGTCTCTGTGCCCGCTGCTGTGTGCCCCCTGCTCCTGCACTCCGCAGTCTCCCACTGATACATGGAACATGCCACTGTCTCTGTGCCCGCTGTTGTGTGCCTCCTGCACTCCGCAGTCTCCCACTGATACATGGAACATGCCACTGTCTCTGTGCCCGCTGCTGTGTGCCCCCTGCTCCTGCACTCCGCAGTCTCCCACTGATACATGGAACATGCCACTGTCTCTGTGCCCGCTGTTGTGTGCCCCCTGCTCTCCGCAGTCTCCCACTAATACATGGAACATGCCACTGTCTCTGTGCCCGCTGTTGTGTGCCTCCTGCACTCCGCAGTCTCCCACTGATACATGGAACATGCCACTGTCTCTGTGCCCGCCGCTGTGTGCCCCCTGCTCCTGCACTCCACAGTCTTCCACTGATACATGGAACATGCCACTGTCTCTGTGCCCCCTGCTCCTGCACTCCGCAGTCTCCCACTGATACATGGAACATGCCACTGTCTCTGTGCCCGCTGCTGTGTGCCCCCTGCTCCTGCACTCCGCAGTCTCCCACTGATACATGGAACATGCCACTGTCTCTGTGCCCGCTGCTGTGTGCCCCCTGCTCCTGCACTCCGCAGTCTCCCACTGATACATGGAACATGCCACTGTCTCTGTGCCCGCTGCTGTGTGCCCCCTGCTGCTGCACTCCGCAGTCTCCCACTGATACATGGAACATGCCACTGTCTCTGTGCCCGCTGCTGTGTGCCCCCTTCTCCTGCACTCCGCAGTCTCCCACTGATACATGGAACATGCCACTGTCTCTGTGCCCGCTGCTGTGTGCCCCCTGCTCCTGCACTCCGCAGCCTCCCACTGATACATGGAACATGCCACTGTCTCTGTGCCCGCTGCTGTGTGCCCCCTGCTCCTGCACTCCGCAGTCTCCCACTGATACATGGAACATGCCACTGTCTCTGTGCCCGCTGCTGTGTGCCCCCTGCTCCTGCACTCCGCAGTCTCCCACTGATACATGGAACATGCCACTGTCTCTGTGCCCGCTGCTGTGTGCCCCCTGCTCCTGCACTCCGCAGTCTCCCACTGATACATGGAACATGCCACTGTCTCTGTGCCCGCTGCTGTGTGCCCCCTGCTCCTGCACTCCGCAGTCTCCCACTGATACATGTAACATGCCACTGTCTCTGTGCCCGCTGCTGTGTGCCCCCTGCTCCTGCACTCCGCAGTCTCCCACTGATACATGGAACATGCCACTGTCTCTTTGCCCGCTGTTGTGTGCCCCCTGCTCCTGCACTCCGCAGTCTCCCACTGATACATGGAACATGCCACTGTCTCTGTGCCCGCTGTTGTGTGCCTCCTGCACTCCGCAGTCTCCCACTGATACATGGAACATGCCACTGTCTCTGTGCCCGCTGCTGTGTGCCCCCTTCTCCTGCACTCCGCAGTCTCCCACTGATACATGGAACATGCCACTGTCTCTGTGCCCGCTGCTGTGTGCCCCCTGCTCCTGCACTCCGCAGCCTCCCACTGATACATGGAACATGCCACTGTCTCTGTGCCCGCTGCTGTGTGCCCCCTGCTCCTGCACTCCGCAGTCTCCCACTGATACATGGAACATGCCACTGTCTCTGTGCCCGCTGCTGTGTGCCCCCTGCTCCTGCACTCCGCAGTCTCTCACTGATACATGGAACATGCCACTGTCTCTGTGCCCGCTGCTGTGTGCCCCCTGCTCCTGCACTCCGCAGCCTCCCACTGATACATGGAACATGCCACTGTCTCTGTGCCCGCTGCTGTGTGCCCCCTGCTCCTGCATTCCGCAGTCTCCCACTGATACATGGAACATGCCACTGTCTCTGTGCCCGCTGCTTTGTGCCCCCTGCTCCTGCACTCCGCAGTCTCCCACTGATACATGGAACATGCCACTGTCTCTGTGCCCGCTGCTGTGTGCCCCCTGCTCCTGCACTCCGCAGTCTCCCACTGATACATGGAACATGCCACTGTCTAGGTGCCCGCTGCTGTGTGCCCCCTGCTCCTGCACTCCGCAGTCTCCCACTGATACATGGAACATGCCACTGTCTCTTTGCCCGCTGTTGTGTGCCCCCTGCTCCTGCACTCCGCAGTCTCCCACTGATACATGGAACATGCCACTGTCTCTGTTCCCGCTGCTGTGTGCCCCCTGCTCCTGCACTCCGCAGTCTCCCACTGATACATGGAACATGCCACTGTCTAGGTGCCCGCTGCTGTGTGCCCCCTGCTCCTGCACTCCGCAGTCTCCCACTGATACATGGAACATGCCACTGTCTCTGTGCCCGCTGTTGTGTGCCCCCTGCTCCTGCACTCCGCAGTCTCCCACTGATACATGGAACATGCCACTGTCTCTGTGCCCGCTGCTGTGTGCCCCCTTCTCCTGCACTCCACAGTCTCCCACTGATACATGGAACATGCCACTGTCTCTGTGCCCGCTGCTGTGTGCCCCCTGCTCCTGCACTCCGCAGTCTCCCACTGATACATGGAACATGCCACTGTCTCTGTGCCCGCTGCTGTGTGCCCCCTGCTCCTGCACTCCGCAGTCTCCCACTGATACATGGAACATGCCACTGTCTCTGTGCCCGCTGTTGTGTGCCCCCTGCTCCTGCACTCCGCAGTCTCCCACTGATACATGGAACATGCCACTGTCTCTGTGCCCGCTGCTGTGTGCCCCCTGCTCCTGCACTCCGCAGTCTCCCACTGATACATGGAACATGCCACTGTCTCTGTGCCCGCTGCTGTGTGCCCCCTGCTCCTGCACTCCGCAGTCTCCCACTGATACATGGAACATGCCACTGTCTCTGTGCCCGCTGTTGTGTGCCCCCTGCTCCTGCACTCCGCAGTCTCCCACTGATACATGGAACATGCCACTGTCTCTGTGCCCGCTGCTGTGTGCCCCCTGCTCCTGCACTCCGCAGTCTCCCACTGATACATGGAACATGCCACTGTCTCTGTGCCCGCTGCTGTGTGCCCCCTGCTCCTGCACTCCGCAGTCTCCCACTGATACATGGAACATGCCACTTTCTCTGTGCCCGCTGCTGTGTGCCCCCTGCTCCTGCACTCCGCAGTCTCCCACTGATACATGGAACATGCCACTGTCTCTGTGCCCGCTGTTGTGTGCCCCCTGCTCCTGCGCTCCGCAGTCTCCCACTGATACATGGAACATGCCACTGTCTCTGTGCCCGCTGCTGTGTGCCTCCTGCTCCTGCGCTCCGCAGTCTCCCACTGATACATGGAACATGCCACTGTCTCTGTGCCCGCTGCTGTGTGCCCCCTGCTCCTGCGCTCCGCAGTCTCCCACTGATACATGGAACATGCCACTGTCTCTGTGCCCGCTGCTGTGTGCCCCCTGCTCCTGCGCTCCGCAGTCTCCCACTGATACATGGAACATGCCACTGTCTCTGTGCCCGCTGCTGTGTGCCCCCTGCTCCTGCACTCCGCAGTCTCCCACTGATACACGGAACATGCCACTGTCTCTGTGCCCGCTGCTGTGTGCCCCCTGCTCCTGCACTCCGCAGTCTCCCACTGATACATGGAACATGCCACTGTCTCTGTGCCCGCTGCTGTGTGCCCCCTGCTCCTGCACTCCGCAGTCTCCCACTGATACATGGAACATGCCACTGTCTCTGTGCCCGCTGCTGTGTGCCCCCTGCTCCTGCACTCCGCAGTCTCCCACTGATAAATGGAACATGCCACTGTCTCTGTGCCCGCTGTTGTGTGCCCCCTGCTCCTGCACTCCGCAGTCTCCCACTGATACATGTAACATGCCACTGTCTCTGTGCCCGCTGCTGTGTGCCCCCTGCTCCTGCACTCCGCAGTCTCCCACTGATACATGGAACATGCCACTGTCTCTGTGCCCGCTGCTGTGTGCCCCCTGCTCCTGCACTCCGCAGTCTCCCACTGATACATGGAACATGCCACTGTCTCTGTGCCCGCTGCTGTGTGCCCCCTGCTCCTGCACTCCGCAGTCTCCCACTGATACATGGAACATGCCACTGTCTCTGTGCCCGCTGCTGTGTGCCCCCTGCTCCTGCACTCCGCAGTCTCCCACTGATACATGGAACATGCCACTGTCTCTGTGCCCGCTGCTGTGTGCCCCCTGCTCCTGCACTCCGCAGTCTCCCACTGATATACGGAACATGCCACTGTCTCTGTGCCCGCTGCTGTGTGCCCCCTGCTCCTGCACTCCGCAGTCTCCCACTGATACATGGAACATGCCACTGTCTCTGTGCCCGCTGCTGTGTGCCCCCTGCTCCTGCACTCCGCAGTCTCCCACTGATACATGGAACATGACACTGTCTCTTTGCCCGCTGTTGTGTGCCCCCTGCTCCTGCACTCCGCAGTCTCCCACTGATACATGGAACATGCCACTGTCTCTGTGCCCGCTGTTGTGTGCCCCCTGCTCCTGCACTCCGCAGTCTCCCACTGATACATGGAACATGCCACTGTCTCTGTGCCCGCTGCTGTGTGCCCCCTGCTCCTGCACTCCGCAGTCTCCCACTGATACATGGAACATGCCACTGTCTCTGTGCCCGCTGCTGTGTGCCCCCTGCTCCTGCACTCCGCAGTCTCCCACTGATACATGGAACATGCCACTGTCTCTGTGCCCGCTGCTGTGTGCCCCCTGCTCCTGCACTCCGCAGTCTCCCACTGATACATGGAACATGCCACTGTCTCTGTGCCCGCTGCTGTGTGCCCCCTGCTCCTGCACTCCGCAGTCTCCCACTGATACATGGAACATGCCACTGTCTCTGTGCCCGCTGCTGTGTGCCCCCTGCTCCTGCACTCCGCAGTCTCCCACTGATACACGGAACATGCCACTGTCTCTGTGCCCGCTGCTGTGTGCCCCCTGCTCCTGCACTCCGCAGTCTCCCACTGATACACGGAACATGCCACTGTCTCTGTGCCCGCTGCTGTGTGCCCCCTGCTCCTGCACTCCGCAGTCTCCCACTGATACATGGAACGCAGTCTCCCACTGATACATGGAACATGCCACTGTCTCTGTGCCCGCTGCTGTGTGCCCCCTTCTCCTGCACTCCGCAGTTTCCCACTGATACATGGAACATGCCACTGTCTCTGTGCCCGCTGCTGTGTGCCCCCTTCTCCTGCACTCCGCAGTCTCCCACTGATACATGGAACATGCCACTGTCTCTGTGCCCGCTGCTGTGTGCCCCCTGCTCCTGCACTCCGCAGCCTCCCACTGATACATGGAACATGCCACTGTCTCTGTGCCCGCTGCTGTGTGCCCCCTGCTCCTGCACTCCGCAGTCTCCCACTGATACATGGAACATGCCACTGTCTCTGTGCCCGCTGCTGTGTGCCCCCTGCTCCTGCACTCCGCAGTCTCCCACTGATACATGGAACATGCCACTGTCTCTGTGCCCGCTGCTGTGTGCCCCCTGCTCCTGCACTCCGCAGTCTCCCACTGATACATGGAACATGCCACTGTCTCTGTGCCCGCTGCTGTGTGCCCCCTGCTCCTGCACTCCGCAGTCTCCCACTGATACATGTAACATGCCACTGTCTCTGTGCCCGCTGCTGTGTGCCCCCTGCTCCTGCACTCCGCAGTCTCCCACTGATACATGGAACATGCCACTGTCTCTTTGCCCGCTGTTGTGTGCCCCCTGCTCCTGCACTCCGCAGTCTCCCACTGATACATGGAACATGCCACTGTCTCTGTGCCCGCTGTTGTGTGCCTCCTGCACTCCGCAGTCTCCCACTGATACATGGAACATGCCACTGTCTCTGTGCCCGCTGCTGTGTGCCCCCTTCTCCTGCACTCCGCAGTCTCCCACTGATACATGGAACATGCCACTGTCTCTGTGCCCGCTGCTGTGTGCCCCCTGCTCCTGCACTCCGCAGCCTCCCACTGATACATGGAACATGCCACTGTCTCTGTGCCCGCTGCTGTGTGCCCCCTGCTCCTGCACTCCGCAGTCTCCCACTGATACATGGAACATGCCACTGTCTCTGTGCCCGCTGCTGTGTGCCCCCTGCTCCTGCACTCCGCAGTCTCTCACTGATACATGGAACATGCCACTGTCTCTGTGCCCGCTGCTGTGTGCCCCCTGCTCCTGCACTCCGCAGCCTCCCACTGATACATGGAACATGCCACTGTCTCTGTGCCCGCTGCTGTGTGCCCCCTGCTCCTGCATTCCGCAGTCTCCCACTGATACATGGAACATGCCACTGTCTCTGTGCCCGCTGCTTTGTGCCCCCTGCTCCTGCACTCCGCAGTCTCCCACTGATACATGGAACATGCCACTGTCTCTGTGCCCGCTGCTGTGTGCCCCCTGCTCCTGCACTCCGCAGTCTCCCACTGATACATGGAACATGCCACTGTCTAGGTGCCCGCTGCTGTGTGCCCCCTGCTCCTGCACTCCGCAGTCTCCCACTGATACATGGAACATGCCACTGTCTCTTTGCCCGCTGTTGTGTGCCCCCTGCTCCTGCACTCCGCAGTCTCCCACTGATACATGGAACATGCCACTGTCTCTGTTCCCGCTGCTGTGTGCCCCCTGCTCCTGCACTCCGCAGTCTCCCACTGATACATGGAACATGCCACTGTCTAGGTGCCCGCTGCTGTGTGCCCCCTGCTCCTGCACTCCGCAGTCTCCCACTGATACATGGAACATGCCACTGTCTCTGTGCCCGCTGTTGTGTGCCCCCTGCTCCTGCACTCCGCAGTCTCCCACTGATACATGGAACATGCCACTGTCTCTGTGCCCGCTGCTGTGTGCCCCCTTCTCCTGCACTCCACAGTCTCCCACTGATACATGGAACATGCCACTGTCTCTGTGCCCGCTGCTGTGTGCCCCCTGCTCCTGCACTCCGCAGTCTCCCACTGATACATGGAACATGCCACTGTCTCTGTGCCCGCTGCTGTGTGCCCCCTGCTCCTGCACTCCGCAGTCTCCCACTGATACATGGAACATGCCACTGTCTCTGTGCCCGCTGTTGTGTGCCCCCTGCTCCTGCACTCCGCAGTCTCCCACTGATACATGGAACATGCCACTGTCTCTGTGCCCGCTGCTGTGTGCCCCCTGCTCCTGCACTCCGCAGTCTCCCACTGATACATGGAACATGCCACTGTCTCTGTGCCCGCTGCTGTGTGCCCCCTGCTCCTGCACTCCGCAGTCTCCCACTGATACATGGAACATGCCACTGTCTCTGTGCCCGCTGTTGTGTGCCCCCTGCTCCTGCACTCCGCAGTCTCCCACTGATACATGGAACATGCCACTGTCTCTGTGCCCGCTGCTGTGTGCCCCCTGCTCCTGCACTCCGCAGTCTCCCACTGATACATGGAACATGCCACTGTCTCTGTGCCCGCTGCTGTGTGCCCCCTGCTCCTGCACTCCGCAGTCTCCCACTGATACATGGAACATGCCACTTTCTCTGTGCCCGCTGCTGTGTGCCCCCTGCTCCTGCACTCCGCAGTCTCCCACTGATACATGGAACATGCCACTGTCTCTGTGCCCGCTGTTGTGTGCCCCCTGCTCCTGCGCTCCGCAGTCTCCCACTGATACATGGAACATGCCACTGTCTCTGTGCCCGCTGCTGTGTGCCTCCTGCTCCTGCGCTCCGCAGTCTCCCACTGATACATGGAACATGCCACTGTCTCTGTGCCCCCTGCTCCTGCGCTCCGCAGTCTCCCACTGATACATGGAACATGCCACTGTCTCTGTGCCCGCTGCTGTGTGCCCCCTGCTCCTGCGCTCCGCAGTCTCCCACTGATACATGGAACATGCCACTGTCTCTGTGCCCGCTGCTGTGTGCCCCCTGCTCCTGCACTCCGCAGTCTCCCACTGATACACGGAACATGCCACTGTCTCTGTGCCCGCTGCTGTGTGCCCCCTGCTCCTGCACTCCGCAGTCTCCCACTGATACATGGAACATGCCACTGTCTCTGTGCCCGCTGCTGTGTGCCCCCTGCTCCTGCACTCCGCAGTCTCCCACTGATACATGGAACATGCCACTGTCTCTGTGCCCGCTGCTGTGTGCCCCCTGCTCCTGCACTCCGCAGTCTCCCACTGATAAATGGAACATGCCACTGTCTCTGTGCCCGCTGTTGTGTGCCCCCTGCTCCTGCACTCCGCAGTCTCCCACTGATACATGTAACATGCCACTGTCTCTGTGCCCGCTGCTGTGTGCCCCCTGCTCCTGCACTCCGCAGTCTCCCACTGATACATGGAACATGCCACTGTCTCTGTGCCCGCTGCTGTGTGCCCCCTGCTCCTGCACTCCGCAGTCTCCCACTGATACATGGAACATGCCACTGTCTCTGTGCCCGCTGCTGTGTGCCCCCTGCTCCTGCACTCCGCAGTCTCCCACTGATACATGTAACATGCCACTGTCTCTGTGCCCGCTGCTGTGTGCCCCCTGCTCCTGCACTCCGCAGTCTCCCACTGATACATGGAACATGCCACTGTCTCTGTGCCCGCTGCTGTGTGCCCCCTGCTCCTGCACTCCGCAGTCTCCCACTGATATACGGAACATGCCACTGTCTCTGTGCCCGCTGCTGTGTGCCCCCTGCTCCTGCACTCCGCAGTCTCCCACTGATACATGGAACATGCCACTGTCTCTGTGCCCGCTGCTGTGTGCCCCCTGCTCCTGCACTCCGCAGTCTCCCACTGATACATGGAACATGACACTGTCTCTTTGCCCGCTGTTGTGTGCCCCCTGCTCCTGCACTCCGCAGTCTCCCACTGATACATGGAACATGCCACTGTCTCTGTGCCCGCTGTTGTGTGCCCCCTTCTACTGCACTCCGCAGTCTCCCACTGATACATGGAACATGCCACTGTCTCTGTGCCCGCTGCTGTGTGCCCCCTGCTCCTGCACTCCGCAGTCTCCCACTGATACATGGAACATGCCACTGTCTCTGTGCCCGCTGCTGTGTGCCCCCTGCTCCTGCACTCCGCAGTCTCCCACTGATACATGGAACATGCCACTGTCTCTGTGCCCGCTGCTGTGTGCCCCCTGCTCCTGCACTCCGCAGTCTCCCACTGATACATGGAACATGCCACTGTCTCTGTGCCCGCTGCTGTGTGCCCCCTGCTCCTGCACTCCGCAGTCTCCCACTGATACATGGAACATGCCACTGTCTCTGTGCCCGCTGCTGTGTGCCCCCTGCTCCTGCACTCCGCAGTCTCCCACTGATACACGGAACATGCCACTGTCTCTGTGCCCGCTGCTGTGTGCCCCCTGCTCCTGCACTCCGCAGTCTCCCACTGATACACGGAACATGCCACTGTCTCTGTGCCCGCTGCTGTGTGCCCCCTGCTCCTGCACTCCGCAGTCTCCCACTGATACATGGAACGCAGTCTCCCACTGATACATGGAACATGCCACTGTCTCTGTGCCCGCTGCTGTGTGCCCCCTTCTCCTGCACTCCGCAGTTTCCCACTGATACATGGAACATGCCACTGTCTCTGTGCCCGCTGCTGTGTGCCCCCTGCTCCTGCACTCCGCAGTCTCCCACTGATACATGGAACATGCCACTGTCTCTGTGCCCGCTGCTGTGTGCCCCCTGCTCCTGCACTCCGCAGTCTCCCACTGATACATGGAACATGCCACTGTCTCTGTGCCCGCTGCTGTGTGCCCCCTGCTCCTGCACTCCGCAGTCTCCCACTGATACACGGAACATGCCACTGTCTCTGTGCCCGCTGCTGTGTGCCCCCTGCTCCTGCACTCCGCAGTCTCCCACTGATACACGGAACATGCCACTGTCTCTGTGCCCGCTGCTGTGTGCCCCCTGCTCCTGCACTCCGCAGTCTCCCACTGATACACGGAACATGCCACTGTCTCTGTGCCCGCTGCTGTGTGCCCCCTGCTCCTGCACTCCGCAGTCTCCCACTGATACACGGAACATGCCACTGTCTCTGTGCCCGCTGCTGTGTGCCCCCTGCTTCTGCACTCCGCAGTCTCCCACTAATACACGGAACATGCCACTGTCTCTGTGCCCGCTGCTGTGTGCCCCCTGCTCCTGCACTCCGCAGTCTCCCACTGATACACGGAACATGCCACTGTCTCTGTGCCCGCTGCTGTGTGCCCCCTGCTCCTGCACTCCGCAGTCTCCCACTGATACATGGAACATGCCACTGTCTCTGTGCCCGCTGTTGTGTGCCCCCTGCTCCTGCACTCCGCAGTCTCCCACTGATACATGGAACATGCCACTGTCTCTGTGCCCGCTGCTGTGTGCCTCCTGCTCCTGCGCTCCGCAGTCTCCCACTGATACATGGAACATGCCACTGTCTCTGTGCCCGCTGCTGTGTGCCCCCTGCTCCTGCGCTCCGCAGTCTCCCACTGATACATGGAACATGCCACTGTCTCTGTGCCCGCTGCTGTGTGCCCCCTGCTCCTGCGCTCCGCAGTCTCCCACTGATACATGGAACATGCCACTGTCTCTGTGCCCGCTGCTGTGTGCCCCCTGCTCCTGCACTCCGCAGTCTCCCACTGATACACGGAACATGCCACTGTCTCTGTGCCCGCTGCTGTGTGCCCCCTGCTCCTGCACTCCGCAGTCTCCCACTGATACATGGAACATGCCACTGTCTCTGTGCCCGCTGCTGTGTGCCCCCTGCTCCTGCACTCCGCAGTCTCCCACTGATACATGGAACATGCCACTGTCTCTGTGCCCGCTGCTGTGTGCCCCCTGCTCCTGCACTCCGCAGTCTCCCACTGATAAATGGAACATGCCACTGTCTCTGTACCCGCTGTTGTGTGCCCCCTGCTCCTGCACTCCGCAGTCTCCCACTGATACATGTAACATGCCACTGTCTCTGTGCCCGCTGCTGTGTGCCCCCTGCTCCTGCACTCCGCAGTCTCCCACTGATACATGGAACATGCCACTGTCTCTGTGCCCGCTGCTGTGTGCCCCCTGCTCCTGCACTCCGCAGTCTCCCACTGATACATGGAACATGCCACTGTCTCTGTGCCCGCTGCTGTGTGCCCCCTGCTCCTGCACTCCGCAGTCTCCCACTGATACATGTAACATGCCACTGTCTCTGTGCCCGCTGCTGTGTGCCCCCTGCTCCTGCACTCCGCAGTCTCCCACTGATACATGGAACATGCCACTGTCTCTGTGCCCGCTGCTGTGTGCCCCCTGCTCCTGCACTCCACAGTCTCCCACTGATATACGGAACATGCCACTGTCTCTGTGCCCGCTGCTGTGTGCCCCCTGCTCCTGCACTCCGCAGTCTCCCACTGATACATGGAACATGCCACTGTCTCTGTGCCCGCTGCTGTGTGCCCCCTGCTCCTGCACTCCGCAGTCTCCCACTGATACATGGAACATGACACTGTCTCTTTGCCCGCTGTTGTGTGCCCCCTGCTCCTGCACTCCGCAGTCTCCCACTGATACATGGAACATGCCACTGTCTCTGTGCCCGCTGTTGTGTGCCCCCTGCTCCTGCACTCCGCAGTCTCCCACTGATACATGGAACATGCCACTGTCTCTGTGCCCGCTGCTGTGTGCCCCCTGCTCCTGCACTCCGCAGTCTCCCACTGATACATGGAACATGCCACTGTCTCTGTGCCCGCTGCTGTGTGCCCCCTGCTCCTGCACTCCGCAGTCTCCCACTGATACATGGAACATGCCACTGTCTCTGTGCCCGCTGCTGTGTGCCCCCTGCTCCTGCACTCCGCAGTCTCCCACTGATACATGGAACATGCCACTGTCTCTGTGCCCGCTGCTGTGTGCCCCCTGCTCCTGCACTCCGCAGTCTCCCACTGATACACGGAACATGCCACTGTCTCTGTGACCGCTGCTGTGTGCCCCCTGCTCCTGCACTCCGCAGTCTCCCACTGATACACGGAACATGCCACTGTCTCTGTGCCCGCTGCTGTGTGCCCCCTGCTCCTGCACTCCGCAGTCTCCCACTGATACATGGAACGCAGTCTCCCACTGATACATGGAACATGCCACTGTCTCTGTGCCCGCTGCTGTGTGCCCCCTTCTCCTGCACTCCGCAGTCTCCCACTGATACATGGAACATGCCACTGTCTCTGTGCCCGCTGCTGTGTGCCCCCTGCTCCTGCACTCCGCAGTCTCCCACTGATACATGGAACATGCCACTGTCTCTGTGCCCGCTGCTGTGTGCCCCCTGCTCCTGCACTCCGCAGTCTCCCACTGATACATGGAACATGCCACTGTCTCTGTGCCCGCTGCTGTGTGCCCCCTGCTCCTGCACTCCGCAGTCTCCCACTGATACACGGAACATGCCACTGTCTCTGTGCCCGCTGCTGTGTGCCCCCTGCTCCTGCACTCCGCAGTCTCCCACTGATACACGGAACATGCCACTGTCTCTGTGCCCGCTGCTGTGTGCCCCCTGCTCCTGCACTCCGCAGTCTCCCACTGATACACGGAACATGCCACTGTCTCTGTGCCCGCTGCTGTGTGCCCCCTGCTCCTGCACTCCGCAGTCTCCCACTGATACACGGAACATGCCACTGTCTCTGTGCCCGCTGCTGTGTGCCCCCTGCTTCTGCACTCCGCAGTCTCCCACTAATACACGGAACATGCCACTGTCTCTGTGCCCGCTGCTGTTTGCCCCCTGCTCCTGCACTCCGCAGTCTCCCACTGATACACGGAACATGCCACTGTCTCTGTGCCCGCTGCTGTGTGCCCCCTGCTCCTGCACTCCGCAGTCTCCCACTGATACACGGAACATGCCACTGTCCCTGTGCCCACTGCTGTGTGCCCCCTGCTCCTGCACTCCGCAGTCTCCCACTGATACATGGAACATGCCACTGTCTCTGTGCCCGCTGCTGTGTGCCCCCTGCTCCTGCACTCCGCAGTCTCCCACTGATACATGGAACATGCCACTGTCTCTGTGCCCGCTGCTGTGTGCCCCCCTGCTCCTTCACTCCGCAGTCTCCCACTGATACACGGAACATGCCACTGTCTCTGTGCCCGCTGCTGTGGGCCCCCTGCTCCTGCACTCCGCAGTCTCCCACTGATACACGGAACATGCCACTGTCTCTGTGCCCGCTGCTGTGGGCCCCCTGCTCCTGCACTCCGCAGTCTCCCACTGATACACGGAACATGCCACTGTCTCTGTGCCCGCTGCTGTGTGCCCCCTGCTCCTGCACTCCGCAGTCTCCCACTGATACATGGAACATGCTACTGTCTCTGTGCCCGCTGCTGTGTGCCCCCTGCTCCTGCACTCCGCAGTCTCCCACTGATACATGGAACATGCCACTGTCTCTGTGCCCGCTGCTGTGTGCCCCCTGCTTCTGCACTCCGCAGTCTCCCACTGATACATGGAACATGCCACTGTCTCTGTGCCCGCTGCTGTGTGCCCCCCTGCTCCTGCACTCCGCAGTCTCCCACTGATACATGGAACATGCCACTGTCTCTGTGCCCGCTGCTGTGTGCCCCCCTGCTCCTGCACTCCGCAGTCTCCCACTGATACATGGAACATGCCACTGTCTCTGTGCCCGCTGCTGTGTGCCCCCCTGCTCCTGCACTCCGCAGTCTCCCACTGATACATGGAACATGCCACTGTCTCTGTGCCCGCTGCTGTGTGCCCCCCTGCTCCTGCACTCCGCAGTCTCCCACTGATACATGGAACATGCCACTGTCTCTGTGCCCGCTGCTGTGTGCCCCCTGCTCCTGCACTCCGCAGTCTCCCACTGATACATGGAACATGCCACTGTCTCTGTGCCCGCTGCTGTGTGCCCCCTGCTCCTGCACTCCGCAGTCTCCCACTGATACATGGAACATGCCACTGTCTCTGTGCCCGCTGCTGTATGCCCCCTGCTCCTGCACTCCGCAGTCTCCCACTGATACATGGAACATGCCACTGTCTCTGTGCCCACTGCTGTGTGCCCCCCTGCTCCTGCACTCCGCAGTCTCCCACTGATACATGGAACATGCCACTGTCTCTGTGCCCGCTGCTGTGTGCCCCCTGCTCCTGCACTCCGCAGTCTCCCACTGATACATGGAACATGCCACTGTCTCTGTGCCCGCTGCTGTGTGCCCCCTGCTCCTGCACTCCGCAGTCTCCCACTGATACATGGAACATGCCACTGTCTCTGTGCCCGCTGCTGTGTGCCCCCTGCTCCTGCACTCCGCAGTCTCCCACTGATACATGGAACATGCCACTGTCTCTGCGCCCGCTGCTGTGTGCCCCCTGCTCCTGCACTCCGCAGTCTCCCACTGATACATGGAACATGCCACTGTCTCTGTGCCCGCTGCTGTGTGCCCCCCTGCTCCTGCACTCCGCAGTCTCCCACTGATACATGGAACATGCCACTGTCTCTGTGCCCGCTGCTGTGTGCCCCCTGCTCCTGCACTCCGCAGTCTCCCACTGATACATGGAACATGCCACTGTCTCTGTGCCCGCTGCTGTGTGCCCCCTGCTCCTGCACTCCGCAGTCTCCCACTGATACATGGAACATGCCACTGTCTCTGTGCCCGCTGCTGTGTGCCCCCTGCTTCTGCACTCCGCAGTCTCCCACTGATACATGGAACATGCCACTGTCTCTGTGCCCGCTGCTGTGTGCCCCCTGCTCCTGCACTCCGCAGTCTCCCACTGATACATGGAACATGCCACTGTCTCTGTGCCCGCTGCTGTGTGCCTCCTGCACTCCGCAGTCTCCCACTGATACATGGAACATGCCACTGTCTCTGTGCCCGCTGCTGTGTGCCCCCTGCTCCTGCACTCCGCAGTCTCCCACTGATACATGGAACATGCCACTGTCTCTGTGCCCGCTGCTGTGTGCCCCCTGCTCCTGCACTCCGCAGTCTCCCACTGATACATGGAACATGCCACTGTCTCTGTGCCCGCTGCTGTGTGCCCCCTGCTCCTGCACTCCGCAGTCTCCCACTGATACATGGAACATGCCACTGTCTCTGTGCCCGCTGCTGTGTGCCCCCTGCTCCTGCACTCCGCAGTCTCCCACTGATACATGGAACATGCCACTGTCTCTGTGCCCGCTGCTGTGTGCCCCCTGCTGCTGCACTCCGCAGTCTCCCACTGATACATGGAACATGCCACTGTCTCTGTGCCCGCTGCTGTGTGCCCCCTGCTCCTGCACTCCGCAGTCTCCCACTGATACATGGAACATGCCAATGTCTCTGTGCCCGCTGCTGTGTGCCCCCTGCTCCTGCACTCCGCAGTCTCCCACTGATACATGGAACATGCCACTGTCTCTGTGCCCGCTGTTGTGTGCCCCCTGCTCCTGCACTCCGCAGTCTCCCACTGATACATGGAACATGCCACTGTCTCTGTGCCCGCTGTTGTGTGCCCCCTGCTCCTGCACTCCGCAGTCTCCCACTGATACATGGAACATGCCACTGTCTCTGTGCCCGCTGCTGTGTGCCCCCTGCTCCTGCACTCCGCAGTCTCCCACTGATACATGGAACATGCCACTGTCTCTGTGCCCGCTGTTGTGTGCCCCCTGCTCCTGCACTCCGCAGTCTCCCACTGATACATGGAACATGCCACTGTCTCTGTGCCCGCTGCTGTGTGCCCCTTGCTCCTGCACTCCGCAGTCTCCCACTGATACATGGAACATGCCACTGTCTCTTTGCCCGCTGTTGTGTGCCCCCTGCTCTTGCACTCCGCAGTCTCCCACTGATACTTGGAACATGCCACTGTCTCTGTGCCCGCTGTTCTGTGCCACCTGCTCCTGCACTCCGCAGTCTCCCACTGATACATGGAACATGCCACTGTCTCTGTGCCCGCTGTTGTGTGCCCCCTGCTCCTGCACTCCGCAGTCTCCCACTGATACATGGAACATGCCACTGTCTCTGTGCCCGCTGCTGTGTGCCCCCTGCTCCTGCACTCCGCAGTCTCCCACTGATACATGGAACATGCCACTGTCTCTGTGCCCGCTGCTGTGTGCCCCCTGCTCCTGCACTCCGCAGTCTCCCACTGATACATGGAACATGCCACTGTCTCTGTGCCCGCTGCTGTGTGCCCCCTGCTCCTGCACTCCGCAGTCTCCCACTGATACATGGAACATGCCACTGTCTCTGTGCCCGCTGCTGTGTGCCCCCTGCTCCTGCACTCCGCAGTCTCCCACTGATACATGGAACATGCCACTGTCTCTGTGCCCGCTGCTGTGTGCCCCCTGCTCCTGACCTGTTTTCCTTCTCCAGTCTCATTCTAGGGTTTTGTCTAATGCAAAATACACAGTATCC
This sequence comes from Crinia signifera, assembly GCF_055691185.1. Lineage (NCBI taxonomy): Eukaryota > Metazoa > Chordata > Amphibia > Anura > Myobatrachidae > Crinia > Crinia signifera. The sequence goes on from NC_139221.1 coordinate 5,699,744, forward strand.
AAAATTAACCTGGTGGATTTGGCGGGCTCGGAGAGACTGGGCAAAACTGGGGTGAGTACACACAGTGATCCCCATTCTGAGGTTATATTCTTATTGTGCGGCCCCTCCAAATACTGTACCTTAGTGCAATGTCCAATCTTCTACATACTTGGTGCAAATCTGCAGTAACCTATGGCAACCAATAATTCAGACTAGGGGAAATGATTGTGGGATTGGCATATGTGGGGACATATGACCTAGTGTTTGCACCTATAACAATAGGTCTTCTATCGCCCTGAATCGCCCACATTAAATCTCTTACATCCACTCTCTGTGATGAGATGTTACATATATGATCTGTAGGATTGTAGAAACCACCAGCATAGAGGTTGTATGGTGGATTGGGGCACTGTCCTGTTACCTTCTGTCACACTCTATGTCTCTATGTAATGTGTGTATTGTGGCACTGTCCTGTTACCTGCTGTCACACTCTGTGTCTCTATGTAATGTGTGGTGTGTGGTGGATTGGGGCACTGTCCTGTTACCTGCTGTCACACTCTATGTCTCTATGTAATGTGTGGTGGATTGGGGCACTGTCCTGTTACCTGCTGTCACTCTCTATGTCTCTATGTAATGTGTGGTGGATTGGGGCACTGTCCTGTTACCTTCTGTCACACTCTATGTCTCTATGTAATGTGTGTATTGTGGCACTGTCCTGTTACCTGCTGTCACACTCTGTGTCTCTATGTAATGTGTGGCGTGTGGTGGATTGGGGCACTGTCCTGTTACCTGCTGTCACACTCTATGTCTCTATGTAATGTGTGTATTGGGGCACTGTCCTGTTACCTGCTGTCACTCTCTATGTCTCTATGTAATGTGTGGCGTGTGATGGATTGGGGCACTGTCCTGTTACCTGCTGTCACACTCTATGTCTGTATGTAATGTGTGGTGTGTGGTGGATTGGGGCACTGTCCTGTTACCTGCTGTCACTCTCTATGTCTCTATGTAATGTGTGGCGTGTGGTGGATTGGGGCACTGTCCTGTTACCTGCTGTCACACTCTATGTCTCTATGTAATGTGTGGTGGATTGGGGCACTGTCCTGTTACCTGCTGTCACACTCTATGTCTCTATGTAATGTGTGTATTGGGGCACTGTCCTGTTACCTGCTGTCACTCTCTATGTCTCTATGTAATGTGTGGCGTGTGGTGGATTGGGGCACTGTCCTGTTACCTGCTGTCACACTCTATGTCTCTATGTAATGTGTGTATTGGGGCACTGTCCTGTTACCTGCTGTCACTCTCTATGTCTCTATGTAATGTGTGGCGTGTGATGGATTGGGGCACTGTCCTGTTACCTGCTGTCACACTCTATGTCTCTATGTAATGTGTGGTGTGTGGTGGATTGGGGCACTGTCCTGTTACCTGCTGTCACTCTCTATGTCTCTATGTAATGTGTGGTGGATTGGGGCACTTTCCTGTTACCTGCTGTCACACTCTATGTCTGTATGTAATGTGTGGTGTATTGGGGCACTGTCCTGTTACCTGCTGTCACTCTCTATGTCTCTATGTAATGTGTGTATTGGGGCACTGTCCTGTTACCTGCTGTCACACTCTATGTCTGTATGTAATGTGTGGTGGATTGGGGCACTGTCCTGTTACCTGCTGTCACACTCTATGTCTGTATGTAATGTGTGGTGGATTGGGGCACTGTCCTGTTACCTGCTGTCACACTCTGTGTCTCTATGTAATGTGTGGTGGATTGGGGCACTGTCCTGTTACCTGCTGTCACTCTCTATGTCTCTATGTAATGTGTGGTGGATTGGGGCACTGTCCTGTTACCTGCTGTCACACTCTATGTCTCTATGTAATGTGTGGTGGATTGGGGCACTGTCCTGTTACCTGCTGTCACACTCTATGTCTCTATGTAATGTGTGGTGGATTGGGGCACTGTCCTGTTACCTGCTGTCACTCTCTATGTCTCTATGTAATGTGTGGTGGATTGGGGCACTGTCCTGTTACCTGCTGTCACTCTCTATGTCTCTATGTAATGTGTGGTGGATTGGGGCACTGTCCTGTTACCTGCTGTCACACTCTATGTCTCTATGTAATGTGTGGCGTGTGGTGGATTGGGGCACTGTCCTGTTACCTGCTGTCACACACTGTGTCTCTATGTAATGTGTGGCGTATGGTGGATTGGGGCACTGTCCTGTTACCTGCTTGTCACTCTCTATGTCTCTATGTAATGTGTGGTGGATTGGGGCACTGTCCCGTTACCTGCTGTCACACTCTATGTCTCTATGTAATGTGTGTCGTGTGGTGGATTGGGGCACTGTCCTGTTACCTGCTGTCACTCTCTATGTCTCTATGTAATGTGTGGTGTATTGGGGCACTGTCCTGTTACCTGCTGTCACACTCTATGTCTCTATGTAATGTGTGGTGTATTGGGGCACTGTCCTGTTACCTGCTGTCACTCTCTATGTCTCTATGTAATGTGTGGTGGATTGGGGCACTGTCCTGTTACCTGCTGTCACACTCTATGTCTCTATGTAATGTGTGGTGGATTGGGGCACTGTCCTGTTACCTGCTGTCACTCTCTATGTCTCTATGTAATGTATGGTGGATTGGGGCACTGTCCTGTTACCTGCTGTCACTCTCTATGTCTCTATGTAATGTGTGGTGGATTGGGGCACTGTCCTGTTACCTGCTGTCACACTCTATGTCTCTATGTAATGTGTGGTGGATTGGGGCACTGTCCTGTTACCTGCTGTCACACTCTGTGTCTCTATGTAATGTGTGGTGGATTGGGGCACTGTCCTGTTACCTGCTGTCACTCTCTATGTCTCTATGTAATGTATGGTGGATTGGGGCACTGTCCTGTTACCTGCTGTCACTCTCTATGTCTCTATGTAATGTGTGGTGGATTGGGGTACTGTCCTGTTACCTGCTGTCACTCTCTATGTCTCTATGTAATGTGTGGTCTGTGGTGGATTGGGGCACTGTCCTGTTACCTGCTGTCACACTCTATGTCTCTATGTAATGTGTGGCGTGTGGTGGATTGGGGCACTGTCCTGTTACCTGCTGTCACTCTCTATGTCTCTATGTAATGTGTGGTGGATTGGGGCACTGTCCTGTTACCTGCTGTCACACTCTATGTCTCTATGTAATGTGTGGTGGATTAGAGCACTGTCCTGTTACCTGTTGTCACACTCTATGTCTCTATGTAATGTGTGGTGGATTGGGGCACTGTCCTGTTACCTGCTGTCACTCTCTATGTCTCTATGTAATGTGTGGTGTATTGGGGCACTGTCCTGTTACCTGCTGTCACTCTCTATGTCTCTATGTAATGTGTGGTGGATTGGGGCACTGTCCTGTTACCTGCTGTCACTCTCTATGTCTCTATGTAATGTGTGGTGGATTGGGGCACTGTCCTGTTACCTGCTGTCACTCTCTATGTCTCTATGTAATGTGTGGTGTATTGGGGCACTGTCCTGTTACCTGCTGTCACTCTCTATGTCTCTATGTAATGTGTGGTGGATTGGGGCACTGTCCTGTTACCTGCTGTCACTCTCTATGTCTCTATGTAATGTGTGGTGGATTGGGGCACTGTCCTGTTACCTGCTGTCACTCTCTATGTCTGTATGTAATGTGTGGCGTGTGGTGGATTGGGGCACTGTCCTGTTACCTGCTTTCACTCTCTATGTAATGTGTGGTGGATTGGGGCACTGTCCTGTTACCTGCTGTCACTCTCTATGTAATGTGTGGTGGATTGGGGCACTGTCCTGTTACCTGCTGTCACTCTCTATGTAATGTGTGGTGGATTGGGGCACTGTCCTGTTACCTGCTGTCACACTCTATGTCTCTATGTAATGTGTGGTCTGTGGTGGATTGGGGCACTGTCCTGTTACCTGCTGTCACACTCTATGTCTCTATGTAATGTGTGGCGTGTGGTGGATTGGGGCACTGTCCTGTTACCTGCTGTCACTCTCTATGTCTCTATGTAATGTGTGGCGTGTGGTGGATTGGGGCACTGTCCTGTTACCTGCTTTCACTCTCTATGTAATGTGTGGTGGATTGGGGCACTGTCCTGTTACCTGCTGTCACTCTCTATGTAATGTGTGGTGGATTGGGGCACTGTCCTGTTACCTGCTGTCACACTCTATGTCTCTATGTAATGTGTGGTGGATTGGGGCACTGTCCTGTTACCTGCTGTCACTCTCTATGTCTCTATGTAATGTGTGGTGGATTGGGGCACTGTCCTGTTACCTGCTGTCACTCTCTATGTCTCTATGTAATGTGTGGTGGATTGGGGCACTGTCCTGTTACCTGCTGTCACACTCTATGTCTCTATGTAATGCGTGGCGTGTGGTGGATTGGGGCACTGTCCTGTTACCTGCTGTCACACACTGTGTCTCTATGTAATGTGTGGCGTATGGTGGATTGGGGCACTGTCCTGTTACCTGCTTGTCACTCTCTATGTCTCTATGTAATGTGTGGTGGATTGGGGCACTGTCCTGTTACCTGCTGTCACTCTCTATGTCTCTATGTAATGTGTGGTGGATTGGGGCACTGTCCTGTTACCTGCTGTCACTCTCTATGTCTCTATGTAATGTGTGGTGGATTGGGGCACTGTCCTGTTACCTGCTGTCACACTCTATGTCTCTATGTAATGCGTGGCGTGTGGTGGATTGGGGCACTGTCCTGTTACCTGCTGTCACACACTGTGTCTCTATGTAATGTGTGGCGTATGGTGGATTGGGGCACTGTCCTGTTACCTGCTTGTCACTCTCTATGTCTCTATGTAATGTGTGGTGGATTGGGGCACTGTCCCGTTACCTGCTGTCACACTCTATGTCTCTATGTAATGTGTGGCGTGTGGTGGATTGGGGCACTGTCCTGTTACCTGCTGTCACTCTCTATGTCTCTATGTAATGTGTGGTGTATTGGGGCACTGTCCTGTTACCTGCTGTCACTCTCTATGTCTCTATGTAATGTGTGGTGGATTGGGGCACTGTCCTGTTACCTGCTGTCACACTCTATGTCTCTATGTAATGTGTGGTGGATTGGGGCACTGTCCTGTTACCTGCTGTCACTCTCTATGTCTCTATGTAATGTATGGTGGATTGGGGCACTGTCCTGTTACCTGCTGTCACTCTCTATGTCTCTATGTAATGTGTGGTGTATTGGGGCACTGTCCTGTTACCTGCTGTCACTCTCTATGTCTCTATGTAATGTGTGGTGGATTGGGGCACTGTCCTGTTACCTGCTGTCACTCTCTATGTCTCTATGTAATGTATGGTGGATTGGGGCACTGTCCTGTTACCTGCTGTCACTCTCTATGTCTCTATGTAATGTGTGGTGGATTGGGGCACTGTCCTGTTACCTGCTGTCACACTCTATGTCTCTATGTAATGTGTGGTGTATTGGGGCACTGTCCTGTTACCTGCTGTCACTCTCTATGTCTCTATGTAATGTGTGGTGGATTGGGGCACTGTCCTGTTACCTGCTGTCACACTCTATGTCTCTATGTAATGTGTGGTGGATTGGGGCACTGTCCTGTTACCTGCTGTCACTCTCTATGTCTCTATGTAATGTATGGTGGATTGGGGCACTGTCCTGTTACCTGCTGTCACTCTCTATGTCTCTATGTAATGTGTGGTGGATTGGGGTACTGTCCTGTTACCTGCTGTCACTCTCTATGTCTCTATGTAATGTGTGGTCTGTGGTGGATTGGGGCACTGTCCTGTTACCTGCTGTCACACTCTATGTCTCTATGTAATGTGTGGTGTGTGGTGTATTGGGGCACTGTCCTGTTACCTGCTGTCACTCTCTATGTCTCTATGTAATGTGTGGTGTGTGGTGTATTGGGGCACTGTCCTGTTACCTGCTGTCACTCTCTATGTCTCTATGTAATGTGTGGTGTGTGGTGGATTGGGGCACTGTCCTGTTACCTGCTTTCACTCTCTATGTAATGTGTGGTGGATTGGGGCACTGTCCTGTTACCTGCTGTCACTCTCTATGTAATGTGTGGTGGATTGGGGCACTGTCCTGTTACCTGCTGTCACACTCTATGTCTCTATGTAATGTGTGGTGGATTGGGGCACTGTCCTGTTACCTGCTGTCACTCTCTATGTCTCTATGTAATGTGTGGTGGATTGGGGCACTGTCCTGTTACCTGCTGTCACACTCTATGTCTCTATGTAATGTGTGGTGGATTGGGGCACTGTCCTGTTACCTGCTGTCACTCTCTATGTCTCTATGTAATGTGTGGTGGATTGGGGCACTGTCCTGTTACCTGCTGTCACACTCTATGTCTCTATGTAATGTGTGGTGGATTAGAGCACTGTCCTGTTACCTGCTGTCACTCTCTATGTCTCTATGTAATGTGTGGTGGATTGGGGCACTGTCCTGTTACCTGCTGTCACACTCTATGTCTCTATGTAATGTGTGGTGGATTGGGGCACTGTCTTGTTACCTGCTGTCACACTCTATGTCTGTATGTAATGTGTGGTGGATTGGGGCACTGTCTTGTTACCTGCTGTCACACTCTATGTCTCTATGGGCCTTATTCTGATCTGAGCTTAGTACAAATTTGTTCTTAAAATGGGCAAAACCATGTGCACTGCAGGTGGGGCAGATGTAACATGTATAGAGAGAGTTAGGATTGTGTTAGTTATTTTGTTTCTGTGCAGGGTAAATACTGGCTGCATTATTTTTACACTGCAATTTAGATTTCAGTTTCAGCACACCCCACCCAAATATAACTCTCTCTGCACATGTTTAATCTGCCCCACCTGCAGTGCACATGGTTTTGCCCATTTTAAGAACAAATTTGTACTGAGCTCAGATCAGAATAAGGCCCTATGTAATGTGTGGTGTATTGGGGCACTGTCCTGTTACCTGCTGTCACTCTCTATGTCTCTATGTAATGTGTGGTGGATTGGGGCACTGTCCTGTTACCTGCTGTCACTCTCTATGTCTCTATGTAATGTGTGGTGGATTGGGGCACTGTCCTGTTACCTTCTGTCACACTCTATGTCTCTATGTAATGTGTGGTGTGTAGTGGATTGGGGCACTGTCCTGTTACATGCAGTCACACTCTATGTCTGTATGTAATGTGTGGTGGATTGGGGCACTGTCCTGTTACCTGCTGTCACACTGTATGTCTCTATGTAATGTGTGGCGTGTGGTGGATTGGGGCACTGTCCTGTTATCTGCTGTCACACTCTATTTAATGTGTGGCGTGTGGTGGATTGGGGCACTGTCCTGTTACCTGCTGTCACACTCTATGTCTCTATGTAATGTGTGTATTGGGGCACTGTCCTGTTACCTGCTGTCACACTCTGTCTATATAATGTGTGGTGTGTGATGGATTGGGGCACTGTCCTATTACCTGCTGTCACACTCTGTCTATGTAATGTGTGGTGGATTGGGGCACTGTCCTGTTACCTGCTGTCACACTCTATGTCTGTATGTAATGTGTAGTGTGTGGTGGATTGGGGCACTGTCCTGTTACATGCAGTCACACTCTATGTCTGTATGTAATGTGTGGTGGATTGGGGCACTGTCCTGTTACCTGCTGTCACACTGTATGTCTCTATGTAATGTGTGGCGTGTGGTGGATTGGGGCACTGTCCTGTTACCTGCTGTCACACTCTATGTCTCTATGTAATGTGTGGTGGATTGGGGCACTGTCCTGTTAGCTGCTGTCACACTCTGTCTATGTAATGTGTGGCGTGTGGTGGATTGGGGCACTGTCCTGTTACCTGCTGTCACAGTCTATGTCTCTATGTAATGTGTGGTGTGTGGTGTATTGGGGCACTGTCCTGTTACCTGCTGTCACACTCTATGTCTCTATGTAATGTGTGGTGTGTGGTGGATTGGGGCACTGTCCTGTTACCTGCTGTCACACTCTATGTCTCTATGTAATGTGTGGTGGATTGGGGCACTGTCCTGTTAGCTGCTGTCACACTCTGTCTATGTAATGTGTGGCGTGTGGTGGATTGGGGCACTGTCCTGTTACCTGCTGTCACAGTCTATGTCTCTATGTAATGTGTGGTGTGTGGTGGATTGGGGCACTGTCCTGTTACCTGCTGTCACACTCTATGTCTGTATGTAATGTGTGTATTGGGGCACTGTCCTGTTACATGCAGTCACACTCTATGTCTGTATGTAATGTGTGGTGGATTGGGGCACTGTCCTGTTACCTGCTGTCACACTGTATGTCTCTATGTAATGTGTGGCGTGTGGTGGATTGGGGCACTGTCCTGTTACCTGCTGTCACACTCTATGTCTCTATGTAATGTGTGGTGGATTGGGGCACTGTCCTGTTAGCTGCTGTCACACTCTGTCTATGTAATGTGTGGCGTGTGGTGGATTGGGGCACTGTCCTGTTACCTGCTGTCACACTCTATGTCTCTATGTAATGTGTGGTGTGTGGTGGATTGGGGCACTGTCCTGTTACCTGCTGTCACACTCTATGTCTCTATGTAATGTGTGGTGTATTGGGGCACTGTCCTGTTACCTGCTGTCACAGTCTATGTCTCTATGTAATGTGTGGTGTGTGGTGGATTGGGGCACTGTCCTGTTACCTGCTGTCACACTCTATGTCTCTATGTAATGTGTGGTGTGTGGTGGATTGGGGCACTGTCCTGTTACCTGCTGTCACACTCTATGTCTCTATGTAATGTGTGGTGGATTGGGGCACTGTCCTGTTACCTGCTGTCACTCTCTATGTCTCTATGTAATGTGTGGTGGATTGGGGCACTGTCCTGTTACCTGCTGTCACACTCTATGTCTCTATGTAATGTGTGTATTGTGGCACTGTCCTGTTACCTGCTGTCACTCTCTATGTCTCTATGTAATGTGTGGTGGATTGGGGCACTGTCCTGTTACCTGCTGTCACACTCTATGTCTCTATGTAATGTGTGGTGGATTGGGGCACTGTCTTGTTACCTGCTGTCACACTCTATGTCTGTATGTAATGTGTGGTGGATTGGGGCACTGTCTTGTTACCTGCTGTCACACTCTATGTCTCTATGGGCCTTATTCTGATCTGAGCTTAGTACAAATTTGTTCTTAAAATGGGCAAAACCATGTGCACTGCAGGTGGGGCAGATGTAACATGTATAGAGAGAGTTAGGATTGTGTTAGTTATTTTGTTTCTGTGCAGGGTAAATACTGGCTGCATTATTTTTACACTGCAATTTAGATTTCAGTTTCAGCACACCCCACCCAAATATAACTCTCTCTGCACATGTTTAATCTGCCCCACCTGCAGTGCACATGGTTTTGCCCATTTTAAGAACAAATTTGTACTGAGCTCAGATCAGAATAAGGCCCTATGTAATGTGTGGTGTATTGGGGCACTGTCCTGTTACCTGCTGTCACTCTCTATGTCTCTATGTAATGTGTGGTGGATTGGGGCACTGTCCTGTTACCTGCTGTCACTCTCTATGTCTCTATGTAATGTGTGGTGGATTGGGGCACTGTCCTGTTACCTTCTGTCACACTCTATGTCTCTATGTAATGTGTGGTGTGTAGTGGATTGGGGCACTGTCCTGTTACATGCAGTCACACTCTATGTCTGTATGTAATGTGTGGTGGATTGGGGCACTGTCCTGTTACCTGCTGTCACACTGTATGTCTCTATGTAATGTGTGGCGTGTGGTGGATTGGGGCACTGTCCTGTTATCTGCTGTCACACTCTATTTAATGTGTGGCGTGTGGTGGATTGGGGCACTGTCCTGTTACCTGCTGTCACACTCTATGTCTCTATGTAATGTGTGTATTGGGGCACTGTCCTGTTACCTGCTGTCACACTCTGTCTATATAATGTGTGGTGTGTGATGGATTGGGGCACTGTCCTATTACCTGCTGTCACACTCTGTCTATGTAATGTGTGGTGGATTGGGGCACTGTCCTGTTACCTGCTGTCACACTCTATGTCTGTATGTAATGTGTAGTGTGTGGTGGATTGGGGCACTGTCCTGTTACATGCAGTCACACTCTATGTCTGTATGTAATGTGTGGTGGATTGGGGCACTGTCCTGTTACCTGCTGTCACACTGTATGTCTCTATGTAATGTGTGGCGTGTGGTGGATTGGGGCACTGTCCTGTTACCTGCTGTCACACTCTATGTCTCTATGTAATGTGTGGTGGATTGGGGCACTGTCCTGTTAGCTGCTGTCACACTCTGTCTATGTAATGTGTGGCGTGTGGTGGATTGGGGCACTGTCCTGTTACCTGCTGTCACAGTCTATGTCTCTATGTAATGTGTGGTGTGTGGTGTATTGGGGCACTGTCCTGTTACCTGCTGTCACACTCTATGTCTCTATGTAATGTGTGGTGTGTGGTGGATTGGGGCACTGTCCTGTTACCTGCTGTCACACTCTATGTCTCTATGTAATGTGTGGTGGATTGGGGCACTGTCCTGTTAGCTGCTGTCACACTCTGTCTATGTAATGTGTGGCGTGTGGTGGATTGGGGCACTGTCCTGTTACCTGCTGTCACAGTCTATGTCTCTATGTAATGTGTGGTGTGTGGTGGATTGGGGCACTGTCCTGTTACCTGCTGTCACACTCTATGTCTGTATGTAATGTGTGTATTGGGGCACTGTCCTGTTACATGCAGTCACACTCTATGTCTGTATGTAATGTGTGGTGGATTGGGGCACTGTCCTGTTACCTGCTGTCACACTGTATGTCTCTATGTAATGTGTGGCGTGTGGTGGATTGGGGCACTGTCCTGTTACCTGCTGTCACACTCTATGTCTCTATGTAATGTGTGGTGGATTGGGGCACTGTCCTGTTAGCTGCTGTCACACTCTGTCTATGTAATGTGTGGCGTGTGGTGGATTGGGGCACTGTCCTGTTACCTGCTGTCACACTCTATGTCTCTATGTAATGTGTGGTGTGTGGTGGATTGGGGCACTGTCCTGTTACCTGCTGTCACACTCTATGTCTCTATGTAATGTGTGGTGTATTGGGGCACTGTCCTGTTACCTGCTGTCACAGTCTATGTCTCTATGTAATGTGTGGTGTGTGGTGGATTGGGGCACTGTCCTGTTACCTGCTGTCACACTCTATGTCTCTATGTAATGTGTGGTGTGTGGTGGATTGGGGCACTGTCCTGTTACCTGCTGTCACACTCTATGTCTCTATGTAATGTGTGGTGGATTGGGGCACTGTCCTGTTACCTGCTGTCACACTCTGTCTCTATGTAATGTGTGGCGTGTGGTGGATTGGGGCACTGTCCTGTTACCTGCTGTCACACTCTATGTCTCTATGTAATGTGTGGCGTGTGGTGGATTGGGGCACTGTCCTGTTACCTGCTGTCACACTCTATGTCTCTATGTAATGTGTGGTGTGTGGTGGATTGGGGCACTGTCCTGGTTCCAAAAATACCGGACAAAATGAGTAGGGGTCCCCCGTATTTTAAGAACCAGCACCGGGCCCAACCATCCAGCAGGGTAATGCCACAGCCGGGGAAGGGGGGGGGGACTTTTTATACAAGTCCCCCCAGCCAAAACATCAACCCCCTGACCGGTCAGCCTGGGCAGGGGTCCTGGGGGAGTGCCCCCCCTCCAGAATTTACGTACCCAGGCGGAAGCCGGTGCCCCTGGGCGGTGGGCACAGGGCTGATATATGGTGTAAAAATACAAAAAAAAAATAGTAAAAATCTATGTATATTGCTGGAGTCCCAGCAAGCCTCCCCCACATGCAGGGACTTGGAGAACCCAGCATGCGGGACATTAACTGGTCCGCTGGAACTTGTAGTTCCACAGCAATACAAATAGTTATATAAACACACACACCAGAATAATAAAACTTTATTACATACATAGCCCACACATACTGATACTTACCCTTCTTGAGCCCATAGGTAGCGGTCATCCTTCCAGAAGAAAGCCGTAGGGGAACCTGTGGAAGGAAATTATATGTACAAGGGTCCTGCGGCATTGATCGGTCCTCTTCGTTCCAAAGTACACATCCAGGACTTGGCCTATCGGCCAATCAAAATCTGCCTAGCAGCCAAACGAGCCGCTAAGCGGCCAATAGCAGCGTTCGGGAGGAGGAGCAGCAGGATGTAAACACACATCCTGCGTCTCCTCCTGTCAGTTCGCTGGTTCGGGTTTTTGCGGTTTTTGTTTTGCCAAGTCCTGGATGCCGACTTTATAAGGTCTCTGAACAATGTGATATTTATTGTGTGATTGTAATACATGTGTATTACATATACCCTTATCCTTGTAATATACACCTGGTCTAGCGCAGTCCCCCTTCTGCTTCTGTCCTCTCCTGTTACCTGCTCCTCCTCATTCTCCTGTTCCTCAGTCTGAAGGACAAGTACTGAGAGAGGCCACCTACATAAACAAGTCATTGTCCTTCCTGGAACAAGTCATCATTGCACTGGCTGACCAGCGGGATCATGTTCCCTTCCGGCAGAGCAAACTCACCCATGCCCTCAAGGACTCGCTAGGTAAGTGGAGATCAGAGTCCCAGCTCCAGATCTGCAGTGTGGGTAACCCCAGTACTAATCCCCTCTATAACCCCTTCCACCTGCCTGTACCTGTGTCCCAGATCTGCAGTGTGGGTAACCCCGGTACTAATCCCCTCTATAACCCCCTCCACCCGCCTGTACCTGTGTCCCAGATCTGCAGTGTGGGTAACCCCGGTACTTATCCCCTCTATAACCCCTTCCACCTGCCTGTACCTGTGTCCCAGATCTGCAGTGTGGGTAACCCCGGTACTAATCCCCTCTATAACCCCTTCCACCTGCCTGTACCTGTGTCCCAGATCTGCAGTGTGGGTAACTCCAGTACTAATCCCCTCTATAACCCCTTCCACCTGCCTGTACCTGTGTCCCAGATCTGCAGTGTGGGTAACCCCGGTACTAATCCCCTCTATAACCCCTTCCACCCGCCTGTACCTGTGTCCCAGATCTGCAGTGTGGGTAACCCCAGTACTAATCTACTGTATAACCCCTTCCACCTGCTTGTACCTGTGTCCCAGATCTGCAGTGTGGGTAACCCCGGTACTAATCCCCTGTATAACCCCTTCCACCTGCCTGTACCTGTGTCCCAGATCTGCAGTGTGGGTAACCCCAGTACTAATCCCCTGTATAACCCCCTCCACCTGCCTGTACCTGTGTCCCAGATCTGCAGTGTGGGTAACCCCGGTACTAATCCCCTGTATAACCCCTTCCACCTGCCTGTACCTGTGTCCCAGATCTGCAGTGTGGGTAACCCCGGTACTAATCCCCTCTATAACCCCTTCCACCCGCCTGTACCTGTGTCCCAGATCTGCAGTGTGGGTAACCCCAGTACTAATCCCCTCTATAACCCCTTCCACCTGCCTGTACCTGTGTCCCAGATCTGCAGTGTGGGTAACCCCGGTACTAATCCCCTCTATAACCCCTTCCACCCACCTGTACCTGTGTCCCAGATCTGCAGTGTGGGTAACCCCGGTACTAATCCCCTGTATAACCCCTTCCACCTGCCTGTACCTGTGTCCCAGATCTGCAGTGTGGGTAACCCCAGTACTAATCCCCTGTATAACCCCTTCCACCTGCCTGTACCTGTGTCCCAGATCTGCAGTGTGGGTAACCCCAGTACTAATCCCCTGTATAACCCCCTCCACCCGCCTGTACCTGTGTCCCAGATCTGCAGTGTGGGTAACCCCGGTACTAATCCCCTCTATAACCCCTTCCACCTGCCTGTACCTGTGTCCCAGATCTGCAGTGTGGGTAACCCCAGTACTAATCCCCTCTATAACCCCTTCCACCTGCCTGTACCTGTGTCCCAGATCTGCAGTGTGGGGAACCCCGGTACTAATCCCCTGTATAACCCCTTCCACCCGCCTGTACCTGTGTCCCAGATCTGCAGTGTGGGTAACCCCGGTACTAATCCCCTCTATAACCCCTTCCACCTGCCTGTACCTGTGTCCCAGATCTGCAGTGTGGGTAACCCCAGTACTAATCCCCTCTATAACCCCTTCCACCTGCCTGTACCTGTGTCCCAGATCTGCAGTGTGGGTAACCCCAGTACTAATCCCCTGTATAACCCCCTCCACCTGCCTGTACCTGTGTCCCAGATCTGCAGTGTGGGTAACCCCAGTACTAATCCCCTGTATAACCCCTTCCACCTGCCTGTACCTGTGTCCCAGATCTGCAGTGTGGGTAACCCCGGTACTAATCCCCTCTATAACCCCTTCCACCTGCCTGTACCTGTGTCCCAGATCTGCAGTGTGGGTAACCCCAGTACTAATCCCCTCTATAACCCCCTCCACCCGCCTGTACCTGTGTCCCAGATCTGCAGTGTGGGTAACCCGGTACTAATCCCCTCTATAACCCCTTCCACCCGCCTGTACCTGTGTCCCAGATCTGCAGTGTGGGTAACCCCGGTACTAATCCCCTGTATAACCCCTTCCACCTGCCTGTACCTGTGTCCCAGATCTGCAGTGTGGGTAACCCCGGTACTAATCCCCTGTATAACCCCTTCCACCTGCCTGTACCTGTGTCCCAGATCTGCAGTGTGGGTAACCCCAGTACTAATCCCCTGTATAACCCCTTCCACCTGCCTGTACCTGTGTCCCAGATCTGCAGTGTGGGTAACCCCACTAGGAATCCCCTCTATAACCCCTTCCACCTGCCTGTACCTGTGTCCCAGATCTGCAGTGTGGGTAACCCCAGTACTAATCCCCTCTATAACCCCTTCCACCTGCCTGTACCTGTGTCCCAGATCTGCAGTGTGGGTAACCCCGGTACTAATCCCCTCTATAACCCCTTCCACCTGCCTGTACCTGTGTCCCAGATCTGCAGTGTGGGTAACCCCGGTACTAATCCCCTGTATAACCCCTTCCACCTGCCTGTACCTGTGTCCCAGATCTGCAGTGTGGGTAACCCCAGTACTAATCCCCTGTATAACCCCTTCCACCTGCCTGTACCTGTGTCCCAGATCTGCAGTGTGGGTAACCCCAGTACTAATCCCCTGTATAACCCCTTCCACCTGCCTGTACCTGTGTCCCAGATCTGCAGTGTGGGTAACCCCAGTACTAATCCCCTGTATAACCCCTTCCACCTGCCTGTACCTGTGTCCCAGATCTGCAGTGTGGGTAACCCCGGTACTAATCCCCTCTATAACCCCTTCCACCTGCCTGTACCTGTGTCCCAGATCTGCAGTGTGGGTAACCCCAGTACTAATCCCCTCTATAACCCCTTCCACCTGCCTGTACCTGTGTCCCAGATCTGCAGTGTGGGTAACCCCAGTACTAATCCCCTGTATAACCCCTTCCACCCGCCTGTACCTGTGTCCCAGATCTGCAGTGTGGGTAACCCCGGTACTAATCCCCTCTATAACCCCTTCCACCTGCCTGTACCCGTGTCCCAGATCTGCAGTGTGGGTAACCCCGGTACTAATCCCCTCTATAACCCCTTCCACCTGCCTGTACCCGTGTCCCAGATCTGCAGTGTGGGTAACCCCGGTACTAATCCCCTCTATAACCCCTTCCACCCGCCTGTACCTGTGTCCCAGATCTGCAGTGTGGGTAACCCCAGTACTAATCCCCTCTATAACCCCTTCCACCTGCCTGTACCTGTGTCCCAGATCTGCAGTGTGGGTAACCCCGGTACTAATCCCCTCTATAACCCCTTCCACCTGCCTGTACCTGTGTCCCAGATCTGCAGTGTGGGTAACCCCAGTACTAATCCCCTCTATAACCCCTTCCACCTGCCTGTACCTGTGTCCCAGATCTGCAGTGTGGGTAACCCCAGTACTAATCCCCTCTATAACCCCTTCCACCTGCCTGTACCTGTGTCCCAGATCTGCAGTGTGGGTAACCCCAGTACTAATCCCCTCTATAACCCCTTCCACCTGCCTGTACCTGTGTCCCAGATCTGCAGTGTGGGTAACCCCAGTACTAATCCCTTCTATAACCCCTTCCACCTGCCTGTACCTGTGTCCCAGATCTGCAGTGTGGGTAACCCCGGTACTAATCCCCTCTATAACCCCTTCCACCTGCCTGTACCTGTGTCCCAGATCTGCAGTGTGGGTAACCCCAGTACTAATCCCCTCTATAACCCCTTCCACCTGCCTGTACCCGTGTCCCAGATCTGCAGTGTGGGTAACCCCGGTACTAATCCCCTGTATAACCCCTTCCACCTGCCTGTACCTGTGTCCCAGATCTGCAGTGTGGGTAACCCCAGTACTAATCCCCTGTATAACCCCTTCCACCTGCCTGTACCTGTGTCCCAGATCTGCAGTGTGGGTAACCCCAGTACTAATCCCCTGTATAACCCCTTCCACCTGCCTGTACCTGTGTCCCAGATCTGCAGTGTGGGTAACCCCGGTACTAATCCCCTGTATAACCCCTTCCACCTGCCTGTACCTGTGTCCCAGATCTGCAGTGTGGGTAACCCCGGTACTAATCCCTTCTATAACCCCTTCCACCTGCCTGTACCTGTCCCCCAGATCTGCAGTGTGGGTAACCCCGGTACTAATCCCTTCTATAACCCCTTCCACCTGCCTGTACCTGTGTCCCAGATCTGCAGTGTGGGTAACCCCGGTACTAATCCCCTCTATAACCCCTTCCACCTGCCTGTACCTGTGTCCCAGATCTGCAGTGTGGGTAACCCCGGTACTAATCCCCTCTATAACCCCTTCCACCTGCCTGTACCCGTGTCCCAGATCTGCAGTGTGGGTAACCCCGGTACTAATCCCCTCTATAACCCCTTCCACCTGCCTCTACCTGTGTCCCAGATCTGCAGTGTGGGTAACCCCGGTACTAATCCCCTCTATAACCCCTTCCACCTGCCTGTACCTGTGTCCCAGATCTGCAGTGTGGGTAACCCCAGTACTAATCCCCTCTATAACCCCTTCCACCCGCCTGTACCTGTGTCCCAGATCTGCAGTGTGGGTAACCCCGGTACTAATCCCCTCTATAACCCCTTCCACCTGCCTCTACCTGTGTCCCAGATCTGCAGTGTGGGTAACCCCGGTACTAATCCCCTCTATAACCCCTTCCACCCGCCTGTACCTGTGTCCCAGATCTGCAGTGTGGGTAACCCCAGTACTAATCCCCTGTATAACCCCTTCCACCTGCCTGTACCCGTGTCCCAGATCTGCAGTGTGGGTAACCCCGGTACTAATCCCCTCTATAACCCCTTCCACCTGCCTGTACCCGTGTCCCAGATCTGCAGTGTGGGTAACCCCGGTACTAATCCCCTCTATAACCCCTTCCACCCGCCTGTACCTGTGTCCCAGATCTGCAGTGTGGGTAACCCCGGTACTAATCCCCTCTATAACCCCTTCCACCTGCTTGTACCTGTGTCCCAGATCTGCAGTGTGGGTAACCCCGGTACTAATCCCCTGTATAACCCCTTCCACCTGCCTGTACCTGTGTCCCAGATCTGCAGTGTGGGTAACCCCAGTACTAATCCCCTCTATAACCCCTTCCACCTGCCTGTACCTGTGTCCCAGATCTGCAGTGTGGGTAACCCCAGTACTAATCCCCTGTATAACCCCTTCCACCTGCCTGTACCTGTGTCCCAGATCTGCAGTGTGGATAACCCCGGTACTAATCCCCTCTATAACCCCTTCCACCCGCCTGTACCTGTGTCCCAGATCTGCAGTGTGGGTAACCCCAGTACTAATCCCCTGTATAACCCCTTCCACCTGCCTGTACCTGTGTCCCAGATCTGCAGTGTGGGTAACCCCGGTACTAATCCCCTCTATAACCCCTTCCACCTGCCTGTACCTGTGTCCCAGATCTGCAGTGTGGGTAACCCCAGTACTAATCCCCTCTATAACCCCTTCCACCTGCCTGTACCTGTGTCCCAGATCTGCAGTGTGGGTAACCCCAGTACTAATCCCCTCTATAACCCCTTCCACCTGCCTGTACCTGTGTCCCAGATCTGCAGTGTGGGGAACCCCGGTACTAATCCCCTGTATAACCCCTTCCACCCGCCTGTACCTGTGTCCCAGATCTGCAGTGTGGGTAACCCCAGTACTAATCCCCTCTATAACCCCCTCCACCTGCCTGTACCTGTGTCCCAGATCTGCAGTGTGGGTAACCCCGGTACTAATCCCCTGTATAACCCCTTCCACCTGCCTGTACCTGTGTCCCAGATCTGCAGTGTGGGTAACCCCAGTACTAATCCCCTGTATAACCCCTTCCACCTGCCTGTACCTGTGTCCCAGATCTGCAGTGTGGGTAACCCCAGTACTAATCCCCTGTATAACCCCTTCCACCTGCCTGTACCTGTGTCCCAGATCTGCAGTGTGGGTAACCCCAGTACTAATCCCCTCTATAACCCCTTCCACCCGCCTGTACCTGTGTCCCAGATCTGCAGTGTGGGTAACCCCGGTACTAATCCCCTGTATAACCCCTTCCACCTGCCTGTACCTGTGTCCCAGATCTGCAGTGTGGGGAACCCCGGTACTAATCCCCTGTATAACCCCTTCCACCCGCCTGTACCTGTGTCCCAGATCTGCAGTGTGGGTAACCCCAGTACTAATCCCCTCTATAACCCCCTCCACCTGCCTGTACCTGTGTCCCAGATCTGCAGTGTGGGTAACCCCGGTACTAATCCCCTGTATAACCCCTTCCACCTGCCTGTACCTGTGTCCCAGATCTGCAGTGTGGGTAACCCCAGTACTAATCCCCTGTATAACCCCTTCCACCTGCCTGTACCTGTGTCCCAGATCTGCAGTGTGGGTAACCCCAGTACTAATCCCCTGTATAACCCCTTCCACCTGCCTGTACCTGTGTCCCAGATCTGCAGTGTGGGTAACCCCAGTACTAATCCCCTCTATAACCCCTTCCACCTGCCTGTACCTGTGTCTCAGATCTGCAGTGTGGGTAACCCCGGTACTAATCCCCTGTATAACCCCTTCCACCCGCCTGTACCTGTGTCCCAGATCTGCAGTGTGGGTAACCCCAGTACTAATCCCCTCTATAACCCCTTCCACCTGCCTGTACCTGTGTCTCAGATCTGCAGTGTGGGTAACCCCGGTACTAATCCCCTGTATAACCCCTTCCACCTGCCTGTACCTGTGTCCCAGATCTGCAGTGTGGGTAACCCCGGTACTAATCCCCTCTATAACCCCTTCCACCCGCCTGTACCTGTGTCCCAGATCTGCAGTGTGGGTAACCCCAGTACTAATCCCCTCTATAACCCCTTCCACCTGCCTGTACCTGTGTCCCAGATCTGCAGTGTGGGTAACCCCGGTACTAATCCCCTCTATAACCCCTTCCACCCACCTGTACCTGTGTCCCAGATCTGCAGTGTGGGTAACCCCGGTACTAATCCCCTGTATAACCCCTTCCACCTGCCTGTACCTGTGTCCCAGATCTGCAGTGTGGGTAACCCCAGTACTAATCCCCTGTATAACCCCTTCCACCTGCCTGTACCTGTGTCCCAGATCTGCAGTGTGGGTAACCCCAGTACTAATCCCCTGTATAACCCCCTCCACCCGCCTGTACCTGTGTCCCAGATCTGCAGTGTGGGTAACCCCGGTACTAATCCCCTCTATAACCCCTTCCACCTGCCTGTACCTGTGTCCCAGATCTGCAGTGTGGGTAACCCCAGTACTAATCCCCTCTATAACCCCTTCCACCTGCCTGTACCTGTGTCCCAGATCTGCAGTGTGGGGAACCCCGGTACTAATCCCCTGTATAACCCCTTCCACCCGCCTGTACCTGTGTCCCAGATCTGCAGTGTGGGTAACCCCGGTACTAATCCCCTCTATAACCCCTTCCACCTGCCTGTACCTGTGTCCCAGATCTGCAGTGTGGGTAACCCCAGTACTAATCCCCTGTATAACCCCCTCCACCTGCCTGTACCTGTGTCCCAGATCTGCAGTGTGGGTAACCCCGGTACTAATCCCCTCTATAACCCCTTCCACCTGCCTGTACCTGTGTCCCAGATCTGCAGTGTGGGTAACCCCAGTACTAATCCCCTCTATAACCCCCTCCACCCGCCTGTACCTGTGTCCCAGATCTGCAGTGTGGGTAACCCGGTACTAATCCCCTCTATAACCCCTTCCACCCGCCTGTACCTGTGTCCCAGATCTGCAGTGTGGGTAACCCCGGTACTAATCCCCTGTATAACCCCTTCCACCTGCCTGTACCTGTCCCCCAGATCTGCAGTGTGGGTAACCCCGGTACTAATCCCCTGTATAACCCCTTCCACCTGCCTGTACCTGTGTCCCAGATCTGCAGTGTGGGTAACCCCAGTACTAATCCCCTGTATAACCCCTTCCACCTGCCTGTACCAGTGTCCCAGATCTGCAGTGTGGGTAACCCCGGTACTAATCCCCTCTATAACCCCTTCCACCTGCCTGTACCTGTGTCCCAGATCTGCAGTGTGGGTAACCCCAGTACTAATCCCCTCTATAACCCCCTCCACCTGCCTGTACCTGTGTCCCAGATCTGCAGTGTGGGTAACCCCAGTACTAATCCCCTGTATAACCCCTTCCACCTGCCTGTACCTGTGTCCCAGATCTGCAGTGTGGGTAACCCCAGTACTAATCCCCTCTATAACCCCTTCCACCTGCCTGTACCTGTGTCCCAGATCTGCAGTGTGGGTAACCCCAGTACTAATCCCCTCTATAACCCCCTCCACCTGCCTGTACCTGTGTCCCAGATCTGCAGTGTGGGTAACCCCGGTACTAATCCCCTGTATAACCCCTTCCACCTGCCTGTACCTGTGTCCCAGATCTGCAGTGTGGGTAACCCCAGTACTAATCCCCTCTATAACCCCTTCCACCTGCCTGAGTACTACCAGCGTCGTTTGCAAGTCCCACCTCCCCTTTCACGGCGGGTTCGCCAGCATGGCAGCGAATGGATATTTAAGGTAAACATCCATTTGCAGCCCATAGGGAAACATCCACATCATTCGATGCTCGCCTCATGCACATTTAAAAAACATTGCGCTTGCATGCAAATTTGCAGGCAAGCGTGAGAACCAGAATATCCCCCATATTCCGTTCCTTCGCGCGGGGCAGATGTTTGTTGTATGCTCATTTCTGTGCATGCGCTGGGTGCGTGCGGCCACGGCAAACAATCTAGTGACACAGGCCCGCACTGCTAGCGCCAAGTCTGTGCCAGCTATTGCCATGCTCAGTAATATGTTTCTGATCTATAGGAGGGAACTGCCACACTGTTCTTGTGGCAAACGTGTACGGCGAGGCGGCGCAGATCGATGAGACCGTGAGTAACTTGGGGCAGCCCTCATCTCTGTACATTGTATATTATACTGACCTGGGCACAATGCTGGGCAGCTGGCATCAAAAGATGGAGAACATTATGTAGTATTTCCCATTGTGCCTCACCAATACTTCATGTTGGCGTTACCTTCAGATAGGATTCTTTGCTGTAAGAGCAGTGGGATGCTCCCCCCACAGATAGGACTCTTTGCTGTAAGAGCAGTGGGATGCTCCCCCCCCCCCCCCCACAGATAGGATTCTTTGCTGTAAGAGCAGTGGGATGCTCCCCCACATATAGGATTCTTTGCTTTAAGAGCAGTGGGATGCTCCCCCCACAGATAGGATTCTTTGCTGTAAGAGCAGTGGGATGCTCCCCCACATATAGGATTCTTTGCTCTAAGAGCAGTGGGATGCTCCCCCACAGATAGGACTCTTTGCTTTAAGAGCAGTGGGATGCTCCCCCACAGATAGGATTCTTTGCTGTAAGAGCAGTGGGATGCTTCCCCACAAATAGGATTCTTTGCTTTAAGAGCAGTGGGATGCTCACCCCACAGATAGGATTCTTTGCTGCAAGAGCAGTGGGATGCTCACCCCACAGATAGGATTCTTTGCTGTAAGAGCAGTGGGATGCTCCCCCACAAATAGGATTCTTTGCTGTAAGAGCAGAGGGATGCTCCGCCCCCATATAGGATTCCTTGCTGTAAGAGCAGTGGGATGCTCCCCCCCCCCCCCCCCCACAGATAGGATGCTCTGCTGTAAGAGCAGTGGGATGCTCCCCCACAGATAGGATTCTTTGCTGTAAGAGTTCTGGGATGCTCCCCCCACAGATAGGACTCTCTGCTGTAAGAGCAGTGGGATGCTCCCCCCAGATAGGATTCTTTGCTTTAAGAGCAGTGGGATGCTCACCCCACAGATAGGATTCTTTGCTGCAAGAGCAGTGGAATGCTCCCCCACAAATAGGATTCTTTGCTGTAAGAGCAGAGGGATGCTCCGCCCCCATATAGGATTCCTTGCTGTAAGAGCAGTGGGATGCTCCCCCCCCCCCCACATATAGGATGCTCTGCTGTAAGAGCAGTGGGATGCTCCCCCACAGATAGGATTCTTTGCTGTAAGAGTTCTGGGATGCTCCCCCCACAGATAGGACTCTCTGCTGTAAGAGCAGTGGGATGCTCTCCCCAGATAGGATTCTTTGCTGTAAGAGCAGTGGGATGCTCCCCCCACAGATTGGATTCTTTGCTGTAAGAGCAGTGGGATGCCCCCCCCCCCCCCAGATTGGATTCTTTGCTGTAAGAGCAGTGGGATGCTCCCCCACATATAGGATTCTTTGCTGCAAGAGCAGTGGGATGCTCCCCCACATATAGGATTCTTTGCTGCAAGAGCAGTGGGATGCTCCCCCACAGATAGGACTCTTTGCTGTAAGAGCAGTGGGATGCCCCCCACAGATAGGATTCTCTGCTGTAAGAGCAGTGGGATGCTCCCCCCACAGATAGGATTCTTTGCTGTAAGAGTTCTGGGATGCTCCCCCCACAGATAGGACTCTCTGCTGTAAGAGCAGTGGGATGCTCTCCCCAGATAGGATTCTTTGCTGTAAGAGCAGTGGGATGCTCCCCCCACAGATTGGATTCTTTGCTGTAAGAGCAGTGGGATGCCCCCCCCCCCCACAGATAGGATTCTCTGCTGTAAGAGCAGTGGGATGCTCCCCCCACAGATAGGATTCTTTGCTGTAAGAGCAGTGGGATGCTCCCCCCCCCCCCCCACAGATAGGATTCTTTGCTGAAAGAGCAGTGGGATTCTCCCCCCCCCCCACACACAGATAGGATGCTTTGCTGTAAGAGCAGTGGGATGCTCCCCCACAGATAGGATTCTTTGCTGTAAGAGTTCTGGGATGCTCCCCCCACAGATAGGACTCTCTGCTGTAAGAGCAGTGGGATGCTCCCCCCACAGATAGGATTCTTTGCTGTAAGAGCAGTGGGATGCCCCCCCCTCCCCCCCAGATTGGATTATTTGCTGTAAGAGCAGTGGGATGCTCCCCCACATATAGGATTATTTGCTGCATGAGCAGCGGGATGCTCCCCCACAGATAGGACTCTTTGCTGTAAGAGCAGTAGGATGCCCCCCCACAGATAGGATTCTCTTTGCTGTAAGAGCAGTGGGATGCCCCCCCCCCCCCCCAGATTGGATTATTTGCTGTAAGAGCAGTGGGATGCTCCCCCACATATAGGATTATTTGCTGCATGAGCAGCGGGATGCTCCCCCACAGATAGGACTCTTTGCTGTAAAAGCAGTGGGATGCCCCCCCACAGATAGGATTCTCTGCTGTAAGAGCAGTGGGATGCTCCCCCCACAGATTGGATTCTTTGCTGTAAGAGCAGTGGGATGCTCCCCCCCCCCCCCCACAGATAGGATTCTTTGCTGTAAGAGCAGTGGGATGCTCCCCCACAGATAGGATTCCTTGCTGTAAGAGCAGTGGGATGCTCCCCCACAGATTGGATTCTTTGCTGTAAGAGCAGTGGGATGCTCCCCCACAGATATGATTCTTTGCTTTGAGAGCAGTGGGATGCTCACCCCCCAAATATAGGATTCTTTGCTGTGAGAGCAGTGGGATGCTCCCTCCACAGATAGGCATCTTTGCTGTAAAAGCAGAGGGATGCTCCCCCCACAGATAGGATTCTTTGCTGTAAGAGCAGTGGGATGCTCACCCCCCCAAAGATAGGATTCCTTGCTGTAAGAGCAGTGGGAGGCTCCCCCCCACAGATAGGATTCTTTGCTGTAAGAGCAGTGGGATGCTCCCCCCACAGATAGGATTCTTTGCTGTAAGAGCAGTGGGATGCTCCCTCCACAGATATGATTCTTTGCTTAGAGAGCAGTGGGATGCTCACCCCCCAAATATAGGATTCTTTGCTGTAAGAGCAGTGGGATGCACCCCCCCAAAGATAGGATTCTTTGCTGTGAGAGCAGTGGGATGCTCCCCCCACAGGTAGGATTCTTTACTGTAAGAGCAGTGGGATGCTTCCCCCCACAGATAGGATTCTTTGCTGTAAGAGCAGTGGGATGCTCCCCCCACAGATAGGATCCTTTGCTGTAAGAGCAGTGGGATGCTCACCCCCCCCAAAGATAGGATTATTTGCTGTGAGAGCAGTGGGATGCTCCCCCCACAGGTAGGATTATTTACTGTAAGAGCAGTGGGATGCTCACCCCCACAGATAGGATTCTTTGCTGTAAGAGCAGTGGGATGCTTCCCCCCCCCCCCCCCCCCCCACAGATAGGATTCTTTGCTGTAAGAGCAGTGGGATGCTAACCCCCCCCCCCCCCCCCCACAGATAGGATTCTTTGCTGTGAGAGCAGTGGGACGCTCCCCCCACAGGTAGGATTCTTTGCTGTAAGAGCAGTGGGATGCTCCCCTCACAGGTAGGATTCTTTGCTGTGAGAGCAGTGGGATGCTCACCCCCCACAGATAGGATTCTTTGCTGTAAGAGCAGTGGGATGCTCCCCCACAGATAGGATTCTTTGCTGTGAGAGCAGTGGGATGCTCCCCCACAGATAGGATTCTTTTAAGATCAAATTTAACTCTCTCTGCACCTTTTTTTTTTGTGGGGGGGGGGGGGGGGGGGTTGTCACTGCAGTTTTATAGCTTATCTCTTGTTATTATAACTCGTTTACAACAATTACTAAGCAAAATGTGTTTGTTTTTTTATCTTGTTTTTTATCAGCTGTCAACGCTGCGATTTGCCAGCAGGATGAAATGTATTCCGGCCGCGTCGGCGGTCATTGAACGCTACGACCCTGTGGTAAGCTGGCTGTAGGTGCCGAGCTCTGGGGAATATATACATGTAGCACTGCTGGCAGTTGTGTGCCACCTCTGTCCGGCCAGTAATGTCTCATACATCCCTACTGGCTGGGCCACAGCTGCTGTATTACCAGAGGATTTCCACGCCTCGCTAGATGGACAGGAGAGCTATGGAGGAGATAAGGGGGAGGGGGGATACAGCTGCGTCATACAGAATAACAAAAACAACGCTCCACTTCGCCCTACAGTGACACCTCTGAATAAGGCCCAAAGTGACTATGGGGAAGAGAAAGACAACAATGGTTCTTTCTGTAATAAATGGTGATCTCTGGAAGATCAGTCATTGGACCATCGTAGAACAACATTTACCTCTACTGATTTACATTAAACAAAACCTAATTGGATATCTGCATAAATCAGGCTGGGGGGTCTCTGAGACTCTCCCAGTGGTCCCCAATAATGCAGTGCACGGATATAGACCACATTGGGGACATTCATGAGGGATCCGCAGCGCTCTACATAGGGACAATGTATCATCAGTAAGGACAGAAGTATACATCTATAGTTCCCTGGAGACCACGTAGGAGAGGAGCTTGTCATCAGAGCTTACATTCTGGAGGATTCCGTTATATGTAAGATGCCCCAGCAGGGCAGTAACTATCAGAGATCCTGATTCTCTTCTCCTCCCACAGCGGATGTGTAAGAATCTGCAGCGAGAGATTGATCACTTGAGGCGCGAACTGACCCTCCGGGACTCCCTGGTAAGGTCACCTACAGACACTCTGCAAACATTACTGATAAAAATGGCAATAAATGAAGAGATTATTTGCATCATTTTGGCTAAAAGTATGGTCTAAACCCCCCCCCCCCCCCCCGGCCATGTAACCCCCACCATTGGGAAGTCCAAAGGGTTAGGGCTTTGGACATTTATATAGTAGGTCAGTTATGGGGAGAGTTTGGGGGCGTGGAGACCCCTGACTTGGGTTGGCCGGGCTGCTTCACAAAGTAATACTTATTATAGCACTTTACACTTCCCACACTTAGTATTATCTCTCCCCTGTAACAGTCCTGACACATAGAAGCTAGCATCCAACACTCTCTAGTGGGCTGCCTTGGGGTATATTGGTTGGGCTGCTTTTGTGTGGTTTGGTTGGGCTGGCTTGGGGTGATGTGAATAGGCTGCCCTGTGGTGGTTTAGTTGGGGTGGCTTGGCATGGTTTGGTTGGGCAGCCTTAGGGTGGTTTGCTTAGGCTGGCTTGGGGTGATGTGGTTAGGCTGCCCTGGGGTGGTTTGGTTGGGCTAGCGGATCAGGGTGATGTGGTGTAGATGGGCTGCCTATGGGTGGTTTGGTTGGGATGGCATGGGGTGATATGGTTTGGTTGGGCTGGCTTGGGGTGGTTTGGTTAGGCTGGCATGGTATAATATGGTTTGGTTGAGCTGTCTTGAGATGGTTTGGTCGGGCTGGCATGGGGTGATGTGATAAGGCTGCCCTGGGGTGGTTTGGTTGGGCTGGTTTAGATAGGCTGCCTACGGGTGGTTTGGTTGGGCTGGCATGGTATGATATGGTTTGGTTGAGCTGTCTTGGGATGGTTTGGTCGGGCTGGCATGGGGAGATGTGGTTTGATTGGGGTGAAGTGGTTTGGTTTGTCTGGCTAGGGGTTGTTTGGGCAGCATTGGAGGTGGTTTGGATGGGCTGGCTCGGGGTGGTTTGGTTTGGGCAGCCTTGGTGGTGGTTTTGTTTGGCTGTCTCGGGGTGGTTTGGGCAGCATTGGAGGTGGTTTGGATGGCCTGGCTCGGGTTGGTTTGGGCAGCATTGGTGGTGGTTTGGCTGGCATGGGGTGGTTTGGTTTGGGCAGCCTTGGTGGTGATTTGGCTGGGCTGGCTCGGGTGGTTTCCTTTGGGCAGCCTTGGAGGTGGTTTTGCTGGGCTGGCTTGGCATGGTTTGGTTGGGGTGACATGGTTTGTTGGGCTGGCTTGGCTTGGGGATTTTTGGTTGGGATGGCATGGGGTGATATGGTTTGGCTGGGCTGGCTCGGGGTGGTTTGTTTGGGCTGCCTTGGGGTGTTTTGGTTGGGCTGCCTTGGGGTGTTCCACACCTTTTAGAATGTTACCTAGTTTAGAACTAGGGACTCAAGGGTAATTATGCCACTATATAAAGCATTGGTGAGACCTCACCTAGAGTACGGAGTGCAGTTCTGGGCCCCACACTATAAAAAGGACATCATAGAATTAGAAAAAGTCCAAAGGCGAGCAACAAAGCTTATTAGGGGAATGGAGAATTTAAGCTACGGGAGAGATTAAGCAATTTGGGACTATTTACATTAGAAAAGAGACGTTTAAGGAGGGACGTGCTCAACATGTACAAGTATATCAAGGGCCAATATAAGGAACTGTCACACACCCTCTTTTCTACTAGAAAGGAATCTAGGACGCGAGGGCATGAGTATAGATTAGAAGAAAAAAGATTTCATTCAGCTAGTAGAAAGAATTTCTTTACGGTCAGAACAGTCAAACTGTGGAACTCTCTTCCCAGAGAGGTGGTAACGGCTGGCTCATTAAATGCATTCAAGGCAAAGTTGGACAAACATTTACTGGAGAAAAACATCCATGGGTACAAATAAGAAATATAATTTGTCTGTAAAATACCAGAACCTACCAAATCAGCAATGGATATCTATACCAGGTTGAACTAGATGGACGCAAGTCTTTTTTCAGCCTTACCTACTATGTAACCTGATGAGGTTACCTGGATGCGGTGGGTAAGCCCATAACCGTGGCCAAAGTATGCAGAGCACCACGTGATCATTGCACATCTGATTAGTACTCTTTGGAGGCTGCACCTGTACTCTTTCTTTCTATGTGTGACACCCTGGAATATAGTCTTTATTATCCTGTTCTCTATCCATCATTAGGTGTAGTCTGGTCTGCTGCCACTCCCCTCCCTCACTACCCCACAGTTACGCTTACACTAACCCTCCCCAACAGGAAGTGACTGCTCTGTGTATGACACTTGCTCCGCCATCCTCTCTCTTGTTTCAGGCCAAACATGCGTATGTCACCTATGAACCTTTCAGCGCCAGCCAGATCACAGAGATTAACTCACAGGTCCAAAGATACCTGGATGGAACACTGGGAGAGATTGATGTGAGTACTTTGGTTGGGCTTTTTTGGGATGGTTTGGTTGTGCTGGCTTGGAATAATGTGGTTGGGCTTCCTTGAGGTGGTTTGGTTCGGCTGAGCCATGGTGGTTTGGTTGGGCTGTCTTTGGGGGCATTTAATTGGGCTGCCTTGGGGTGGTTTGGTTGTGCTTCTTTGGGGTGGTTTGGTTGGGCTGGCTTGGGCTGCTTTGGAATGGTTTGGTTGGACTGGCTTGGGGTGATGTGCTTGGGCTGCCTTGGAGTGGTATGGTTGGGGTGGTTTGGTTATGCTGGCTGGGAGTGGTTTGGTTGGGCTAGCTTGGGGTGGTATAGTTGGGGTGGTTTGGTTGAGCTGGCTGGGAGTGGTTTGGTTGAGCTGGCTTGGGGTGGTATGGTTGGGGTGGTTTGGCTAGCTCAGGGTGGTTTTGTTGGACTGCGTTGGGGGGCATTTGATTGGAGTGGTTTGGTTATGCTGGCTGGGAGTGGTTTGGTTGGGCTGGCTTGGGGTGATATGGTTGGGCTGTCTTGGAGGTGGCTTGGCTGGGCTGGCTTGGGGTGATGTGGCTGTGTGTCTGTGCTGTGTGTATATACGTGTGTGACCTGTATACATCATAGTAGCTGTGTGTCTGTGCTGTGTGTGTATATACTTGTGTGACCTGTATACATCATAGTAGCTGTGTGTCTGTGCTGTGTGTGTGTATATACGTGTGTGACCTGTATACATCATAGTAGCTGTGTGTCTGTGCTGTGTGTGTATATACGTGTGTGACCTGTACACATCATAGTAGCTGTGTGTCTGTGCTGTGTGTATATACGTGTGTGACCTGTATACATCATAGTAGCTGTGTGTCTGTGCTGTGTGTATATACGTGTGTGACCTGTATACATCATAGTAGCTGTGTGTCTGGGCTGTGTGTATATAAGTGTGTGACCTGTATACATCATAGTAGCTGTGTGTCTGTGCTGTGTGTGTATATAAGTGTGTGACCTGTATACATCATAGTAGCTGTGTGTCTGTGCTGTGTGTATATACGTGTGTGACCTGTACACATCATAGTAGCTGTGTGTCTGTGCTGTGTGTGTATACGTGTGTGACCTGTACACATCATAGTAGCTGTGTGTCTGTGCTGTGTGTATATACGTGTGTGACCTGTACACATCATAGTAGCTGTGTGTCTGTGCTGTGTGTATATACGTGTGTGACCTGTACACATCATAGTAGCTGTATGTCTGTGCTGTGTGTATATACGTGTGTGACCTGTACACATCATAGTAGCTGTGTGTCTGTGCTGTGTGTATATACGTGTGTGACCTGTACACATCATAGTAGCTGTGTGTCTGTGCTGTGTGTGTATACGTGTGTGACCTGTACACATCATAGTAGCTGTGTGTCTGTGCTGTGTATATATACAGGGTGACCTGTACACATCATAGTAGCTGTGTGTCTGTGCTGTGTGTATATACGTGTGTGACCTGTACACATCATAGTAGCTGTGTGTCTGTGCTGTGTGTGTATATACGTGTGTGACCTGTATACATCATAGTAGCTGTGTGTCTGTGCTGTGTGTATATACGTGTGTGACCTGTATACATCATAGTAGCTGTGTGTCTGGGCTGTGTGTATATAAGTGTGTGACCTGTATACATCATAGTAGCTGTGTGTCTGTGCTGTGTATATATACAGGGTGACCTGTACACATCATAGTAGCTGTGTGTCTGTGCTGTGTGTATATACGTGTGTGACCTGTACACATCATAGTAGCTGTGTGTCTGTGCTGTGTGTGTATATACACGTGTGTGACCTGTACACATCATAGTAGCTGTGTGTCTGTGCTGTGTGTATATACGTGTGTGACCTGTATACATCATAGTAGCTGTGTGTCTGTGCTGTGTGTATATACGTGTGTGACCTGTATACATCATAGTAGCTGTGTGTCTGTGCTGTGTGTATATACGTGTGTGACCTGTATACATCATAGTAGCTGTGTGTCTGTGCTGTGTGTATATACGTGTGTGACCTGTACACATCATAGTAGCTGTGTGTCTGTGCTGTGTGTGTATATACACGTGTGTGACCTGTACACATCATAGTAGCTGTGTGTCTGTGCTGTGTGTATATACGTGTGTGACCTGTATACATCATAGTAGCTGTGTGTCTGTGCTGTGTGTATATACGTGTGTGACCTGTATACATCATAGTAGCTGTGTGTCTGTGCTGTGTGTATATACGTGTGTGACCTGTATACATCATAGTAGCTGTGTGTCTGTGCTGTGTTTATATACGTGTGTCCTGTATACATCAGAGTAGCTGTGTGTCTGTGCTGTGTGTATATACGTGTGTGACCTGTATACATCATAGTAGCTGTGTGTCTGGGCTGTGTGTATATAAGTGTGTGACCTGTATACATCATAGTAGCTGTGTGTCTGTGCTGTGTGTATATACGTGTGTGACCTGTATACATCATAGTAGCTGTGTGTCTGTGCTGTGTGTATATACGTGTGTGACCTGTATACATCATAGTAGCTGTGTGTCTGTGCTGTGTGTATATACGTGTGTGACCTGTATACATCATAGTAGCTGTGTGTCTGTGCTGTGTGTATATACGTGTGTGACCTGTACACATCATAGTAGCTGTGTGTCTGTGCTGTGTGTATATACGTGTGTCCTGTATACATACGAGTAGCTGTGTGTCTGTGCTGTGTGTATATACGTGTGTGACCTGTATACATCATAGTAGCTGTGTGTCTGTGCTGTGTGTATATACGTGTGTGACCTGTATACATCATAGTAGCTGTGTATATACGTGTGTGACCTGATTACATCATAGTAGCTGTGTATATACGTGTGTGACCTGTACACATCATAGTAGCTGTGTGTCTGTGCTGTGTGTATATACGTGTGTGACCTGTACACATCATAGTAGCTGTGTGTCTGTGCTGTGTGTGTATACGTGTGTGACCTGTACACATCATAGTAGCTGTGTGTCTGTGCTGTGTATATATACAGGGTGACCTGTACACATCATAGTAGCTGTGTGTCTGTGCTGTGTGTATATACGTATGTGACCTGTATACATCATAGTAGCTGTGTGTCTGTGCTGTGTGTATATACGTGTGTGACCTGTACACATCATAGTAGCTGTGTGTCTGTGCTGTGTGTATATACGTGTGTGACCTGTACACATCATAGTAGCTGTGTGTTTGTGCTGTGTGTGTATATACGTGTGTGACCTGTACACATCATAGTAGCTGTGTGTCTGTGCTGTGTGTATATACGTGTGTGACCTGTACACATCATAGTAGCTGTGTGTCTGTGCTGTGTGTATATACGTGTGTGACCTGTACACATCATAGTAGCTGTGTGTCTGTTCTGTTTTCTTTATTGACCATTAATTTATTCTTCCCTAGATCATAAACCTCCGACAGATCCAGGAGATATTCTCCCAGTTTAAGTTTATACTGAGGTCAGTGTTTCCTGTGTGTGTCACCTGCCCATAGGATGGTACATCTCTGTGTGTCTGGTCAGCGCCACGCCCATAGGATGGTACATCTCTGTGTGTCTGGTCAGCGCCACGCCCATAGGATGGTGCATCTCTGTGTGTCTGGTCAGCGCCAGGCCATAGGATGGTACATCTCTGTGTGTCTGGTCAGCGCCACGCCCATAGGCTGGTACATCTCTGTGTGTCTGGTCAGCACCACGCCCAAAGGATGGTACATCTCTGTGTGTCTGGTCAGCGCCACGCCCATAGGATGGTACATATCTGTGTGTCTGGTCAGCGGCACGCCCATAGGATGGTGCATCTCTGTGTGTCTGGTCAGCGCCACGCCCATAGGATGGTACATCTCTGTGTGTCTGGTCAGCGCCAGGCCCATAGGATGGTGCATCTCTGTGTGTCTGGTCAGCGCCACGCCCATAGGATGGTACATCTCTGTGTGTCTGGTCAGCGCCACGCCCATAGGATGGTGCATCTCTGTGTGTCTGGTCAGCACCATGCCCATAGGATGGTGCATCTCTGTGTGTCTGGTCAGCACCATGCCCATAGGATGGTGCATCTCTGTGTGTCTGGTCAGCACCATGCCCATAGGATGGTGCATCTCTGTGTGTCTGGTCAGCGCCACGCCCATAGGCTGGTACATCTCTGTGTGTCTGGTCAGCGCCACACCCATAGGATGGTACATCTCTGTGTGTCTGGTCAGCGCCACGCCCATAGGATGGTACATCTCTGTGTGTCTGGTCAGCGCCATGCACATAGGATGGTACATCTCTGTGTGTCTGGTCAGCGCCATGCACATAGGATGGTACATCTCTCTGTGTCTGGTCAGCACCATGCCCATAGGATGGTGCATCTCTGTGTGTCTGGTCAGCACCATGCCCATAGGATGGTACATCTCTGTGTCTGGTCAGCGCCATGCACATAGGATGGTGCATCTCTGTGTGTCTGGTCAGCGCCACGCCCATAGGATGGTGCATCTCTGTGTGTCTGGTCAGCGCCACGCCCATAGGATGGTACATCTCTGTGTGTCTGGTCAGCGCCATGCCCATAGGATGGTGCATCTCTGTGTGTCTGGTCAGCGCCACGCCCATAGGATGGTGCATCTCTGTGTGTCTGGTCAGCGCCACGCCCATAGGATGGTACATCTCTGTGTGTCTGGTCAGCGCCACGCCCATAGGATGGTACATCTCTGTGTGTCTGGTCAGCGCCATGCACATAGGATGGTACATCTCTGTGTGTCTGGTCAGTGCCATGCACATAGGATGGTACATCTCTCTGTGTCTGGTCAGCACCATGCCCATAGGATGGTGCATCTCTGTGTGTCTGGTCAGCACCATGCACATAGGATGGTACATCTCTCTGTGTCTGGTCAGCGCCATGCACATAGGATGGTACATCTCTGTGTGTCTGGTCAGTGCCATGCACATAGGATGGTACATCTCTCTGTGTCTGGTCAGCACCATGCCCATAGGATGGTACATCTCTGTGTGTCTGGTCAGCACCACGCCCATAGGATGGTGCATCTCTGTGTGTCTGGTCAGCGCCACGCCCATAGGATGGTGCATCTCTGTGTGTCTGGTCAGCGCCACGCCCATAGGATGGTACATCTCTGTGTGTCTGGTCAGCGCCACGCCCATAGGATGGTGCATCTCTGTGTGTCTGGTCAGCGCCACGCCCATAGGATGGTACATCTCTGTGTGTCTGGTCAGCGCCACGCCCATAGGATGGTGCATCTCTGTGTGTCTGGTCAGCGCCACGCCCATAGGATGGTGCATCTCTGTGTGTCTGGTCAGCCATAGGATGGTGCATCTCTGTGTGTCTGGTCAGCCATAGGATGGTACATCTCTGTGTGTCTGGTCAGCCATAGGATGGTGCATCTCTGTGTCTGATCAGCCAGCACATTCTGGTACCAGGCTTCTCATTTGCTACTGTTCCCAGTCTGACCACACAGACACGGCCAGAATATGCCACCACAAGCATACAGTAGCACTTAAAATAAGTTTTAAAAAAATTGATAATTTATTTGCATGTTTATTTTTCTGCACATATGTCCTATGCTAATATTCCCATGTGACGTGGGCAGAAGGGCAGATTTATCAAGCTCGGTGAAGTGATAAAGTGTCTGGTTTTTATCACCGGCCAATCAGTTCCTACCTGTCATTTTTAAAACCAAGCCTGTAACTTCACAGGTAGGAGCTGATTGGCCGGTGATAAAAACCAGACACTTTATCACTTCACCGAGCTTAATAAATCTGCCCCTGAGTGCGTTATGTTGTCTTTCTGCAGCCGCCAGGAGCAGGAAGTGGAGGCCCGGCTGAGGCAGAAGTATACGCTGATAGATAAGAGTGACTACGCCGCCATCTCCGCCGCGCAGAAGGTACTGTGGGTGCTGTGGTCATTACTGTACGCTAGCCTCATATGTCTGCAGCTTCTGATGTAGTGTATAAGGGACAGGATGGCCGGGGTGAGAGCTGCCATATAACCAGCACTTGGATCTGACAGATCTGTACCCAGAGACGAAGCGCTCCTCATTGGGGGAGAGGGCGAGAATGCCTCCTGTGTTATCTGGGACCCAGACATTAGCAGCAGATGCTGGAAGTTGCGAGGTGCTGCCTCCATGGCTCAGACCTGTGTTATCTGGGATCCAGACATTAGCAGCAGATGCTGGAAGTTGCGAGGTGCGGCCTCCATGGCTCAGACCTGTGTTATCTGGGACCCAGACATTTACAGCAGATGCTGGAAGTTGCAAGGTGCGGCCTCCATGGCTCAGACCTGTGTTATCTGGGACCCAAACATTAGCAGCAGATGCTGTAAGTTGCGAGGTGCGGCCTCCATGGCTCAGACCTGTGGTATCTGGGACCCAGACATTAGCAGCAGATGCTGGAAGTTGCGAGGTGCTGCCTCCATGGCTCAGACCTGTGTTATCTGGGATCCAGACATTAGCAGCAGATGCTGGAAGTTGCGAGGTGCGGCCTCCATGGCTCAGACCTGTGTTATCTGGGACCCAGACATTTACAGCAGATGCTGGAAGTTGCAAGGTGCGGCCTCCATGGCTCAGACCTGTGTTATCTGGGACCCAAACATTAGCAGCAGATGCTGTAAGTTGCGAGGTGCTGCCTCCATGGCTCAGACCTGTGTTATCTGGGATCCAGACATTAGCAGCAGATACTGGAAGTTGCAAGGTGCGGCCTCCATGGCTCAGACCTGTGTTATCTGGGACCCAGACATTAGCAGCAGATGCTGGAAGGTGCGAGGTGCGGCCTCCATGGCTAAGACCTGTGTTATCTGGGATCCAGACATTAGCAGCAGATGCTGGAAGTTGCGAGGTGCGGCCTCCATGGCTCAGACCTGTGTTATCTGGGACCCAAACATTAGCAGCAGATGCTGTAAGTTGCGAGGTGCTGCCTCCATGGCTCAGACCTGTGTTATCTGGGATCCAGACATTAGCAGCAGATACTGGAAGTTGCAAGGTGCGGCCTCCATGGCTCAGACCTGTGTTATCTGGGACCCAGACATTAGCAGCAGATGCTGGAAGGTGCGAGGTGCGGCCTCCATGGCTCAGACCTGTGTTATCTGGGACCCAGACATTAGCAGCAGATGCTGGAAGGTGCGAGGTGCGGCCTCCATGGCTCAGACCTGTGGTATCTGGGACCCAGACATTAGCAGCAGATGCTGGAAGGTGCGAGGTGCGGCCTCCATGGCTCAGACCTGTGTTATCTGGGACCCAGACATTAGCAGCAGGTGCTGGAAGGTGCGAGGTGCGGCCTCCATGGCTCAGACCTGTGGTATCTGGGACCCAGACATTAGCAGCAGATGCTGGAAGTTGCGAGGTGCGGCCTCCATGGCTCAGACCTGTAGTATCTGGGACCCAGACATTAGCAGCAGATGCTGGAAGTTGCAAGGTGCGGCCTCCATGGCTCAGACCTGTGTTATCTGGGACCCAGACATTAACAGCAGATACTGGAAGTTGCAAGGTGCGGCCTCCATGGCTCAGACCTGTGTTATCTGGGACCCAGACATTAGCAGCAGATGCTGGAAGGTGCGAGGTGCGGCCTCCATGGCTCAGACCTGTGTTATCTGGGACCCAGACATTAGCAGCAGATGCTGGAAGGTGCGAGGTGCGGCCTCCATGGCTAAGACCTGTGTTATCTGGGACCCAGACATTAGCAGCAGATGCTGTAAGTTGCGAGGTGCGGCCTCCATGGCTCAGACCTGTGGTATCTGGGACCCAGACATTAGCAGCAGATGCTAGAAGTTGCGAGGTGCGGCCTTACATGGCTCAGACCTGTGTTATCTGGGATCCAGACATTAGCAGCAGATACTGGAAGTTGCAAGCTGCGGCCTCCATGGCTCAGACCTGTGTTATCTGGGACCCAGACATTAGCAGCAGATGCTGGAAGGTGCGAGGTGCGGCCTCCATGGCTCAGACCTGTGTTATCTGGGACCCAGACATTAGCAGCAGATGCTGGAAGGTGCGAGGTGCGGCCTCCATGGCTCAGACCTGTGGTATCTGGGACCCAGACATTAGCAGCAGATGCTGGAAGGTGCGAGGTGCGGCCTCCATGGCTCAGACCTGTGTTATCTGGGACCCAGACATTAGCAGCAGGTGCTGGAAGGTGCGAGGTGCGGCCTCCATGGCTCAGACCTGTGGTATCTGGGACCCAGACATTAGCAGCAGATGCTGGAAGTTGCGAGTTGCGGCCTCCATGGCTCAGACCTGTAGTATCTGGGACCCAGACATTAGCAGCAGATGCTGGAAGTTGCAAGGTGCGGCCTCCATGGCTCAGACCTGTGTTATCTGGGACCCAGACATTAACAGCAGATACTGGAAGTTGCAAGGTGCGGCCTCCATGGCTCAGACCTGTGTTATCTGGGACCCAGACATTAGCAGCAGATGCTGGAAGGTGCGAGGTGCGGCCTCCATGGCTCAGACCTGTGTTATCTGGGACCCAGACATTAGCAGCAGATGCTGGAAGGTGCGAGGTGCGGCCTCCATGGCTAAGACCTGTGTTATCTGGGACCCAGAAATTAGCAGCAGATGCTGGAAGTTGCGAGGTGCGGCCTCCATGGCTCAGACCTGTGTTATCTGGGACCCAGACATTAGCAGCAGATGCTGGAAGTTGCGAGGTGTGGCCTCCATGGCTCAGACCTGTGTTATCTGGGACCCAGACATTAGCAGTAGGTGCTGGAAGGTGCGAGGTGCGGCCTCCATGGCTCAGACCTGTGGTATCTGGGACCCAGACATTAGCAGCAGATGCTGGAAGTTGCGAGGTGCGGCCTCCATGGCTCAGACCTGTGGTATCTGGGACCCAGACATTAGCAGCAGATGCTGGAAGTTGCGAGGTACGGCCTCCATGGCTCAGACCTGTGTTATCTGGGACCCAGACATTAGCAGCAGGTGCTGGAAGGTGCGAGGTGCGGCCTCCATGGCTCAGACCTGTGTTATCTGGGACCCAGACATTAGCAGCAGATGCTGGAAGGTGCGAGGTGCGGCCTCCATGGCTCAGACCTGTGTTATCTGGGACCCAGACATTAGCAGCAGATGCTGGAAGGTGCGAGGTGCGGCCTCCATGGCTCAGACCTGTGTTATCTGGGACCCAGACATTAGCAGCAGGTGCTGGAAGGTGCGAGGTGCGGCCTCCATGGCTCAGACCTGTGGTATCTGGGACCCAGACATTAGCAGCAGATGCTGGAAGTTGCGAGTTGCGGCCTCCATGGCTCAGACCTGTAGTATCTGGGACCCAGACATTAGCAGCAGATGCTGGAAGTTGCAAGGTGCGGCCTCCATGGCTCAGACCTGTGTTATCTGGGACCCAGACATTAACAGCAGATACTGGAAGTTGCAAGGTGCGGCCTCCATGGCTCAGACCTGTGTTATCTGGGACCCAGACATTAGCAGCAGATGCTGGAAGGTGCGAGGTGCGGCCTCCATGGCTCAGACCTGTGTTATCTGGGACCCAGACATTAGCAGCAGATGCTGGAAGGTGCGAGGTGCGGCCTCCATGGCTAAGACCTGTGTTATCTGGGACCCAGAAATTAGCAGCAGATGCTGGAAGTTGCGAGGTGCGGCCTCCATGGCTCAGACCTGTGTTATCTGGGACCCAGACATTAGCAGTAGGTGCTGGAAGGTGCGAGGTGCGGCCTCCATGGCTCAGACCTGTGGTATCTGGGACCCAGACATTAGCAGCAGATGCTGGAAGTTGCGAGGTGCGGCCTCCATGGCTCAGACCTGTGGTATCTGGGACCCAGACATTAGCAGCAGATGCTGGAAGTTGCGAGGTACGGCCTCCATGGCTCAGACCTGTGTTATCTGGGACCCAGACATTAGCAGCAGGTGCTGGAAGGTGCGAGGTGCGGCCTCCATGGCTCAGACCTGTGTTATCTGGGACCCAGACATTAGCAGCAGATGCTGGAAGGTGCGAGGTGCGGCCTCCATGGCTCAGACCTGTGTTATCTGGGACCCAGACATTAGCAGCAGATGCTGGAAGGTGCGAGGTGCGGCCTCCATGGCTCAGACCTGTGGTATCTGGGACCCAGACATTAGCAGCAGATGCTGGAAGGTGCGAGGTGCGGCCTCCATGGCTCAGACCTGTGTTATCTGGGACCCAGACATTAGCAGCAGGTGCTGGAAGGTGCGAGGTGCGGCCTCCATGGCTCAGACCTGTGGTATCTGGGACCCAGACATTAGCAGCAGATGCTGGAAGTTGCGAGGTGCGGCCTCCATGGCTCAGACCTGTAGTATCTGGGACCCAGACATTAGCAGCAGATACTGGAAGTTGCAAGGTGCGGCCTCCATGGCTCAGACCTGTGGTATCTGGGACCCAGACATTAGCAGCAGATGCTGGAAGTTGCAAGGTGCGGCCTCCATGGCTCAGACCTGTGTTATCTGGGACCCAGACATTAACAGCAGATACTGGAAGTTGCAAGGTGCGGCCTCCATGGCTCAGACCTGTGTTATCTGGGACCCAGACATTAGCAGCAGATGCTGGAAGGTGCGAGGTGCGGCCTCCATGGCTCAGACCTGTGGTATCTGGGACCCAGACATTAGCAGCAGATGCTGGAAGTTGCAAGGTGCGGCCTCCATGGCTCAGACCTGTGTTATCTGGGACCCAGACATTAGCAGCAGATGCTGGAAGGTGCGAGGTGCGGCCTCCATGGCTCAGACCTGTGTTATCTGGGACCCAGACATTAGCAGCAGATGCTGGAAGGTGCGGCCTCCATGGCTAAGACCTGTGTTATCTGGGACCCAGAAATTAGCAGCAGATGCTGGAAGTTGCGAGGTGCTGCCTCCATGGCTCAGACCTGTGGTATCTGGGACCCAGACATTAGCAGCAGATGCTGGAAGGTGCGAGGTGCGGCCTCCATGGCTCAGACCTGTGGTATCTGGGACCCAGACATTAGCAGCAGGTGCTGGAAGGTGCGAGGTGCGGCCTCCATGGCTCAGACCTGTGTTATCTGGGACCCAGACATTAGCAGTAGGTGCTGGAAGGTGCGAGGTGCGGCCTCCATGGCTCAGACCTGTGGTATCTGGGACCCAGACATTAGCAGCAGATGCTGGAAGTTGCGAGGTGCGGCCTCCATGGCTCAGACCTGTGGTATCTGGGACCCAGACATTAGCAGCAGATGCTGGAAGTTGCGAGGTACGGCCTCCATGGCTCAGACCTGTGTTATCTGGGACCCAGACATTAGCAGCAGGTGCTGGAAGGTGCGAGGTGCGGCCTCCATGGCTCAGACCTGTGGTATCTGGGACCCAGACATTAGCAGCAGATGCTGGAAGGTGCGAGGTGCGGCCTCCATGGCTCAGACCTGTGTTATCTGGGACCCAGACATTAGCAGCAGATGCTGGAAGGTGAGAGGTGCGGCCTCCATGGCTCAGACCTGTGTTATCTGGGACCCAGACATTAGCAGCAGATGCTGGAAGGTGCGAGGTGCGGCCTCCATGGCTCAGGCCTGTGTTCCCAGCTCATCAGATCTGGGGGATCTGTATCAGCAGCTTTGCAGGCCAACTAAACGCCATCCCCCGCTCGCTTGCCGACCTCACCCGCAGGCGTGCGAATGGGGTTTAGCATAAACATCGGTTCGTAGCCTTGCGTGCCGGCCCAAAATCATTCAATGGTCACCGACCATCAAATGATTTCTACAGGCCACGCAAATATAATTCAATGGGGACTGGCTTCTATTTGTGGCCATTTCACCAAAGACGGCGGCTGACTCCTGATGTCCAGCGTTTCCATGGTGACCCGTGCCTGCCACCCCCCGTCCCAACTGGCCGACAAATAATCAATACGACAAAAGATGCGGCACGTGCACAAACAAAACACTGCTCCCCTTTGCGACCGTGCAGGGAGCGAAAAGTCAAGAATGACCTCCATAATGTAATGTGTGCGCACATGCGTGGTAATGTAATGTGTGTGTAGGTGTGATAATGTAATGTGTGTGCACACGCGTGGTAATGTAATGTGTGTATAGGCGTGATAATGTAATGTGTGTAGGTGTGATAAGGTAATGTGTGCGCACATGCGTGGTAATGTGTTTGTGTAGGCGTGACAATGTAATGTGTGTGTAGGTATGATAATGTGATGTGTGTGTGTGTGTGTAGGCGTGATAATGTAATGTGTGCGCACATGCGTGACAATGTAATGTGTGATAATGTAATGTGTGTGTACATGCGTGGTAATGTAATGTGTGTGCACATGCGTGGTAATGTAATGTGTATGTGTAGGCGTGATAATGTAATGTGTGTGCACATGCGTGGTAATGTAATGTGTGAGCACATGCATGGTAATGTAATGTGTATGTGTAGGCGTGATAATGTAATGTGTGAGCACATGCGTGGTAATGTAATGTGTATGTGTAGGCGTGATAATGTAATGTGTGTGCACATGCGTGATAATGTAATGTGTGTGCACATGTGTGATAATGTAATGTGTGTGCACATGTGTGGTAATGTAATGTGTGTGTGTAGGCGTGATAATGTAATGTGTGTGCACATGCGTGGTAATGTAATGTGTGTGCACATGCGTGGTAATGTAATGTGTGTGTGTGTAGGCGTGGTAATGTAATGTGTGAGCACATGCGTGGTAATGTAATGTGTGTGTGTGTAGGCGTGGTAATGTAATGTGTAAGCACATGTGTGGTAATGTAATGTGTGAGCACATGCGTGGTAATGTAATGTGTGTGCACATGCGTGGTAATGTAATGTGTGTGTGTGTAGGCGTGGTAATGTAATGTGTGAGCACATGTGTGGTAATGTAATGTGTGAGCACATGCGTGGTAATGTAATGTGTGTGCACATGCGTGGTAATGTAATGTGTGTGTGTGTGTAGGCGTGGTAATGTAATGTGTGAGCACGTGTGGTAATGTAATGTGTGAGCACATGCGTGGTAATGTAATGTGTGTGCACATGCGTGGTAATGTAATGTGTATGTGTAGGCGTGATAATGTAATGTGTGTGCACATGCGTGGTAATGTAATGTGTATGTGTAGGCGTGATAATGTAATGTGTGTGCACATGCGTGGTAATGTAATGTGTATGTGTAGGCGTGATAATGTAATGTGTGTGTGTATAACATTGTCCTCTGCACCAGGCAGGTCTGATGGAAGCAGAGAACCAGCTGGTGGGTGACGTAGACGGGAGCAGCTTTGGCGTTGGAGTTGCCGCTCTGTCTTCTAAGCCAAGCCGTTCTCTGTCTGCGAAAAAGTCCAAGGGGCGCAAGGGGAAGGATCTCTCCAGGTGAGCGGACGTCTGAGCTGTTACCTGCAGGTATCACTTAGTGATTAGAGAGACCGGCCAGTGATCTGTATGGCAGTGCGTGCTCTCCATGTGCTTGGGTGACATTGGTGGTATACGTCAGATGTGCTGAGGATGACCCCGGGCAGAGTATGTGCGTGCACATGGCAGCGTGTACAGGTGACTGATGAGACCCCAGCCTGAGTATGTGCGTGTACATGGCAGCGTGTACAGGTGACTGATGAGACCCCGGGCAGAGTATGTGCGTGTACGTGGCAGCGTGTACAGGTGACTGATGAGACCCCAGGCAGAGTATGTGCGTGCACATGGCAGCGTGTAGATGACTGATGAGACCCCAGCCAGAGTATGTGCGTGTACGTGGCAGCGTGTACAGGTGACTGATGAGACCCCAGCCAGAGTATGTGCGTGTACGTGGCAGCGTGTACAGGTGACTGATGAGACCCCGGGCAGAGTATGTGCATGTACATGGCAGCGTGTACAGATGATTGATGACACCCCGGGCAGAGTATGTGCGTGCACATGGCAGCGTGTACAGGTGACTGATGAGACCCCAGCCTGAGTATGTGCGTGTACATGGCAGGGTGTACAGGTGACTGATGAGACCCCAGCCAGAGTATGTGCGTGTACATGGCAGCGTGTACAGGTGACTGATGAGACCCCAGCCAGAGTATGTGCGTGTACATGGCAGCGTGTACAGGTGACTGATGAGACACCAGCCAGAGTATGTGCGTGTACATGGCAGCGTGTACAGATGACTGCTGAGACCCCAGCCAGAGTATGTGCGTGTCCATGGCAGCGTGTACAGGTGACTGCTGAGACCCCAGCCAGAGTATGTGCGTGTACATGGCAGCGTGTACAGATGACTGATGAGACCCCAACCAGAGTATGGGCGTGCACATGGCAGCGTGTACAGATGACTGATGAGACCCCGGGCAGAGTATGTGCGTGTACATGGCAGCGTGTACAGGTGACTGATGAGACACCAGCCAGAGTATGTGCGTGCACATGGCAGCGTGTACAGGTGACTGATGAGACCCCAGCCAGAGTATGTGCGTGTACATGGCATCGTGTACAGGTGACTGATGAGACCCCAGCCAGAGTATGTGCGTGTACGTGGCAGCGTGTACAGGTGACTGATGAGACCCCAGCCAGAGTATGTGCGTGTACGTGGCAGGGTGTACAGATGACTGATGAGATCCCAGGCAGAGTATGTGCATGTACGTGGCAGCGTGTACAGGTGACTGATGAGACCCCAGCCAGAGTATGTGCGTGTATGTGGCAGCGTGTACAGGTGACAGATGAGACCCCAGCCAGAGTATGTGCGTGTACGTGGCAGGGTGTACAGGTGACTGATGACACCCCAGCCAGAGTATGTGCGTGTACGTGGCAGGGTGTACAGATGACTGATGAGACCCCAGGCAGAGTATGTGCGTGTACGTGGCAGCGTGTACAGGTGACTGATGAGATCCCAGGCAGAGTATGTGCGTGTACGTGGCAGCGTGTACAGGTGACTGATGAGACCCCAGCCAGAGTATGTGCGTGTACGTGGCAGGGTGTACAGGTGACTGATGAGACCCCAGCCAGAGTATGTGCGTGTACGTGGCAGGGTGTACAGATGACTGATGAGACCCCAGGCAGAGTATGTGCGTGTACGTGGCAGCGTGTACAGGTGATTGATGAGACCCCAGCCAGAGTATGTGCGTGTACATGGCATCGTGTACAGGTGACTGATGAGACCCCAGCCAGAGTATGTGCGTGTACGTGGCAGCGTGTACAGGTGACTGATGAGACCCCAGCCAGAGTATGTGCGTGTACGTGGCAGGGTGTACAGGTGACTGATTAGACCCCAGGCAGAGTATGTGCGTGTACGTGGCAGCGTGTACAGGTGACTGATGAGACCCCAGGCAGAGTATGTGCATGTACGTGGCAGGGTGTACAGGTGACTGATGAGACCCCAGCCAGAGTATGTGCGTGTACATGGCAGCGTGTACAGATGACTGATGAGACCCCAGGCAGAGTATGTGCGTGTACGTGGCAGGGTGTACAGGTGACTGATGAGACCCCAGCCAGAGTATGTGCGTGTACATGGCAGCGTGTACAGGTGATTGATGAGACCCCAGCCAGAGTATGTGCGTGTACATGGCATCGTGTACAGGTGACTGATGAGACCCCAGCCAGAGTATGTGCGTGTACGTGGCAGCGTGTACAGGTGACTGATGAGACCCCAGCCAGAGTATGTGCGTGTACGTGGCAGGGTGTACAGATGACTGATGAGATCCCAGGCAGAGTATGTGCATGTACGTGGCAGCGTGTACAGGTGACTGATGAGACCCCAGCCAGAGTATGTGCGTGTATGTGGCAGCGTGTACAGGTGACAGATGAGACCCCAGCCAGAGTATGTGCGTGTACGTGGCAGGGTGTACAGGTGACTGATGACACCCCAGCCAGAGTATGTGCGTGTACGTGGCAGGGTGTACAGATGACTGATGAGACCCCAGGCAGAGTATGTGCGTGTACGTGGCAGCGTGTACAGGTGACTGATGAGATCCCAGGCAGAGTATGTGCGTGTACGTGGCAGCGTGTACAGGTGACTGATGAGACCCCAGCCAGAGTATGTGCGTGTACGTGGCAGGGTGTACAGGTGACTGATGAGACCCCAGCCAGAGTATGTGCGTGTACATGGCATCGTGTACAGGTGACTGATGAGACCCCAGGCAGAGTATGTGCGTGTACATGGCAGCGTGTACAGATGACTGATGAGACCCCAGGCAGAGTATGTGCGTGTACATGGCAGCATGTACATGTGACTGCTGAGACCCCAGCCAGAGTATATGCGTGTACGTGGCAGCGTGTACAGGTAACTAATGAGATCCCAGGCAGAGTATGTGCGTGTACATGGCAGGGTGTACAGGTGACTGATGAGACCCCAGCCAGAGTATGTGCGTGTACATGGCAGCGTGTACAGATGACTGATGAGACCCCAGCCAGAGTATGTGCGTGTACGTGGCAGCCTGTACAGATGACTGATGAGACCCCAGCCAGAGTATGTGCGTGTACATGGCAGCGTGTACATGTGACTGCTGAGACCCCAGCCAGATTATGTGCGTGTACGTGGCAGCGTGTACAGGTGACTGATGAGACCCCAGGCAGAGTATGTGCGTGTACGTGGCAGCGTGTACAGGTGACTGATGAGACCCCGGGCAGAGTATGTGCGTGTACATGGCAGCGTGTACAGGTGATTGATGAGACCCCAGCCAGAGTATGTGCGTGTACATGGCATCGTGTACAGGTGACTGATGAGACCCCAGCCAGAGTATGTGCGTGTACGTGGCAGCGTGTACAGGTGACTGATGAGACCCCAGCCAGAGTATGTGCGTGTACGTGGCAGGGTGTACAGATGACTGATGAGATCCCAGGCAGAGTATGTGCATGTACGTGGCAGCGTGTACAGGTGACT
Organism: Crinia signifera; assembly: GCF_055691185.1. Taxonomy (NCBI): domain Eukaryota; kingdom Metazoa; phylum Chordata; class Amphibia; order Anura; family Myobatrachidae; genus Crinia; species Crinia signifera. The sequence goes on from NC_139221.1 coordinate 5,744,549, forward strand.
GATGAGACCCCAGCCAGAGTATGTGCGTGTATGTGGCATCGTGTACAGGTGACTGATGAGACCCCAGGCAGAGTATGTGCGTGCACATGGCAGCGTGTACAGGTGACTGATGAGACCCCAGCCAGAGTATGTGCGTGTACATGGCAGCGTGTACAGATGACTGATGAGACCCCAGGCAGAGTATGTGCGTGTACATGGCAGCATGTACATGTGACTGCTGAGACCCCAGCCAGAGTATATGCGTGTACGTGGCAGCGTGTACAGGTAACTAATGAGATCCCAGGCAGAGTATGTGCGTGTACATGGCAGGGTGTACAGGTGACTGATGAGACCCCAGCCAGAGTATGTGCGTGTACATGGCAGCGTGTACAGATGACTGATGAGACCCCAGCCAGAGTATGTGCGTGTACGTGGCAGCGTGTACAGGTGACTGATGAGACCCCAGCCAGAGTATGTGCGTGTACATGGCAGCGTGTACAGGTGACTGATGAGACCCCAGCCAGAGTATGTGCGTGTGCATGGCAGCGTGTACAGGTGACTGATGAGACCCCAGCCAGAGTATGTGCGTGTACATGGCAGCGTGTACAGGTGACTGATGAGACCCCAGCCAGAGTATGTGCGTGTACATGGCAGCGTGTACATGTGACTGCTGAGACCCCAGCCAGAGTATGTGCGTGTACGTGGCAGCGTGTACAGATGACTGATGAGACCCCAGCCAGAGTATGTGCGTGTACGTGGCAGCGTGTACAGATGACTGATGAGACCCCAGCCAGAGTATGTGCGTGTACATGTGACTGCTGAGACCCCAGCCAGAGTATGTGCGTGTGCATGGCAGCGTGTACAGATGACTGATGAGACCCCAGCCAGAGTATGTGCGTGTACGTGGCAGCGTATACAGGTGACTGATGAGACCCCAGGCAGAGTATGTGCGTGTACATGGCAGCGTGTACAGGTGACTGATGAGACCCCAGGCAGAGTATGTGCGTGTACGTGGCAGCGTGTACAGATGACTGATGAGACCCCAGCCAGAGTATGTGCGTGTACATGGCAGCGTGTACAGGTGACTGATGAGACCCCAGCCAGAGTATGTGCGTGTACATGGCAGCGTGTACATGTGACTGCTGAGACCCCAGCCAGAGTATGTGCGTGTACATGGCAGCGTGTACATGTGACTGCTGAGACCCCGGGCAGAGTATGTGCGTGTACATGGCAGCGTGTACAGGTGATTGATGAGACCCCAGCCAGAGTATGTGCGTGTACGTGGCAGCGTGTACATGTGACTGATGAGACCCCAGCCAGAGTATGTGCGTGCACATGGCAGCGTGTACAGATGACTGATGAGACCCCAGCCAGAGTATGTGCGTGTACATGGCAGCGTGTACATGTGACTGCTGAGACCCCTGCCAGAGTATGTGCGTGTACATGGCAGCGTGTACATGTGACTGCTGAGACCCCAGCCAGAGTATGTGCGTGTACGTGGCAGCGTGTACAGATGACTGATGAGACCCCAGCCAGAGTATGTGCGTGTACGTGGCAGCGTGTACAGATGACTGATGAGACCCCAGCCAGAGTATGTGCGTGTACATGGCAGCGTGTACAGGTGACTGATGAGACCCCAGCCAGAGTATGTGCGTGTACATGGCAGCGTGTACATGTGACTGCTGAGACCCCAGCCAGAGTATGTGCGTGTGCATGGCAGCGTGTACAGATGACTGATGAGACCCCAGCCAGAGTATGTGCGTGTACGTGGCAGCGTGTACAGGTGACTGATGAGACCCCGGGCAGAGTATGTGCGTGTACGTGGCAGCGTGTACAGATGACTGATGAAACCCCAGGCAGAGTATGTGCGTGTACATGGCAGCGTGTACAGGTGATTGATGAGACCCCAGCCAGAGTATGTGCGTGTACGTGGCAGCATGTACATGTGACTGCTGAGACCCCAGCCAGAGTATGTGCGTGTACATGGCAGCGTCTACAGATGACTGATGAGACCCCAGCCAGAGTATGTGCGTGCACATGGCAGCGTGTACATGTGACTGCTGAGACCCCAGCCAGAGTATGTGCGTGTACATGGCAGCGTGTACAGATGACTGATGAGACCCCAGCCAGAGTATGTGCGTGCACATGGCAGCGTGTACATGTGACTGCTGAGACCCCAGCCAGAGTATGTGCGTGTACATGGCAGCGTGTACAGATGACTGATGAGACCCCAGGCAGAGTATGTGCGTGTACATGGCAGCGTGTACAGATGACTGATGAGACCCCAGCCAGAGTATGTGCGTGTACATGGCAGCGTGTACAGATGACTGATGAGACCCCAGCCAGAGTATGTGCGTGTGCAGATAACTCACATAGGAATATTTTGTTAGTCCCACCAGTAGGAGAGAAGCCGCCGTAAGTCCGGCCCTGGAAGCCGAATCTGCGATGTCCTTGTCCTTCCGGGAGCTGGATGTGAGGGAGGCAGCAGGGAAAGAACATCCAGAATCTCCCGTGACTGAGCCGCCAGGGAGAGAGGAGGGAAGCCGTCCCGGGTGAGCACTGTGGGTTCCAAGGATAGAGGGGAGACGTCCCGGGTGAGCACTATGGGGGTTCCGGGGATAGAGGAGGGGAGGAGCTGTCCCGGGTGAGCGCTGTGAGGGTTCTGGGGAGAGAGGAGGAGCTGCCCCAGGTGAGCGCTGTGACGGTTCCGGGGAGAGAGGAGGGGAGGAGCTGTCCCGGGTGAGCGCTGTGAGGGTTACGGGGAGAGAGGAGGAGCTGTCCCGGGTGAGGGTTCCAGGGAGAGAGGAGGGGAGCCGTCCCAGGTGAGCATTGTGGGGGTTTTGGGGACAGAGGAGGGGAGGTGCTGTCCCGGGTGAGCACTGTGAGGGTTCCGGGGAGAGAGGAGGAGCTGTCCCGGGTGAGCGCTGTGAGGGTTCCGGGGAGAGAGGAGGAGCTGTCCCGGGTGAGCGCTGTGAGGGTTCCGGGGAGAGAGGAGGAGCTGTCCCGGGTGAGGGTTCCAGGGAGAGAGGAGGGGAGCCGTCCCGGGTGAGCATTGTGGGGGTTTTGGGGACAGAGGAGGGGAGGTGCTGTCCCGGGTGAGCACTGTGAGGGTTCCGGGGGGAGAGAGGAGGAGCTGTCCCGGGTGAGCGCTGTGAGGGTTTCCGGGGAAAGAGGAGGGGAGCGTCCCGCGTGAGCACTGTGGGGGTTCCAGGGACAGAGGAGGGGAAGAGCTGTCCCGGGTGAGCGCTGTGAGGGTTCCGGGGAGAGAGGAGGAGCTGTCCCGGGTGAGGGTTCCGGGGAGAGAGGAGGGGAGCCATCCCGGGTGAGCACAGTGTGGGTTCCGGGGAGAGAGGAGGGGAGCCGTCCTGGTTGAGCGCTGTGAGTGGTCTGGGGAGAAAAGAGGAGCTGTCCCGGGTGAGCACTGTGAGGGTTATGGGGAGAGAGGATTGGAGCCGTCCCGGGTGAGCACAGTGGGGGTTCCGGGGAGAGAGGAGGGGAGTCGTCCTGGGTGAGTGCTGTGGGGTTCTGGGGAGAGAGTAAGTGAGCAGTCCCGGTTGAGCGCTGTGGGGGTTCCGGAGAGAGAGGAGGAGCTGTCCCGGGTGAGGGTTCCGGGGAGAGAGGAGGGGAGCCGTCCTGGTTGAGTGCTGTGAGGGTTCCGGGGAGAGTGGAGGAGTTGTCCCGGGTGAGCGCTGTGAGGGTACCGGGGAGAGAGGAGGAGTCGTCCTGGGTGAGTGCTGTGGGGTTCTGGGGAGAGAGTAAGTGAGCAGTCCCGGTTGAGCACTGTGGGGGTTCCGGGAAGCTCACAGCCATTACTAGACATTTGGCTCCCACTGCACATGGGTCATTGGGTCGACTTGTATTTTTCTGGGGGGTTTTTTGTCCCAAATGTTGACTTGGTTGATGTGGACACTATCAAAGTGTATCGCGTCCCCTCACTACGCTCTCTTTTATTCTCCCACCATGCCGTAGTGGATGGTAGGGGATATAATACCACCTTTTGGCACATGTTGACTAAAAAAAACATGAAAAACCTTTTGACTGTCGACCAGCCATTACATAAATTGTGTTTATAACTCATTCTCGGGATCAGTGATGTGGTAATGGACAGGATTCACTACGGTCTGTCCCCAATTTGACTATTACATTGGACATAAATAACTTGACTACCAATTCAAGGCACCCCTGCAAGTCCCCCAAGGCACCCCAGGGTGGCACGGCACACAGTTTGGGAACCTCTGGTCTAGCCAATGAGAGCATTGCAGTCCTCACAAAGGAATGATGTGATTACACTAACGCTGTGAATCCGCACTGTCCCCTACTCAGATCTCCTCCCCCCAAAACGTCAGCGTTTGAAGAATTTAAAGCCGACAGAGGCAGCGAATTAAATAGAATATTTAAGGAGAACAAATCCATCCTGGCCGACAGACAGGGGAAACAGAAGGAGATCACTGAGCGGATAAATATCATCAAAAAAGAAATAGATAAAACATCCCGGAACCTGAATATGACTAAGCTGGAGCGGGAGAAGCAAGGTATGAATGTGGTGCTTCATCAGGAAGATCTAAGATCCACCACTCACAGGGTATATATATATAGCACGTGCATGGTAATGTAATGTGTGTGTGCACCTGTGTGGTAATGTAATGTGTGTGTGCACATGTGTGGTAATGTAATGTGTGTGTGTACATGTGTGGTAATGTAATGTGTGTGTGTGTGTGTGTGCACATACGTGGTAATGTAATGTGTGTGTGCACATGTGTGGTAATGTAATGTGTGTGTGCACATGTGTGGTAATGTAATGTGTTTGTGCACATGTGTGGTAATGTAATGTGTGTGTGTGTGTGTGTGGTAATGTAATGTGTTTGTGCACATGTGTGGTAATGTAATGTGTGTGTGTGTGGTAATGTAATGTGTGTGTGCACATGTGTGGTAATGTAATGTGTGTGCACATGTGTGGTAATGTAATGTGTGTGTGTGTACATGCGTGGTAATGTAATGTGTGTGTGCACATGTGTGGTAATGTGTGCGTGCACATGTGTGGTAATGTAATGTATGTGTGGTAATGTAATGTGTGTGTGCACATGTGTGGTAATTTGTATGTGTGTGTGTGCGCGCGCATGCGTGGTAAGGTTATATGTGTGCACATGCGTGGTAATGTAATGTGTGTGTGCACATGTGTGGTAATGTAATGTGTGTGTGTGTGTGTGTACATGCGTGGTAATGTAATGTGTGTGTGTACATGCGTGGTAATGTAATGTGTGTGTGCACATGTGTGGTAATGTAATGTGTGTGTGTGTGTGTACATGCGTGGTAATGTAATGTGTGTGTGCACATGTGTGGTAATGTGTGCGTGCACATGTGTGGTAATGTAATATGTGTGTGCACATGTGTGGTAATGTAATATGTGTGTGGTAATGTAATGTGTGTGTGCACATGTGTGGTAATTTGTATGTGTGTGTGTGCGTGGTAAGGTTATGTGTGTGCGCATGCGTGGTAATGTACTGTGTGCGCATGTGTGGTAATGTAATGTGTGTGTGTGCACATGGTAAATACTGGCTGCTTTATTCTTACACTGCAATAATAGAACATTTTGAGCACACCCCACCCAAATCGAACTCTCTCTGCATATGTTAAATCTGCCCCCCTGCAGCGCAGCATGTTGTCCATCTGCATAAATTGCTGACATGTCAGAGTCCCCCATGTGGAGAGCGCTCTGTGTGTGATCGCCGCGGTTATTCTGCATGGTCCATGTGTCACGGGTGATCATGTCTCCCACACAGGGGAATACATCGATGGCCAAGGCCAGGTGATCATCGATGAGCAGGAGTTCATGCTGATAGTCCGCCTCAAGGACCTGAAGAAGCAATACCGGGCGGACTACGATGAGCTGCAGGACCTGAAGGCGGAGGTGCAGTACTGCCAGAAACTGGTGGATCAGTGCCGCCATCGGCTTCTCACAGGTACGGCTCCTTGTGAAGTTGTCACCCATCGTTATCTCTGAGTCACACCCTGAGCTCCCCATATCACCAGTATCGCTCACCACAACTATAGTGTGGGTCACGGAGCTGGGGCCGTTCCCCTGCCGCCCGGGGAGCTGGGGGCGTTCCCATGCTGTGGGGGGGGGGGGGGGGGGGAGGGGGGCATTCCCATGTGCTGCTCTGTTATAACCCTGAAAACATTTACCTTTGGTTCACTCTTTCTTCGAGGTTCATGGGACCCATGAGGTGACATTGGGGTTGTAGGCGGATCGAGAGGACCGTGGCACCAATCAGCGAAGCTTTGAGACGTCCCAGGATGCACGGCTCCTCTCCCCTATAACCCCGCCTCCATGCTCAGCTCCTCAGTTTTGTTATCCAGCCAATAGCAAGAAGCAGAGAAGGAAGAAGACAGATAATATCATACCAGTATACTCATAGATAGAGTGAGGGGTGCCGGATTCCGACAATCATTACACCGACGCCAGAATCCTGACTGCTAAAAGCCCGACAGACGGGCAGCACTATTCTCCCTCGTGGGGGTCCACGACCCCTATAGTGAGCGAATAAAATCGGTGACAAGTGCATTGAGCCACTGTGCCCGCAGCGTTGCGAGTGCAGTGAGCCCGCAAGGTGCTTCGTTGCGCTCCCCCCACTGTCTGAGCCCCCGCAGTCGGGATTCCGACGTCTGGCTAATGACTGTCGGAATCCCACACCCGAGTGCGGAAAGCAATTGCCAATGTCGTTTAAATCACAAGGAATACCTCAGGCCTAAAAGGGTGGGTGCCATGTGGGTCCCTTGAAGAAAGAGAGTTAACCAAAGGTCTACCATAACTCTTCTTCTTTGGGTTTCATGGTCCCCACAGGGTGACATTGGGGATGTCCAATAGCAGTACCCAAGGAAGGGTACCAGACTGAGGTGTCAGTAGAACCCGACGACCAAACTAAACATCCTGGGAGGCCAACGTTTCAAAGGAATAGAATTTAGTGAATGTATGAACAGATGACCATGTTGCGGCCCTGCACAATTGCTCAGCGGACACCCCTCGGCGTGCCGCCCATGATGGACCTACGGATCTGGTGGAATGTGCATGAATAGGCGGTGGTAACGGAAGATCAGCTTGCTGGTAAGCCTGCTGAACGACCATTCGTATCCAGCGAGCTACGGTTTGTTTGTTCACTTGCCAACCCCTTTCGTGGAAACTGTAGAGCACAAATAATGCCTCCGACTTCTGAATTAAAGCAGTACGGTCAATGTATGTACAAAGAGCCCTAACTACATCCAAAGAGCTCTCAGCCGGAGACAGATCCTGAGTTGAAAGCAGGGAAAACAATTTCCTGGTTTATATGAAACCTGGAAACCACTTTGCTCTGGTTCTGAGCACCGCTCTGTCCAAGTGGAAGTTAAGAAAAGGGGGGCCACGTAAGAGGATACTCAAGTCCAATGCATGTCTAGCAGCCACTTGAAGTCCACTGTGTGCAGTGGTTCGAAAGGAGGTTTTCCTAAAGCCAGCAAAACTAAGCACAGATCCCTCCGTGTCGTTGGTGGCACATATAGAGGTTGGATACGTATCACTCCTTGGAGGAAAGTACGTATGTCTGGGATAAATGCAATCTTCCATTGGAACCAGATGGAAAGGGCTGAGATTTGCACTTTCAATGAAGCTAGTCTCAGACCCAGATCTAAACCTCGCTGTAGAAAATCGACTTGGTGTTTTGAACACTTTTGTGTTTTATCCCCGAGCCACACTCCAGAAGAAATATGAATGCCATACGCTATAGTATATTCTGGCAGAGGCGGTTTACGAGCTCTGAGCATTGTCTGGATTACTTTTTTAAAGAATCCTTTTTTTATAGAATATCAGACTCAAGCGCCATGCCGTCAAAGACAGGTGCTGTAGATCTGGGTGTAGGCAAGACCCCTGACTGAGTAGGTCCAATCGGAGAGGCAAACGAAACGGTTGCTGTACTAACAGACATTGCAGGTCTACAAAAGATAATGGAAGAACTGAGAACCACAAGTACGGTTACAGCTGCTGTATATGGGAGTGTGTAAGGCTCCCTTTAATAAATGGAACAACAAAAAAGAAGTATACAGCGCTATGGGTTGGTCTGAAAGAAGTTACCAACTACATATGGCAATAAAAATACATTTATTACATTTATGACAGTACATGAAATGACAAGAAGAAAGGGGGGGGGGGATAAAAAATGAAAAATATGAAAGAAAAAAGGAATTAAAAATCAGTCATTGTTAGCATAGTTGCTCCAGTGAAGAATTGTAAAAAATAAGGAAGTTCATTGGTACCAATGTGGTTTGTATAATTACCAATGGTGATGTTGGAAGTACACGTCCTCTGTATTTGTGGAGGATTGTTTTTTTATTGCAGGTCTACAAACCAGTGACATCGAGGCCAGGCTGTGATTATCAGTATGAGATCCCCGACTTCCTATTTGAATATCCTGAGAACCCTGGGTATCATGGACACCGGAGGAAGACATACGGAAGACAAAACTTCCATGCAATCTTGAGGATGTGGCTGGATGGATCCCTGGATCGCGATCCGTACACTCAGATTTTGTCATTGTGATTGGATGCCATGAGATCCACGTCTTGAGGACCCCAGCGTTTCACCAGAAGGGTAAAGAGCTCTGGATGGAATGACCATTCCCCCGGATGGATGTCTTGTCGACTCAGGAAGTCTGCTTCCTAATTCAGTATTCCGGGGATCAACAGAGCCGCCAATGCAAGGAGATGGTGTTCTGGACACTTCTCGTCCCCTTGACGGTTTATGTAAGGCACCGTTGTGGCTTTGGTTGACCAAACCTGTACTGGTCTGTTCTGAAGAAGATCCTGGGTACAGATGAGAGCTCAATTAACCATTTCGAACGTCTCTACCATAAGGCCCGGGATCTGCATTGCCAGGTGGATCGAGACTCTGGGTGATTGAAGGAATTGGCGTATTCTCTGTTGCAGAGTCTGACATTTGCCTGGTGTTAGAAATAGCCTCTGTACATGGGAGTCCAGCGGTGCCAGATGCCGCATCCGTTGTGACGATGATAGAGAGGACTTCTCCCAATTGAGAAGCCATCCATGCTGCTGAAGAACAGCTATTGTTGTCTGCAGGTGTGCGGACAGGACCTCCGGTGATTTGGCCTCTAGGAGGAGGTAGTCTAAGTAAGGGAACACTCTGATGCCCTGTTGTCGCAGACAGGCTTCCATTAATGCAATGACTTTTGTCAAAATCCTGGGAGCTGTCACCAGGCCAAATGGGAGTGCTTGGAATTGATAGTGAATAGATAGGATGGCGAAGCGGAGGAACTGCTGGTGTGAAGGTAGAATAGGGATATACAAATAAACGTCCCGTATATCTAGAGACCTCATATAGTCCCCAGCCTCCATAGATAACACTATTGTCCACAAGGTTTCCATGCAGAATTTCGGCACTTTGACAAATTTGTTGAGTGCCTTTAGGTTCGGATCTAGAAGTCCCGTTTGGTTTTGGAACTAGATACAGGGTCAAATAGAATCCGATCCCTCTTTGATGTTGTGGGACCAGGACAATCACTTGAGAGTGTAATGCTGTGTACACACGGGTACAATCTCTTTACGATTCTGACTATATAGTCAGAATCGCATCGGTATTGCGCACAGATCGCATGCAGATCGCAAGGGTTTTAACCCTTGCGATCCCGATCCCGATGCACGTTCACGTATCGCAGCCAGAAAGTCTTGGCTGCCTTGACTATATATTGCAGATCTGCACTGTATAGTCAAGATTGTATGCAAATCGGATGTGCCTTGCGATCCGATCCCGATCCGAACTGATCGGATCGTGGATCGCATCTTAAGGCACATCTGACCGTGTGTACACACCATAACAGGGAGTGTAGTGTTTCCCTTAGCTTTTCAGATTTTTTAATGATATTGAGTATCCCCGAGACATGACATCTCTCATCCGTGTCCACTGTGGTGGTGAGCCACTGCTGTGTGAAGTGTCTTTGGAGTCCCCCTGAGGGAGGCCCGCCCCATCATGCTGTAGGATTGCCAGGCTTAGCTGGGGGTTGTCTAGTGGCCCAGACCTGTTTGGGCTTAGACTTGGCCGGCTTAGATGCACTGGAGGTGTGAGGGAAGCTTTGCCCTCTGGCCTTGGCTTGGGGATGAAAGGACTGAAAAGGAACAACTTTAGGGTGATGTGGGAGAGCTGATGGTTTGATGCGGGAGAGCTGATGGGAGACACGCGGGAGAGCTGATGGGACACCCAGTCTTGGCAGCTGCCACAGAAGATACAATTTTGTTGAGCTCCTCCCAAAACAATATGTCCCCTGTAAAGGGTAACATTTCTAAGGTCTTCTTAGACTCTAAATCAGCCTTCCATGGTCATAACCATAAGATACGACGTACCAGTACAGAATTGGCAGAGGCCTTTGTGGCCAATACACCAGCGTCGGACAGAGCCTCCATAATATACAATGCCGCCTGTCTGATATGAGACACACGTAGCCTGGCATCAGATGCGCCAGTTGGCAGCTCATCCTCCAGCACGTGAAGCCATGGCAGAATAGCTTATGGAGCCCAGGACGCAGCCACAGTGGGTCTTAGTATCGCCCCAGGGAGCGTAAAGATGGACTTAAGGCATGTTCCATGCAACTGTCCGTAGGCGCCTTTGAGGAGGACCCTGTGGTAACCGGGAGCACCGATGGTTTAACCAGTCAGGTTACGTGGGTATCAACCGGGGTGTGTTTCTGATTGATTTCCATCAGGTGATCATAGTGCGGGAACTGGGATTTAATGACTTCTGTTTTATTAAACACGTCAGTTTGTTTTGTTGCAGGTGCCGCTCGTCTACATCAGACAGAGCACAATCCGTATAGGTACGTCTGCTACTTCCATAGAGTGTATCTCAGGTACTCCTGACCCAGGCAGAGGGGTGTCATCATCATCATCCTCGCCCTCATCCCCAGTAGTATCAGTAGTAGTAGACTGGCAGCCGGCAGTCATTTTTGCATTGCTACCGTAGTCTGCGCCAAGGTTTGTACTGTTGTGTATAAGGTATCCACCCATGGCGGAGGGGCCCGCACAATGGGCGGCATAGCCACAGGGGGGACCATAGGAGGCTGGAGGTGATCTACTAAAGTGCCCAGAAGCTGCCCAAGGAGGCTCCTGTACAGCCACCGGGGCAGAGGACTGACCAGGGGGGATAAAGCAATGGACACGTAACCCTTCCTGGATAACATCCTGCTCAGACAGGCCTGCAGCACAAGCCTTACAGGATAAGAGCTGGGGAGACTGTCTGTGTGCACCCCCACATAGACGTCATGTCAAACACACAGAGGGGAGCTAATATACACAATAGGTAATGCCTGGTGGGGAAACCTAGAGTGATATGTGATATGCACTGGCTCCCTGCCGACAGTACGGCGCAGCGGCTCCCTGCCGACAGTACGGCGCAGCGGCTCCCTGCCGACAGTACGGCGCACCGGCTCCCTGCCGACAGTACGGGGCACCGGCTCCCTGCCTGCAGTACGGGGCACCGGCTCCCTGCCTGCAGTACGGGGCACCGGCTCCCTGCCTGCAGTACGGCGCACCGGCTCCCTGCCGACAGTACGGCGCACCGGCTCCCTGCTGGCACCAACAAAAAACTGAGGAGCTGATCATGTAGGCGGGGTTATAGGGGAGGAGCCAAGCATCCCGGGATGTCTCAAAGCTTCGCTGATTGGTGCCACGGTCCTCTGGATCCGCCTACAACCCTGATGTCACCCTGTGGGGACCATGAAACCCGAAGAAGAGATGATATTTATGGGTTGATGCTGCTATTTGATGATGATGGTCTTTGGTTTTACTCCTGACAGAGTTTGAGGTTTGGTATAACGAGTCCTTTCTCATTCCGGAGGACGTGCAGAATTCTGTGACACTTGGCGGCAGTCTGAGACCTGGGATGATTCCGGTTAATAGGATCCTGTCACTGGTGAGTAATCAGGATCTGTGAGAGTGTGTGACATAATGCCCAGTAAATACAAGACACCTGCCTCAGGCGGCACCGTGTCACTGCCCAATAAATACAGGACACCTGCCTCAGGCGGCGCCGTGTGACTGCCCAGTAAATACAGGACACCTGCCCCAGGCAGCGCCGTGTGACTGCCCAGTAAATACAGGATACCTGCCTCAGGCGGCGCCGTGTGACTTCCCAGTAAATACAGGATACCTGCCCCAGACGGCTCCGTGTGACATAATGCCCAGTAAATACTGGACACCTGCCCCAGGCGGCACTGTGTGACTGCCCAGTAAATACTGGACACCTGCCTCAGGCGGCTCCGTGTGACATAATGCCCAGTAAATACTGGACACCTGCCCCAGGCGGCGCCGTGTAACTGCCCAGTAAATACAGGATACCTGCCTCAGGCGGCGCCGTGTGACTGCCCAGTAAATACTGGACACCTGCCCCAGGCAGCGCCGTGTGACTGCCCAGTAAATACTGGACACCTGCCTCAGGCGGCGCCGTGTGACTGCCCAGTAAATACTGGACACCTGCCCCAGGCGACATCGTGTGACTGCCCAGTAAATACAGGATACCTGCCTCAGGCGACACCGTGTGACTGCCCAGTAAATACTGGATACCTGCCTCAGGCGGCACCGTGTGACTGCCCGGTAAATACAGGATACCTGCCTCAGGCGGCTCTGTGTGACATAATGCCCAGTAAATACTGGATACCTGCCCCAGGCGACACCGTGTGACTGCCCAGTAAATACAGGACACCTGCCTCAGGCGGCACCGTGTGACTGCCCAGTAAATACTGGACACCTGCCTCAGGCGGCCCGGTGTGACTGCCCAGTAAATACAGGATACCTGCCTCAGGCGGCTCCGTGTGACATAATACCCAGTAAATACAGGATACCTGCCTCAGGCGGCGCTGTGTGACTGCCCAGTAAATACAGGATTCCTGCCTCAGGCGGCTCCGTGTGACATAATGCCCAGTAAATACAGAATACCTGCCCCAGGCGGCACTGTGTGACTGCCCAGTAAATACAGGATACCTGCCCCAGTCGGCTCGGTGTGACTGCCCAGTAAATACAGGATACCTGCCTCAGGCGGCTCCGTGTGACATAATGCCCAGTAAATACAGGATACCTGCCTCAGGCGGCGCTGTGTGACTGCCCAGTAAATACAGGATACCTGCCTCAGGCGGCGCCGTGTGACTGCCCAGTAAATACAGGATACCTGCCTCAGGCGACACCGTGTGACTGCCCAGTAAATACTGGACACCTGCCTCAGGCGGCACCGTGTGACTGCCCAGTAAATACAGGATACCTGCCTCAGGCGGCGCCGTGTGACTGCCCAGTAAATACAGGATACCTGCCTCAGGCGACACCGTGTGACTGCCCAGTAAATACAGGATACCTGCTCCAGGCGGCGCCATGTGACTGCCCAGTAAATACTGGACACCTGCCTCAGGCGGCACCGTGTGACTACCCAGTAAATATAAAAATAATTATTTTTATAGGAGAATTACGAGACCCAGCGGGCACATTAATGCACCCCCCTTGTAGCTCTCCTGTCAAAAGCTATTGACTTTACACATTTCATTCCGGAGTCCACCGCCCTTGGACGCCGGGGACAGCCCTGGGCTTCAGCCTTGGACAGGTGAAGCCTGGAGGTGGAAGACCCCCATATTTGGGGAACCAGAACCGGCTCAATGAGCCCAGGGCTGGTTATGCTAGGGGATGTGAGCCCACACAGTTTTGTTGTTACTAAATACCGCACACTTCATGTATTAAAAAAAAAAAAAATATCGCCCTTTTTAGTTACCAAAAATCTCACTAAATCGCATGCGAATTCCGACTTTGTCTTAAAAAATCCCGCCCTATTACATCTTGCCTCTTATGTCATACTCTGTGTGGTGTCCTGCAGGGTGAAGACGATCAGGAGAGATATGACAAACTTCAACAGGAGATATTAATGGGGATTCCAGGATCTCTCCCATTCCATAGGGCCAGAATCAGCTCCGATCACAAGGTGTGTATTAGGGCTCTCTCTGCACATGTTACATCTGCCCCCTGCAGTGCAGCATGGTGTCACCCAGGTGCTCAGTTACTGGCTGCTTCTGCATGTAGCCCACACATAACTCTCTGCACATGTTACATCTGCCCCCCTGCAGTGCAGCATGGTGTTACCCAGGTGCTCAGTTACTGGCTGCTTCTACATTTAGCCCCCACACCGGCTGAGCAGCTTTATCCACACACTGTAATGTAGCTCTGAGCTAGGACACGCCCCTCCCACACCTACCTCTCTGCACATGTTACATCTGCCCCCTGCAGTGCAGCATGGTGTTACCCAGGTGCTCAGTTACTGGCTGCTTCTGCATGTAGCCCACACATAACTCTCTGCACATGTTACATCTGCCCCCTGCAGTGCAGCATGGTGTTACCCAGGTGCTCAGTTACTGGCTGCTTCTACATGTAGCCCCCACACCTGCTGAGCAGCTTTATCCACACACTGTAATGTAGCTCTGAGCTAGGACACGCCCCTCCCACACCTACCTCTCTGCACATGTTACATCTGCCCCCTGCAGCGCAGCATGGTGTTACTCAGGTGCCCAGTTTCTGGCTGCTTCTGCATGTAGCCCACACATACCTCTCTGCACATGTTACATCTGCCCCCTGCAGTGCAGCATGGTGTTACCCAGGTGCTGACTTTATGCTCCTACCTCAGACTCACCCCTACTGTATTTTCTACACAGTGATATTAGGGATGAGGGTTTCCCATGTCCTAGATGCCAGCTGTACGCTGAGTAATTATAGAGTCGGAGTCATTCTGCCTCGGTGTAATAACGTATACTCTCATTACCACAGCACAATTACAGCCGCGCCATGGCTCATCTTCCCCCCACCAAGAAGAAAGCCGGGGTGATAACCAGCGGTGTGAGGAACAAGCAGCCCTCTGCTCTTACAGCACTGTAACACCACAGACCCTCCACTAGGGGCGCTCTGCCCATGTACTATAATAAATGCGTACAAAGTCTCACTACAGTCTGTGTCTCCGGTCATTGCTGTTGTGTTTAGTTCTGTATACCCTGTACCGTTCTAATGTGTGCTATATGTGTGGGGCTGCGTACCACTTGTGGCACCTTATAAATAATAACGTGTGAGCTCACTCAATGGAGGAACTTTTAACTTCAATACAACTGAAGCAGATGCGGCCCTGTGGCCCCTGATGTCCTCGAAGAAAGAGATTTACCGGGTAAGACATAAATCTAATTTTATTCTTTGGGAGACGTCAGGGGCCACAGGGATGACAGTGGGACATCTTAAAGCAGCCACCTAAGGGTGGGGGCACACCTGGGCTGCAGCCAGTACACTCTGACACATTTGCCTCACAGGACTCGGCATTTGGCCAAACGCATAGAAGCGTAAGGAAGTATTAGCAGATGACCAAGTCGCAGCCCTGCTAAGTTGCTCTGCTGTTGCAACGCCTGTAAGAGCCCAAAACGCACCCACAGACCTCATGGAATGAGCCCGGACCTCCGCAGGAACCGGGCGGAAGGTGCCCAAGTAAGCCTGCTTGACAACCTCTCAGCCATTGGGCAATAGTCTGCTTGGTAGCAGGCCAACCCCTCTTCTGAAATCCATAGAGGACAAAGAGAGTCCGATTTCCGAAGAGCCTTAGTGCGGCGCACATAGATGAGCAAAGCACGGACCACATCCAGGGAAGACTGCTCAGGAGAGGCATCCGCTCGCTAAAAGGTGGAGACCACAATCTCCTGGTTGACATGAAACAGACACCACCTTGGGGATGTGTGAAGGAACAGTACTAAGAACCCGCCCTATCAGGATGGAAGATCAGGAAGGATGACTGACAGGACATAGCTGACAGACACCCACCGGGCCGAAGCAACAGGAAAACTGTTTTCCACGTAAACCAGCAAAGGTCCACTGACCTTAACGGTTCAAACGGGGCCCCAAGGACCAGTGAAAGATCCCATTGAGAAACCAGGGAACAAAGGGAGGTTGGATATGCAGGACACCCTGCATGAACGTGCATACATCCTGTAATAATGCAACCTGCGGAACAGGATGGATAGAGCAAAAATTGTACTTTCAAAGAAGACCAGCACAATCCGGCCTCCAAACCCTTCTGCAAGAACGACAGAATCCTGGCCAATCCTGGGTTGTGAGACTTGGACCCGTACAGGGTGACCTGGTGATTGTGGCATGCTGCAATCAAATCTACCTCAGGTCTGCCCCAATTTTGCACCAACATCTGGAACACTTCCGGATGGAGTGCCCATTTGCCGGCATCGCTGGAGTCTGATGGCTGAAAAAAGTCTGCTTCCCAATTGAGGACCCCCAGGATAAAGATCGGTGTGAGAGCCGGGATCTTCCCCTCTGACCATTGAAAAATGCGGGTGGCCTCTGCCATAGCCACCTGACTCAGAGTACCCCTGGTGGTTGACATAAGCCACAGTTGTCGCGTTGTCCGTCTGGACTTGCACAGGGTGACCTCAGAGTCAAGGTTCCGCCAGGTGGAGGGCCTGCAGGACTACTCTCAGTATGAGGACATTGATCAACAGCAGGGATTCCTGTGCATTATACCTTCATGCAGGCATTGATGGACACCCACCTGAGGGAGAGGAGACATCGGTCTGAAGAGTCCTGCGACGTACCTCTGGCAGGTAGATACGCTGATGAACAGTATCCAACTGGACCCGCAGATGGATCATGGCCTGAGCTGGAAGCATAGAAGACTTGGGCCAATATAGGATCCAGCCATGACGTTCTAGGACCTCTACCACCTTGGCCAAGTGTGCCTGGAGAACCACTGTGCCAGGGTTAGCAGGTCATCCAGATACAGAAGTATCCGGATGCCCTGATTGCGAAGTCTGCTGCCCATTACTGACATGATGTTCATAAAATACCTTGGGTGCTGTGGATAGGCCGAAAGGCAGAGCCTGAAACCAGAAATGACGGTCCTGCAGTGCGAACCGCAGAAACCGTCGATGTTCCATTTTGATGGGGATATGCAGATACGTGTTATGGAGTAGCCTTTGGAGTCCACATCTTGAACCTAGGCATCTGTCGTTGATTCCAGCCAGACGTCTGAAAACCGCAGCAGGCGACCCCCACCCTAGGATCCCCCAGGTGGAGTGCTGGCCCAGGGACATTTACCCTTGGCCTTGGAGGACTTTGTGGGCTGGGCTCTCGGAAAATAATGTTCCCTACCCCTGCCCTGGAAGTGAAGGGACTGGAAAGCAGCACGGGGACATGGAGTAGGGGTGGACAGTGAGATAGCTGCCTTGGAAGCAGCCACCATAGCCACAATGTTGTCCAGCTCTGACCCAAATAAAAGGGAACCCTCAAACGGAAGTGCTTCTAGGGTTCTCTTAGAATCAGAATCCACCTTCCAGGAGTGAGACCAATGTGCTGCCACAGCCAAGGCGGACATGCCGGAGGTAAGGGTAGCTGCATCAAGTGCAGCCTCCCCTAAATAGTGTGTGGCCTGATGTATGTCAATAGTAGGCAACAGGTCATCTGCACTACCCCACTGCAACAGTAGCTGCAAGGGCGTGAGTCTATTCCACCATGGCCTTAGCCACCCAAGCAGATGCCAGGGTAGGCCGAGCCACCACCCCGGACATGGTATAAATGAGCTTAAGGAAGTTCTCCAACTTCCGATCAGCTTAAGGGACGTAGTTGCTATAGGGAAAGTACAGGATCACACGATCCTAGCTACATGTGCCTCCACCCTGCAGGCTGTTTCCAAGCGGACCCTATCCTCCTGAGGGAGGGGGAAAAGGGTGGCAAACAGTTTAGGAAGCGTAAATTTCCTCCAAAAGGATATCCTCCAAGTCCTTAGACTAAAGGTCCAAATACATGCTGCGATAAGCAGCGTGCAATGCGACGCGATGCGCGTTCCCGTGGGCATGGCACAGTACAAAAAGAATGTGGTGAAAATACTTTTTGTACTGCCCGTGGATCGCATCGCACGTAAATCGCATGCATTACAATACGATCTGCCCGATAACGCGTCGCGTTGCATGATGCTATCGCAGCGTGTATGGGGACCTTTAGGGAATACAGTCAGTTTGGGAAGTTTAAAAGTAGTTCCCAAGGACCAGGGTGGTCCAGCTGGGTCCTGTACATTTAAGACCTTTTTAACTGCTATTACCAAGGCCCTACATCAGGCATGTCAAACTCAAAATGCCAGCTGGGCCAAATAATCAAGGTCTAAGTCTTGTATGGACCGCAAGAAAAAAAAAAAAGTCCTATATACAATTTTCAAAGGGTTATTATAAAAACTATATTATATATCATTGTTTATTTAGCCTTCAAATTCACATTCTGACACAGAGAATAAGCCGAAATTCACATCGTGACACAGGGATTGTCAGCTGACACCTAACACACCAGAAATTACAAGTGGTGTCAAACTTATGGCCCTCCAGCTGTTGTGGAACTACATGTCCCAGCATGCCCTGCCACAGTTTTAGCAATCCATTATATAAAATCTGTGGCAGGGCATGCTGGAACGTGAAGTTCCACAACAGCTTGAGGGCCATGATTTTGACACCTCAAAAGCAAGCTATGCCCACCAACCTTACAATTAGGGTCAAGAGTGTTACCCCCCCCCCACCCACCCCACCTGCAGGAGATTTCCTGCCCTCTGCCTTCGGCCGCCAGAAATCAGCACCATCCGCCCCTCTGCCTTCAGCCGCCAGAAATCAGCGCCGTCCGCCCCCTGCCTTCAACCGCCAGAAATCCTTCCCTCCCTATGGCCGACTGCCTGCCTCCACCGACTCCTCCGCCAGATTTAAGCGCCGTCCGCCCCTCTGCCTTCAGCCGCCAGAAACCAGCTCCATCCGCCCCTCCGCCAGAAATCCTTCCCTCCCTATGGCCGACTGCCCGCCTCCACCGACTCCTTTGGCACCTGATGTGTAAGCACTGCTGGAACCCGGGCTTCAGAAGAAACTTCAAGCCCCATCAGCAGCCCATGAAGCCCGTTCCCAGCAGCATTTTCACAGATACAAGCACTGTCAGCCTGTGGGCCACAAAAGTGGGCGGCTGGGGCAGCGAGTTTGACATGCCTGCCCTACATCAAGGCATGACAAGGGGTCGCCCCTTGGGGCATCGTCGTCGTCATCATCATCACCCCTGTCATCATCATCACCCCTGTCGTTAACTAGTTGCCCCTCCTCATCCTCCGAATCCGCTATGCTATGCGGGGAGAGTTTTGCCTCATAAGTCGCGGTGCCAGGTCGCGGTCCCCCAAGTGCCCGGGGCCAGCCACTGTCACACACCCATGAGTGGTGTGCGGCTGCCGGGTGATGGAGCAGGAGCGCAGGTGTCTAAGAGACCCCCACCACGGCTGCCCTGTCACGGACTACATGTCAGTGGTGCATGTTGACTCCTGCCAGCCCTGAAAAAAACTGTGTTGTCTAGGTTGGAGTGGCAATTATCAACAAGGCAAAACTCTGCTTTGTAAATGAATGCCGCGATTGGTTGGCATCCCACACCTGCAGCAACCTCGACCCCTACAACATATGACCCCGATCTCTTTCTATGTGCTCAGTAAGCATTAATTCTCTGCCACCGGCCGCGACTCAGCCGCACTAAGAAGACCAGAGCACATCTTATTCCCATCATAGACGCGGCACAACCCCACTCACAGTGTGCCAGAGATGCCGGGCTCTACCCACACTAGAATTAGTTTTAAACACATGACTTGCAGATGACGCACCACGGAACATTGAGTGAGAGAAAGGCGCACTTCTTGCACAGCGACAGACACACATAAATGTACAGATTTAAAGGTGCATGTGCAGTACGGCTGCCAGTGATTGACACTGCCACTCACAGGCAGCAATGATGGCTGTTACAGGTGAGGGAGAACCCGGGATCCCTATCCAACTGTGGAGATTTCCTGCCCTCTTGCTCGGACCTGAGGCCACTTATGCGACCCCGTGGTTCAGGCAGCCAGCTGATGGTGTCGCAGTTGATCCGATGAGGACACAGCTGGGACCAGTAACGCAGCCGGAGGCATGACGCTGTATTACCATATTACTGCTATCATGGCTGCCTCCATGTAAACTCCTCTGTCCACATCAGAATCTGGAACATTCTTCCTGTGATATTCTGTGACAATGCAGAGGTCAGGAGTCTGGTTATATATAGCGACAAAGTACAACAAGCATGGCCTCCTCTCCTCCAGCAATATCTAGAGCGCAGAAACCTCTGCATGCTGCCATTATGTACCTAGCATGGCATCTGACTGCCCTGGTATCACAGCTGCCCAGTCAGGTGCCTCCCACCCCCGCAGCATCCATATGTTCCTCTGTGTAATCTCTTATTCATGAAGGTGACCTTGTTCTGCAGGATAAAGTACTGAGCTGATCTAACAGGATCTGCCCCCCGGCAGAGGCCGTATAGATCCGTACACGCAGGACCTGGATCAATAACTCTGCACGACCTGTCAGCTGGGGAGAGGTGAGAATTCCCCCGGCACACTGTGCATCTTACTGTGATCTAGTAGTATCCATGCCGAAGGACCACTTTATTTATAGCGTGCCTTCTACAATAGAACTCAATGCACTTAATACGGTATGAAAACGATGGACATAGCACAGAGGATTAGATCTGCATGTGACACCGAGATCGTGGTGATACTACAACAGGTGAGGCAGTTAGGTCATCAGTTGCTGGGATTATTTATCCCACCCACGCAGGCTCCAGGTGTGGCGGCCATGTTGGGCGCACTACAGGGGATCACACTGGGCAGAACAGGTGATACATGGAATCGATGACAAATAATGGGAGAGACGGAATTACTCGGTGCAGGCCTTGCCGTTTCCTCAGAGCCACGCATCGTACATGCTGCACGGAGCACCAGGCACAGCGGCCATGTTGGGTGCGCTACTCTGGTTACGGAGAACAAATAAGAGCTACTTGCAGATAAGATACACAAGGATGACATGGACAGTGACCAATAGGAATACTGCTGCGTAAATCATTGATAAAAGGACAACACACTATTAAATAAAAATATTTTAATCATCCTATTAAAATGAACGGTATAAAAAAAAATGAATAAATATTTCCTGCATGGACAATGAGAAATGGACACGGTAATATTATTAGCAGCAGCGTCAGTCGTACTGAGCAGGGACAGAAATTGGCTTCAATTCTCAGAACATGGAAATCCGCTTCCTCTCAGCTTCCCAGAACTTTCCCGGGAATTGGCAAGAAACATGAAACGCATTCTGAGCGGCGGTAATAACGCCGCGTTACCTAATTACTGGCATGGGAAACAAAGAAAGGACGAACCTTCGGGTATATAAAAATCATAAATAAATAAAACCAGTCTGTGCGGTGTTAGGAGTGAGTGACAGGCACATACGTGTATCACAGTCATGTCCTCTATAATGGAGGTATAAGGTGGGGTCACTGCTCCGCCAGGCCACGGTACTCATTCACCACTGAGTGCAGAGTATCGAACGCCCCATGGAAGTCGCCGTCTTCGCAGCCGTATCTCCGGTACCAGTGCAGATAGGCCCCTGCATCGTACATGGTGCGAGCTTTGTGCAACACACCACTCATCAGCTCGGTTGCACTGGAGTGATTGGCGCAGACTGTCAGCGAATGGCTGTGACATGAGGGGTCCAGGATATTCTGGGGGTCTACGGAACATTAGAACACAAAGTATGTAACCCATTGACTCATAATAATACATCTGACACTGCAAGTGATGCTCATAATACACAAACAAGATGCGTCACTGTAAGACGGGATGGGCCTTGTAGTTCCACAGCAGCTAGAGCGTTACAGAGATAGTATAAATCATATAATAACAGGCGATCCTGCAGTATCTGGCACTGGGAAGAGAGGATATTTCACAGTAATTTAAATGAATAAGATGAATCTATATTCATGTATATATATGTAAAGGTGAAAAAATAGAGAGCGCCACACACCTGGGAAATTTTTAGTTAATAGAAAATATTTTACTAAATATAAAAATCAAATACATATAAAAACAATGACAACAATATAATAAATTCAGCTCCTTATAAAATAGGGAAATGATCAAGATTTATCATCGGTAAGTCAGACTCCGCTCCAAACATATGCCTGATTTATTGAAGAGACAGAGCTCTATGAAGTGGTATCGCGTTAAATGAGTTCTTTCAAATAAATGTTAGTTCATTTGTAGTGAAATGACAAAGATTAGCGTGCCACTAAGTGTCCAATGACATAAGGTTTTTTCAATATTTAGTAAGGTGAGGGACCCTCAAAAGAATTTCTGCTCATACTACCTCTGTAGTTTAAGATGAATTGCCTCTCATATGCCTGCGGTCGCCAGGAGATGTTTTGTTCTTCCGTGCGGCTCAAACTACAACCCGCTAGGACGGTCAGCCGTGAACGGCGTGCCGCCGATGGATTGAGCAGGGAGTGAGCCCGCACTGACCTGATATGAATTTCCAGGTGCTCCGTTGAA
The DNA here is from genome assembly GCF_055691185.1 of Crinia signifera. Classification (NCBI taxonomy): domain Eukaryota; kingdom Metazoa; phylum Chordata; class Amphibia; order Anura; family Myobatrachidae; genus Crinia; species Crinia signifera. The sequence goes on from NC_139221.1 coordinate 5,766,990, forward strand.
GGCTTCCAGAGTTTAGCAGGTGCGAGGTCCACTTTCGCTGGATCGCGATGGTACGATTTTAGAGCGGCTGCTCGTAGTGACAGGCAGTCTGGGTAGAGAGATGGCAAGGTAGTCAGTGCCTTGCAAATATTCCTTGACGCGTTTCTCCGCTGTGGAACAATAGCGGTTTCATCAGAAGGGGATGAAACCGCTATTGTTCCACAGCGGAGAAACGCGTCAAGGAATATTTGCAAGGCACTGACTACCTTGCCATCTCTCTACCCAGACTGCCTGTCACTACGAGCAGCCGCTCTAAAATCGTACCATCGCGATCCAGCGAAAGTGGACCTCGCACCTGCTAAACTCTGGAAGCCTTCAACGGAGCACCTGGAAATTCATATCAGGTCAGTGCGGGCTCACTCCCTGCTCAATCCATCGGCGGCACGCCGTTCACGGCTGACCGTCCTAGCGGGTTGTAGTTTGAGCCGCACGGAAGAACAAAACATCTCCTGGCGACCGCAGGCATATGAGAGGCAATTCATCTTAAACTACAGAGGTAGTATGAGCAGAAATTCTTTTGAGGGTCCCTCACCTTACTAAATATTGAAAAAACCTTATGTCATTGGACACTTAGTGGCACGCTAATCTTTGTCATTTCACTACAAATGAACTAACATTTATTTGAAAGAACTCATTTAACGCGATACCACTTCATAGAGCTCTGTCTCTTCAATAAATCAGGCATATGTTTGGAGCGGAGTCTGACTTACCGATGATAAATCTTGATCATTTCCCTATTTTATAAGGAGCTGAATTTATTATATTGTTGTCATTGTTTTTATATGTATTTGATTTTTATATTTAGTAAAATATTTTCTATTAACTAAAAATTTCCCAGGTGTGTGGCGCTCTCTATTTTTTCACCTTTACATATATATACATGAATATAGATTCATCTTATTCATTTAAATTACTGTGAAATATCCTCTCTTCTCTTGCTACTATAGTCAATCTCCAGATTTGCATTTGGGAGCAGCCATATTACTATTCGACCCTTTAGGAAAATCTTTTGAATACCTTCATGTGTATAGATCAAAAGGTGGAGCAATTTTCTAATTATCTGCGCCTGATTGTTTCTGTTGTTTTATATAGTATCTGGCACTGACCTGTCCAGCAGTGGGTGGGGGAAGGGTTCCAGGGAACGCAGCGATACGCCTGGCGCAGCTTTAGCAGCACAGAGTCGCGGGACAGCATGAAGGAGTAGTCCTGGGAGTTCCGGGCGACGGCCAGTAAAGACAGGCTGTGATGCTGAGAGACAGTCAGCTAAGGAATGTACAGACAGACACTGGCCTACAGTTACAGTGCTGGGATCTAGCAGTTTGACCCACACACATACTCATATAACACATACACACATTCACGTATAAAACACGCATGCAGAGAGAGATTCGGGTGAGTGTGTTCAAACTGAAAATCTAAATCGCAGTGTAAAGGTGCCCATACATGGTACAATTATTGTATGCAATTTGGACTAGATCGCATCACATCACATACGTTTTACAATGTAATGAGAAGTGCAGCGTATACTTTTTATGCTGTGTGATGCGATGTGATGTACCGCATATGGGCACCTTAAGAATAAAGCAGCCAGTATTTACCCTGCACAGAAACAACATAACCCACCCAACTCTAACTCTCTCTGCACATGTTACATCTACCCCCCTGCAGTGCAGCATGGTTTTGTCCATCTGCTACTGGGAACATAGCCGTAGCACACCCACCCACATATAATACATATTACATACAGTATATAGAGCTATAACCAGTGCAGAGCGATGTGTGACAGACAGAACATTGCCTTAAGCACAGTTTGGTAAATACAGTAATTCCGGTATTTCTTAGAACAGTGCATCCTATGTGCTCATTGGACCTGGAATTAGCTCCAAGCATTGCAAATCCCTGCACATTTGGGTTTTCTGACCATTACAGAGACCACAATAATAAGCTTTGCCAGCAGAGGAATACTGTATCTCACTTTGCTAAATGTCCAAATATGTCCTAACTAGTGTGCCAGATCAAAGCAAAAGCTTCGCAAGCTGGTAAGGTAGCTAACGTGAGAGAGAAATAGATGTAGTTTTACTTGCTGCCAACATATGGCAGTGTTTCGGTGACACACAGACATTAGACATATATATAGATCAGTGGTGTAAAACTCACGGCCCTCCAGCAGATGTGGAACTACACATCCCAAGCATGCCCTGCCACAGTTTTAGCAATCCATTATATAAAATCTGTGGCAGGGCATGCTGGGACGTGCAGTTCCACAGCAGCTGGAGGGACATGCGTTTGACATCACTGGTATAGATGATATGTGCATATAGCTGGATAAGATGTGAGTGTTAATAGAATAGTGTCAGTGTGAGTGTTAATAGAATAAGCAGAAACTAAAACTGCATGTAAGACATGATTGCGTGCGGCGGTTATTAGTCTGATATAGCCCCGAGAGCTATATGCTCTCAATATTGGGTGATCTGTTAATGTGTCAATAAATAATGACCAGCGCGTGAACATTTAGTATTCAACAGGTTGGGGGCTCGTCCGGGATACATAGATTCACCTTGTTTGAACTCATATGGCCCTTTTACTGGTTCACTCGCAAAGCCAAATTCCTTCTCAAATGGACAAAACCACTTGCACTGCAAGGGGGCAGATTTTACATGTGCAGAGAGAATTAGATTTTGTGGGTTTTACTATAAAGTGAGATCTATATTGCAGTGTAAAAAGTAGGCAGTCAGTAATTTCCCTGCACAGAAACAATATAACTCACCCAAATTGAATTCTCTCTGCAAAAGTTACATCTGCCCCCCCCCCAGGTGAAGCAGATTGAGGGCCGATATCTGCAAAATAACTTTTGTACCTACAGGTGGCTCAGGAACACATTCATACCTGGTTGCTAGGCGGCTAACAGGTTAACACGGCCCCTCAATGCAAGCCCCCTGCCGTCCGAATCACTTTGCAGGGCTACAAACGGATGTGGGTAAGTTACCATCAAATGATTTCTCCTCCTCTGCCCAGCGCTCGCGGCCATCGTATGGCTCAGGAGTCACTCCGCAGCTGCTTGTAGTGATGCAAAATGAGGGCAGGTGCCAACGTCATCCACCCACCACAAGCGGGCAGGGGAATGCCTGCCAATCATTTCTATAGGCACACTCATGAAACGCTGGGGGTTCAAACAGGAACGCCCTCTGCCTGGCAATCAGGCTGCGAACACCCTGGTGAAGCACTAGCAGCTGGGGCCTACGCATTCACATTCGCACCATTGGTGCAAATATTCCGGTCACTTCTACTGGCCAAAGACACTTGGAGGGTGACATTAAAGACACAGAAAGACGTATGTGCATTTCTAGGCACGTCACAATCTGCAGACTATGGATAACAGGGTTTTCTTCAATAACTCTTCCCTTACAGCAATTCATTTTTCAGGATAAACCTCAAATGGTAATGGTCACAGACACAGTGTCAGGTGCTGGTAAGTATCGGTCTGGTTAACAATGGTCAGTCTGGGGACCGAAGGTACAAGATAATATCAGACTGGTCACTAATGGTCTGTCTGGGTGCTGATGGTACAGGGTAATATCGGACTGGTTATCAATGGTCAGTCTAGGATCCGATGGTACAGGGTAATATTGGACTGGTTATCAATGGTCTGTCTGGGTACTGATGGTACAAGCCGATGGTCGGTCTGAACACCGATGGAGCAGGTTGATATTGGGCTGAGTACCAATGTTCAGTGCGGGAACTGATGGTACAAGCTGTTATCGGACTGGTTACCAATAGTCGGTCTGGAACCAACGGTAACAGGTAATAATCGGACTAGTTAACAATGGTCGGTCTGGGTACAGATGGTCGGAGCTGATATCAGGCTGGGTACCATATTAGCCAGAAATGGCATACAGCGTTACCGGGAAATCAGCATAAGGATACAAGATGTCCATGCGGATCAGCGCGCGGAACGCTCTGCACAACTGCACTGGTCACTTTATCCCAGGAGGCCGGGCCCCTGCGGAATACAGAAAATGGTGAAGGGAAAACTGCTTAGAGCAGGGCTGGGCAACACCGGCCCTCCAGATGTTGATGAACCCAGCATGCGTTGCATCAGTTTCAGCATGGCCACATAGCAAAACTAATGCAAAGCATCCTGGGATGTGTAGTTGTGAGGACCCCGGGACTTATGCCTCTTGCATAGCCCCCGCTGGGTCCTTCCGAGTTCCAATGATCGCACAGGAATACACAATAGCAAAGGTACAAAAGTATTACCTTTATTTTACACACGGGTTATACATGTAAAATCAGCAATTACAGTCTATATACATTATATACAGAAAGGCCATCAGTATTAGTCACGTTATCAGAACCTTACCACGTTACCTTCAGATTAAGCTCAGATGGGCAGGACACGCTAGTCCATGACTCCCAGCGCTGACTCTCATTCACATCTCTCTTCTCCCCTGCAAACCCCAACTTACATCCCAAAGGCACCCCTCTCCCCCTCCCTCAGGAATTCTTAACCCTTCCTATGCTGGGTGCAGTTGCATGAATGTAACAGGGTCTCCTATTACCTGTCCAGGGGCTGATTAACTCACTCCGTTCATCTGGCTTTGAAGCTTGTGTATGTGAGGGATTTCACACCTTCATGTACACAGATCTCTTCTCTGGAGACTGACCCTGGTGTTATCCATCCTTTAGCTTCTTGTTATTTGGGGGGGAAGTGTATGTCTCTGCCACTACCTGTTGTCTCTGTTACTAAACAGCCTATAAAGAGGCCCTTTGATCCCTGAACCAAAAACTATACACAAACTGACCAGATTCTAATCTAAGCGTTTGGTCACTTCTAGCCGGACCATTTGTCTCCACATATACAGTTGCATTATTTGAGTAATATACATTTGGGAAGACTGCCATAATTAACTTCATAGTCACAAATCCCTTATTCATGATACCATCGCAGTTTACTAAGAACAGGACCAGGACGTAACCACGGGCAACGCTGATCCTCCCTCCCAGTTTCTCCTGTGCCCAGAAAACTATCTTCTTGCCTTCATATGCATATGTAACAGTATGGGATAAAGTATACAACGCTTTGGGAAGGTATTACAGTCATTTACATAACATGAGGGAATATTTCCCTCCAGTAGCACACATACTCAGCCTAATGGAATAACCTGTTTGGATTATTCAGTATAACATCCTATTATTGTCCAACATACAGCCCTGTGATGTCCCCTGTATACAGCAGTCTGGGGAACACAGCTCAGATATGAATACAGTCAGTGATAATATCCGATTATCACCAGCATTTTGCGATTCTCTTGCTGAAGCGCAGAAAGAGGCGGGAGAACAACATATGACAGCAAGGGGCGTGGCCTGGTTTCGTCACAGTAGTTCATTAACATCTGGAGGGCCGGTGTTGCCCAGCCCTGGCTTAGAGGGTAATCCCACCTGGTGACAAGCCAACCCCCATCCCCCCTAGCATTACTACCTCATTACCTCTGCACTGGAAGGGGCCCCTATTCCCTATGTCAGGGTCCCAGGACGGTCCTAGTGGGGTGATGGCTGAAGCTGGGCTTGTGGACATTGGTGACGGTGGTAACATGAGAATGGCCAACACAGGGCTCTGCTTGTGGCCTACTTATACCAGCTTCAGGACATTATAAGATGATACTTCTGCCCCACAAGCAGGAATGCCCATGTCTGGGGTGCCACCACTGCCCGCTGCTGTACAGTCCCCTACCCGCAGATGGCATGACACTAGTCTTTTCTTGCTAGCATCAGAGGCCTAAGGGGGTTATTCAGACCTGATCGCTGTTGTGTGATTTTGCAAGGCGACCGATTATCAAATGACTGTGGGATACAGCGCGCATGCATGGCGCCAAACAGCAAGAAAAAATGGGATTTGTGTACTTACCGTTAAATCCTTTTCTCCGATTCCACAGGTGGCACTGGAGATCTACAGTGGGGAATAGAGGGCGACCACTAGGAGCTTGGGCACTATAAAAAAATTACACAGAGTGGCTAGCTCCTCCCCTCTACTTCCCCCTACCCGGCAGTCTAAAGAATGTGCCCGGAGGAGGCTGGAAGATGCAACATACTTCCGAGAGGAGGATCACCAACCACATACAACATACATTCTAGAAATCGTAGAACAGAAGAATATTAGAAAATTCAGTCAAACAGAGACAACCAAACACTTGAATAGAACAGAGGCCTTTGTAGACAACTTCGAATGACCCTGTGATAACTGTAATGAATACCAGAAGACCTTTAAAAGGTAGCAGCGCCGGGAGGGCGTCCAGTGCCACCTGTGGAATCGGAGAAAAGGATTTAACGGTAAGTACACAAATCCCATTTTCTCCTTCATCCACCAGGTGGCACTGGAGATCTACAGTGGGGACGTCCCAGAGCTCCCATCCCGGGTGGGAAGGCGCTGAGATCTTTCCAACACTGCCCGGCCAAACTGGGAAGCTTGAGCCGCAAAAGTATCAAACCGGTAAAATTTGATAAATGTTCTATGTCCCGACCAGGTGGCGGCCCTACACAATTGAAGTACCGACACGCCTCGGGCAGCCGCCCATGAAGGGCCTACAGACCTTGTAGAGTGTGCCGTAATCGTCGGAGGAGGCACCTGAGATGCCGTCAGGTATGCCTGTCTGATTGCAAGACGAATCCACCTGGCTAAGGCCTGCTTGGAGGCCGGCCAACCTCTTTTGGACATGTCATAAAGAACAAATAGAGAATCAGTCTTCCTCAGGGAAGCTGTCCTGGAGGTGTAAATTCTGAGGGCCCTTACCACATCCAGGTATTTTGAATCACTGGAGTCCTCTGTAAACGCAGGCACCACAATGGGCTGGTTTATATGGAAAGAGGACACCACCTTTGGGAGGAAGGATGCCTTCGTCCGTAATTCTGCTCTGTCCTCATGGAAAACCAGGAAAGGCGGGCGGCATGATAATGCGCTTAAGTCTGAAACCCGCCTAGCTGACGCTAACGCCACAAGAAGAACTGTTTTCCAGGTTAGATATTTTAACTCCACTTCTTCCAACGGCTCAAACAGTGGAGACTGAAGGAAAGAGAGAACTAAATCTAGATCCCATGGTGAGGTGGGATTTCGAAAAGGTGGTTGAATCCTCAACACTCCCTGGAAAAAGGTCTGCACCTGAGGTAGTAGTGCTATCTTCCTCTGGAAATAGATGGAAAGTGCCGAAACTTGGACCTTCAGGGATCCCAGGCGTAATCCTGCTGTGAGACCCGCCTGGAGAAAGAGCAGCAGACGCGGCAGTTTAAAGTATCTAGGTGATACTTGACGGCTCTCGCACCACGAAATGTATGCCCTCCATATACGATAGTAATGAATGGAGGTGACTTCCTTCCTTGCTCGTAACATAGTAGGAATCACTGCTGAAGGAATCCCGGCTCTTCTTAGGATTGACCTCTCAGTAGCCAGGCCGTCAAATGAAGCCGCTGTAAGTCCGGATGGACGAAGGGACCTTGTGACAGCAGGTCTTGTTGTAGCGGTAGAGGCCACGGCTCGTCTACCAGTAGAGCTGTGAGCGTGGTGTACCACGACCTGCGAGGCCAGTCCGGTGCTATTAGCAGCACCGTGACTGGTTCTCTGCGAATGCGCTGAAGAATCCGCGGTAACATCGGAAATGGAGGGAAGATGTAAACAAACTGGTAATGCCAGGGCATCGTGAGTGCATCTACCCCCTCTGCTGCCGGATCCCGTGTCCGAGCACAGTATCTCGGAAGCTGGTGGTTGTTGCGGGAGGCCATCAGGTCTATTTGTGGACAACCCCAGCGATGGATCAGACTCTGAAAAACCTGCTGATGAAGCTTCCATTCTCCTTGGTGAATGTTGTGACGACTGAGGTAGTCCGCTTCCCAGTTCTCTACTCCCGGGATGAAAACTGCTGAAATTGCTCTGAGGTGTTCCTGTGCCCAGAGTAATATTCTGCTGACCTCCTTCATTGCGGTCCGACTGCGTGTTCCTCCCTGCTTGTTTACATATGCCACTGCTGTGGCATTGTCGGACTGTACTCTGACGGCTCTGTTTTGAAGCAAGTCTGCCGCCTCCAGCAATGCGTTGTATATTGCTCTGAGTTCTAGGATGTTTATCGGGAGTAAGGCTTCCAGAGGGGACCACAGACCCTGGAACTGATGTTCGAGTACGACTGCCCCCCACCCCCGGAGGCTGGCATCCGTGGTGAGAATCGTCCAGTCCCATATTCCGAATCTTTTTCCTTGATTGAGATTTTGTGAATTGAGCCACCACGCCAATGATAGGCGCGCCCGAGGAGATAGAGTTATTCTCCGATGGAGCGTGAGATGGGAACCTGACCACTGATTGAGTAGGCAGAGTTGAAGAGGTCTTGAGCGAAACCGTCCGTATTGAATCGCTTCGAATGTTGCTACCATTTTTCCCAACAGACGGACGCACAGGAAAACTGTGACCCGTCTGTGTTGTAGCACCAACCGGACCAGGGCTTGAAGTGACGCAATCTTGTCCTCTGGCAGGAAGATCTTCTGTTGGACTGTGTCCAGCATCATTCCGAGGAACAGTAACCTCTGTGTTGGCTGGAGTTGAGATTTCTGATAATTGAGCATCCAGCCGTGGCGTATCAGTATCTCCTGTGTACGCTCTATGTTGGAATGAAGGATGGCTGCCGACGGCGCCTTCAGAAGCAGATCGTCGAGATATGGCACTATCGAAATCCCTTGGGATCTGAGAAGTTGCATCATCACCGCCATGATCTTTGTAAAGATCCGGGGTGCCGATGAAAGTCCGAAGGGTAGAGCTTGGAACTGAAAGTGATCGTCTCTGATGGCGAATCTTAGAAACGCCTGATGAGGCGGCCAAATTGGTATGTGCAGGTAGGCGTCCTTGATGTCTAAGGACACCAAGAACTCCTCCGGCTCCAAACCTGCTATGACCGACTGTAACGATTCCATTCTGAACTTCACCACTCTCAGGTAAGGGTTGAGATGTTTCAGATTCAGAATTGGACGTGTGGAGCCGTCTGGCTTCGGCACGAGGAAAAGGGTCGAATAAAAACCCTGAGTTCTCTGCTCCGGCGGGACTGGGATGATTACGCCCATTCCCCTGAGCTTGTGAACTGCCTGCAGGAGGGCTGTTGCTTTGTCTGGAGAAGCTGCCAAACCGGTTGTGAAAAATCGGTTTGGGGGCTTCCTTTGAAAGTCTATCCTGCAACCGTGGGTCACAGCTTCTGTGACCCAAGCATCCTGACAGGATAGACTCCAGACCTGATGATAGAGACGCAGCCGCGCCCCCACCCTGGAGTCTCCTGAGTGGGGCTGAGGTAAGTCATGCTGCTGGCTTTGGGGCCGGCTTGGGGTCCTGGGGAGCTGCGGAAGCAACACCTCTACCCCGACCTCTGTAACCTCTGCCACCCGAGAGGCCACCCCTCGCGCGGCCCCGGAACCTTGCCGTAGGGCGAAAGGACCGAAAGGACGGTCCCTGAAAGGGCCTTCTAGGCGGAGCGGGAGGCGCTGCGGAAGGTAAGAAAGATGACTTCCCCCCTGTGGCCTGGGAAATCATCTTGTCTAATTCTGGTCCAAATAGACACTCCCCCTGAAAGGGCAGTGCCTCCACTGCTCTTTTGGATTCCGCGTCTGCCTGCCATTGGCGTAGCCAGAGGGCTCTGCGGGCCGAAATGGACAGAGCGGAGATGCGGGACGCCAAAACACAAACATCCGAAGATGCTTCTACCAGATAAGCAGCGGCTTCTTTAATGTGGTCCGCTAAGGCCACTAACTCACCAGTTGCGGGATCATCGCCGAGATTTTCCTGAATCTGGGTTGCCCAGGCCTCCATTGCCTTGTTCACCCAACATCCCACTTGTGCAGGACGTTGAATCAATCCCGCCGCCGTGTAGATGTTCTTAAGAGTGTTCTCAAGTTTTTTATCAGAAGTTTCCTTCAACGAATATGTTCCCGGTATCGGGAGCACTGTCTTCTTAGAGAGACGGGAGACCGATGTATCCACGGCCGGTGGGGTCTCGCATAATTTCCTACTGTCTGCAGGAAAAGGATATGCTGTTAGAAACCTGTTAGAGACCTGGAAACGTTTATCTGGATGAAGCCATGCATCCCTTAAATGTTGATCTAATTCCTCAGATACGGGGAAAGCGGCCGCCTGCTTGCGACGCTTGCCAAACATCTGAGGGCGATCTGGCAGAGTAATTTCGTCGTCTACCCTTAGGGTTGACTTCACCTTAGCGATGAGGTCTTCTAACCCCTGAGAAACCGGCTCAGGAGCTGGTTGTACCTGTACCAAATCCACCGGGTCAGTGTCAGGATATTGACCCTCCTCGAGGTGAGGCATGTCATCGTCTGACCCATATGTGTGAAATCTATCAGTGAGCAGATTGCGCTCATTAGGCAAGCTGGGCGGAGCTATTGGGTCCGCATCCCTAGGGTTAAGTGCCCTAGTTAATGATTCCACTGCTGAGGTTAATTCAGCCTGTTGGGACCTAGCGGTCTCTCTATCCTTATGAGAGGCTGATATTTCAGCAGATAAATGTGAAATCACTTGTGTCAATTGAGAAGCCCACACAGGGACCTCCTGCTGGGGTGCAGTCGGGGAGTCAGAACATTCTACACAAAGTACTGCTCCTTCCACCTGCGGGGTGAATTTATCCTGACATCTTTTACATGTCACCTTTTTTGTAGAACCCCCAGCCATAATCACTCTTACAGATAAAGTAAAGTATAGCAAGAATCAGTGTAGAACAGGTAGGGTGAGACAGAGGAGAATGAGCACCCACCAGTCAGATCTGCCCCCAGCGATAGAAACCTGCAGGGCTCTGACAATAATTTGACACAGCCCTTGCTCGCTAGCCTTACCTCTATCACCCCACTGTATACTCACAGACCTGGGTGATAAGAGGTCCTCGGTAGGGCTGTACACACTCCCAGCGGCAGGACGCGGCTAAGCAGTGCTCCGGAGCTGCAGTAATGGCGCCGGTGTGAGGAGAACGCAGGGGAAGCTGGGAAATCCTCCCGCGCGCCATAGCTCCGCCCCCCGACTACAGCGCGCTTAATAACGCCGCTGTGTATAGCACCGCCATTACGCCCGGCCCCCCCTTGATAGCAGGGAGCCGGGCTCTACTCACCCTGCCTCGCTGACCGGTGGCGGTGGGCTGTGCGGACCGGACGCGGCCGCAAGCGACGGCGTCCAGTCACTCTGGGACGGTGGTCCCAGGAGCCGGGGACCCCACGCAGACCGCAAGCAGTGGCGTCGGGGTCCCCTCCGGCAGCTCCCACGACGCAGACAGGCAGCCGGCAGACGCTGCCTGTCTGTCCTCAGTGTATAAAGTTGAATAATTAACATATATAAAATAAAAAAAATCTTCATTTGCCCTGCGAGGGCAAACTGTTGCACCCAGCTCCCCGGGCACATTCTAAGACTGCCGGGTAGGGGGAAGTAGAGGGGAGGAGCTAGCCACTCTGTGTAATTTTTTTATAGTGCCCAAGCTCCTAGTGGTCGCCCTCTATTCCCCACTGTAGATCTCCAGTGCCACCTGGTGGATGAAGGAGAAAGCTGCATTTTTTTTTTAAATTCACAATCCGACCGCGATTTGACTGATCGGAAGTCGCTGTTTCTGGGTGTCACACAGCCATTTTCGGGGAGGGTCTGTGACATCAGCATGTCTCTGTGGAAGCGTCCGGGTTCCGCTCACTTGCACAGACTGGGAAATCATTAGATGGTGAGTGAGCGGTCAATGTATTTGCAGAACAGCTATCGTTTCACAAGCCACACACACTGGCTTCCCCGGGGGCGGGATTTCACTCTGTCCGGACGGCATCTATCTAATCACACGGCTCTGCAACTTCACCCAACAGCGATCAGGCCTGAATTAGGCCCCAATTTGGGGCATTTGGGAGCAGATATCATAGAAGTGCTACTGCCCCTCCAACTCTATGGTACCCAGAGTCAGATTACCACAGCTCGACTACCAGCGAGTGCTTCCTAGATTACATCACACTGGCAAAGTGACGCTAGTCGCACCTCGCTCTCCCGGCAGTTGCGCCAATCACCTCTCCCCAGTACGTACGAGTCATTACTGCGCCACCTATCCTGATGCAGAAACAGAGGTGCCTCTCCCGGCAGCTGCGCCAATCGCCTCTCCCCAGTACGTACGAGTCATTACTGCGCCACCTATCCTGATGCAGAAACAGAGGTGCCTCCCCCCCCAGCTGCGCCAATCGCCTCTCCCCAGTACGTACGAGTCATTACTGCGCCACCTATCCTGATGCAGAAACAGAGGTGCCTCCCCCCCAGCTGCGCCAATCGCCTCTCCCCAGTACGTACGAGTCATTACTGCGCCACCTATCCTGATGCAGAAAAGGAGGTGCCTCTCCCGGCAGCTGCGCCAATCACCTCTCCCCAGTACGTACGAGTCATTACTGCGCCACCTATCCTGATGCAGAAACAGAGGTGCCTCTCCCGGCAGCTGCACCAATCGCCTCTCCCCAGTACGTACGAGTCATTACTGCGCCACCTATCCTGATGCAGAAACAGAGGTGCCTCTCCCGGCAGCTGCGCCAATCGCCTCTCCCCAGTACGTACGAGTCATTACTGCGCCACCTATCCTGATGCAGAAACAGAGGTGCCTCTCCCGGCAGCTGCGCCAATCGCCTCTCCGCCAGTACGTACGAGTCATTATTGCGCCACCTATCCTGATGCAGAAACAGAGGTGCCTCTCCCGTCAGCTGCGCCAATCGCCTCTCCCCAGTACATACGAGTCATTACTGCGCCACCTATCCTGATGCAGAAACAGAGGTGCCTCTCCCGGCAGCTGCGCCAATCGCCTCTCCCCAGTACATACGAGTCATTACTGCGCCACCTATCCTGATGCAGAACCAGAGGTGCCTCTCCCGGCAGCTGTGCCAATCGCCTCTCACCAGTACGTACGAGTCATTACTGCGCCACCTATCCTGATGCAGAAACAGAGGTGCCTCTCCCGGCAGCTGCGCCAATCGCCTCTCCCCAGTACGTACGAGTCATTACTGCGCCACCTATCCTGATGCAGAACCAGAGGTGCCTCTCCCGGCAGCTGTGCCAATCGCCTCTCCCCAGTACGTACGAGTCATTACTGCGCCACCTATCCTGATGCAGAACCAGAGGTGCCTCTCCCGGCAGCTGTGCCAATCGCCTCTCACCAGTACGTACGAGTCATTACTGCGCCACCTATCCTGATGCAGAAACAGAGGTGCCTCTCCCGGCAGCTGCGCCAATCGCCTCTCCCCAGTACATACGAGTCATTACTGCGCCACCTATCCTGATGCAGAAACAGAGGTGCCTCTCCCGGCAGCTGCGCCAATCGCCTCTCCCCGGTACGTACGAGTCATTACTGCGCCACCTATCCTGATGCAGAAACAGAGGTGCCTCTCCCGGCAGCTGCACCAATCGCCTCTCCCCAGTACGTACGAGTCATTACTGCGCCACCTATCCTGATGCAGAAACAGAGGTGCCTCTCCCGGCAGCTGCGCCAATCGCCTCTCCCCAGTACGTACGAGTCATTACTGCGCCACCTTTCCTGATGCAGAAACAGAGGTGCCTCTCCCGGCAGCTGCGCCAATCGCCTCTCCCCAGTACGTACGAGTCATTACTGCGCCACCTATCCTGATGCAGAAACAGAGGTGCCTCTCCGGGCAGCTGCGCCAATCGCCTCTCCCCAGTACGTACGAGTCATTACTGCGCCACCTATCCTGATGCAGAAACAGAGGTGCCTCTCCCGGCAGCTGCGCCAATCGCCTCTCCCCAGTACGTACGAGTCATTACTGCGCCACCTATCCTGATGCAGAACCAGAGGTGCCTCTCCCGGCAGCTGTGCCAATCGCCTCTCCCCTAGTACGTACGAGTCATTACTGCGCCACCTATCCTGATGCAGAAACAGAGGTGCCTCTCCCGGCAGCTGCGCCAATCGCCTCTCCCCAGTACGTACGAGTCATTACTGCGCCACCTATCCTGATGCAGAAACAGAGGTGCCTCTCCCGGCAGCTGCGCCAATCGCCTCTCACCAGTACGTACGAGTCATTACTGCGCCACCTATCCTGATGCAGAAACAGAGGTGCCTCTCCCGGCAGCTGCGCCAATCGCCTCTCCCCAGTACGTACGAGTCATTACTGCGCCACCTATCCTGATGCAGAAACAGAGGTGCCTCTCCCGGCAGCTGCGCCAATCACCTCTCCCCAGTACGTACGAGTCATTACTGCTCCACCTATTCTGATGCAGAAACAGAGGTGCCTCTCCCGGCAGCTGCGCCAATCGCCTCTCCCCAGTACGTACGAGTCATTACTGCGCCACCTATCCTGATGCAGAAACAGAGGTGCCTCTCCCGGCAGCTGCGCCAATCGCCTCTCCCCAGTACGTACGAGTCATTACTGCGCCACCTATCCTGATGCAGAAACAGAGGTGCCTCTCCCGGCAGCTGCGCCAATCGCCTCTCCCCAGTACGTACGAGTCATTACTGCGCCACCTATCCTGATGCAGAAACAGAGGTGCCTCTCCCGGCAGCTGCGCCAATCGCCTCTCCCCAGTACGTACGAGTCATTACTGAGCCACCTATCCTGATGCAGAAACAGAGGTGCCTCTCCCGGCAGCTGCGCCAATCGCCTCTCCCCAGTACGTACGAGTCATTACTGCGCCACCTATCCTGATGCAGAAACAGAGGTGCCTCTCCCGGCAGCTGTGCCAATCGCCTCTCCCCAGTACGTACGAGTCATTACTGTGCCACCTATCCTGATGCAGAACCAGAGGTGCCTCTCCCGTCAGCTGCGCCAATCGCCTCTCCCCAGTACATACGAGTCATTACTGCGCCACCTATCCTGATGCAGAAACAGAGGTGCCTCTCCCGGCAGCTGCGCCAATCGCCTCTCCCCAGTACGTACGAGTCATTACTGCGCCACCTATACTGATGCAGAAACAGAGGTGCCTCTCCAGGCAGCTGCGCCAATCACCTCTCACCAGTACGTACGAGTCATTACTGCGCCACCAATTCCGGATGCAGAACCAGAGGTGCCTCTCCGGGCAGCTGCGCCAATCGCCTCTCCCCAGTACGAACGAGTCATTACTGCGCCACCTATCCTGATGCAGAAACAGAGGTGCCTCTCCCCAGTACGTACGAGTCATTACTGCGCCACCTATCCTGATGCAGAAACAGAGGTGCCTCTCCCGGCAGCTGCGCCAATCACCTCTCCCCAGTACGTACGAGTCATTACTGCGCCACCTATCCTGATGCAGAAACAGAGGTGCCTCTCCCGGCATCTGCGCCAATCGCCTCTCCCCAGTACGTACGAGTCATTACTGCGCCACCTTTCCTGATGCAGAAACAGAGGTGCCTCTCCCGGCAGCTGCGCCAATCACCTCTCCCCAGTACGTACGAGTCATTACTGCGCCACCTATCCTGATGCAGAAACAGAGGTGCCTCTCCCGGCAGCTGCACCAATCGCCTCTCACCAGTACGTACGAGTCATTACTGCGCCACCTATCCTGATGCAGAAACAGAGGTGCCTCTCCCGGCAGCTGCGCCAATCGCCTCTCCCCAGTACGTACGAGTCATTACTGCGCCACCTATCCTGATGCAGAACCAGAGGTGCCTCTCCCGGCAGCTGTGCCAATCGCCTCTCCCCAGTACGTACGAGTCATTACTGCGCCACCTATCCTGATGCAGAACCAGAGGTGCCTCTCCCGGCAGCTGTGCCAATCGCCTCTCACCAGTACGTACGAGTCATTACTGCGCCACCTATCCTGATGCAGAAACAGAGGTGCCTCTCCCGGCAGCTGCGCCAATCGCCTCTCCCCAGTACGTACGAGTCATTACTGCGCCACCTATCCTGATGCAGAAACAGAGGTGCCTCTCCCGGCAGCTGCACCAATCGCCTCTCACCAGTACGTACGAGTCATTACTGCGCCACCTATCCTGATGCAGAAACAAAGGTGCCTCTCCCGGCAGCTGCGCCAATCGCCTCTCCCCAGTACGTACGAGTCATTACTGCGCCAGCTATCCTGATGCAGAACCAGAGGTGCCTCTCCCGACAGCTGTGCCAATCGCCTCTCCCCAGTACGTACGAGTCATTACTGCGCCACCTATCCTGATGCAGAACCAGAGGTGCCTCTCCCCAGTACGTACGAGTCATTACTGCGCCATTGATCCCAATTTGCTGAATGCATGATGGAGAAGGACGCAGATTACACATCACCAGATCCGATGTTTGAAGCTTACTCATACAGTATAGATATTTATTAATTAGGAGATTGGAACCGTATGGTTCCTTTAAGCCCTAAACAAAGCTGTGGTTCAGCAAGGTGTGCAGGGCCCTGCGAGGGGTTAATCAGCTCTCACCCACCTGCTGCGGACTTGGGACGTGTGGAGGAATTTCATGGTGGACATGGGACACAGAGTCCGGAGGAGCTCCCAGGGTTCCAATCCGATGCTCACTGAGCTGTTGCAGAGAAACAGTCTATGTAAACAGGCCTCAGACAGGAATTGTTAGTACATCTCACGTAGTCTCTGGCATGTAAGGGATCGCACACAAGCAGCGGATTGGCGTTACTAGAACATATACACATAGGATTGTATATATATTTTATATCTTACACTCTGGACCTTATTCTGGTGCAGCAAATTGCTTATTCACCGTCCCGTTCACACCTAGCAGTGCGGGGGGGGGGGGGGGTTTGGTGAGGGGCTGCGCACATGGAAATGGCCAGCGGTTCATGGGTGTTCCCGTGTAAATGCGCCGGTGATGTGGGTGCGGGGGGGGGGGGGAAGGCGGGCACCTGGCGTCAGCTGCCCGCCCTCTTCCCATAAAGGGAGCCTGGACATCTAAGACACCAGAGATCTGCGAGTGATTGGACGGTGACCATCGAATGATTTTGTCCCCGCATGCCAGCCTGCAGATGGAGGCCTATGCTAAATACCCATTCGCATGCGTGCGAGCAGGGGCGGGCATATATGACACGCAAAGCAGCAGATTTAGCAGCATTGCGTGTCAACCAGAATCACCCCCTCTGTAACGCTGTGCTACAGAGGGGCCGCTAGTGGCGCAAGAGGCGGTACCTTCTCGTCTTGAGGGAGTACACTGGATACAGGAGGCCGGCCACGCAGGAGGCAATGTGTGTGTTCATGGAGGTGAGGGACACAGATGGCGGCAGGCCAGACATGCTGCACGTCTTCTTCTCACCAGCAGAGGCCGCTCTCTTCATCACCTCATCATTGTGGAAGAGGAGGACTCCATCGCAGAACCTGATAGAGGGGACACAGGTCAGCATGGATGTCACTTCCCTATGGGAACATCTCCTAACCGGCAGCCCCGACGTGTATCAGGCGACTGATTATCTGTTATACGGTAAATAAGTAGCCAGTCGCCTCAATCCAGCGACTTCTCCCCAAACCCCAACACGATGCTCCTATCCTGAGATCCTGCCTCACCTCTGCAACCAGGCCAGGCACAGCAGCGAGTTATAATGCTGGAGGGGGGAGTCACCCGTCTGGTGGGGGGCCGCAGTGACAGACAGGATGTAGCCCGCAGGGTAGGTGTCTCGGATCTCCTCACACAGGCGGGATCCCAGTCCTGAGGACGATATATACCATACACAATGAGCCTATGTACTATTCCTCCACAGAGGACACCCCTTCCCCATACATACCAGAGCCGGTACCCCCGCAGAGGCTGTGCAGGATCACTGTGCCACTATAACAGTCTCTCCGTTCCACCTCCTTGCGGACACTCTCCATGGTCCTGTCCAGCAGACTCTTCTCCGCGCTGCCACCGACGCCTTGGTATCCTGAGGACACAATGGAGAAGCTACCAACATAATAATGGATCCGACTCAGGTATGGGATGATCCAGGCGTGATTGTGCCCTTACCATAGGCCCAGTTGTTCCCTCTCCCTCTTTGTCCCACAATGATATTGGCGTCTCGGAAATATCTGCAGATAACACAAGCCATCAGTGTAGAACTCCCGCAGCCCGGCCACCTTACCAATACGTCACACATACCCTAACACATGCCATCAGTGTACAACTCCCACAGCCCGGCCACCTTACCAATAAGTCACACATACCCCAACACAAGCCGTCAGTGTACAACTCCCACAGCCCGGCCACCTTACCAATAAGTCACACATACCCTAACACAAGCCATCAGTGTACAACTCCCACAGCCCGGCCACCTTACCAATAAGTCACACATACTCCAACACAAGCCATCAGTGTACAACTCCCACAGCCTGGCCACCTTACCAATAAGTCACACATACTCCAACACAAGCCATCAGTGTACAACTCCCACAGCCCGGCCGCCTCAGCAATAAGTCACACATACCCTAACACATGCCGTCAGTGTACAACTGCAACTCCCACAGCCCGGCCACCTTACCAATAAGTCACACATACCCTAACACATGCCGTCAGTGTACAGCTGCAACTCCCACAGCCCGGCCGCCTCAGCAATAAGTTACACATACCCCAACACATGCCGTCAGTGTACAGCTGCAACTCCCACAGCCCGGCCGCCTCAGCAATAAGTTACACATACCCCAACACATGCCGTCAGTGTACAGCTGCAACTCCCACAGCCCGGCCGCCTCAGCAATAAGTTACACATACCCCAACACATGCCGTCAGTGTACAGCTGCAACTCCCACAGCCCGGCCGCCTCAGCAATAAGTCACACATACCCTAACACATGCCGTCAGTGTACAACTCCCACAGCCCGGCCGCCTCAGAAATAAGTCACACATACCCTAACACATGCCGTCAGTGTACAACTCCCACAGCCCGGCCGCCTCAGCAATAAGTCACACATACCCCAACACAAGCCATCAGTGTACAACTCCCACAGCCCGGCCACCTCAGCAATAAATCACATATACCCTAACACATGCCGTCAGTGTACAACTCCCACAGCCCGGCCACCTCAGCAATAAATCACATATACCCTAACACATGCCGTCAGTGTACAGCTGCAACTCCCACAGCCCGGCCGCCTCAGCAATAAATCACACATACCCTAACACAAGCCGTCAGTGTACAACTCCCACAGCCCGGCCACCTTACCAATAAGTCACACATACCCCAACACAAGCCGTCAGTGTACAGCTGCAACTCCCACAGCCCGGCCACCTTACCAATAAGTCACACATACCCCAACACAAGCCGTCAGTGTACAGCTGCAACTCCCACAGCCCGGCCGCCTCAGAAATAAGTCACACATACCCTAACACATGCCATCAGTGTACAACTCCCACAGCCCGGCCGCCTCAGCAATAAGTCACACATACCCTAACACAAGCCGTCAGTGTACAACTCCCACAGCCCGGCCACCTTACCAATAAGTCACACATACCCTAACATAAGCCGTCAGTGTACAACTCCCACAGCCCGGCCACCTCAGCAATAAGTCACATATACCCTAACACAAGCCATCAGTGTACAACTCCCACAGCCCGGCCGCCTCAGCAATAAGTCACACATACCCTAACACAAGCCGTCAGTGTACAGCTCCCACAGCCCGGCCGCCTCAGCAATAAGTCACACATACCCTAACATAAGCCATCAGTGTACAACTCCCACAGCCCGGCCGCCTCAGCAATAAGTCACACATACCCTAACACATGCCGTCAGTGCACAGCTCCCACAGCCCGGCCGCTTCAGCAATAAGTCACACATACCCTAACATAAGCCATCAGTGTACAACTCCCGCAGCCCGGCCACCTTACCAATAAGTCACACATACCCTAACACAAGCCATCAGTGTACAACTCCCACAGCCCGGCCGCCTCAGCAATAAGTCACACATACCCTAACACATGCCGTCAGTGTACAACTCCCACAGCCCGGCCGCTTCAGCAATAAGTCACACATACCCTAACATAAGCCATCAGTGTACAACTCCCGCAGCCCGGCCGCCTCAGCAATAAGTCACACATACCCTAACATAAGCCGTCAGTGTACAACTCCCACAGCCCGGCCGCCTCAGCAATAAGTCACACATACCCTAACACAAGCCGTCAGTGTACAACTCCCACAGCCCGGCCGCCTCAGCAATAAGTCACACATACCCTAACACAAGCCGTCAGTGTACAACTCCCACAGCCCGGCCGCCTCAGAAATAAGTCACACATACCCTAACACATGCCATCAGTGTACAACTCCCACAGCCCGGCCGCCTCAGAAATAAGTCACACATACCCTAACACAAGCCGTCAGTGTACAACTCCCACAGCCCGGCCGCCTCAGCAATAAGTCACACATACCCTAACATAAGCCGTCAGTGTACAACTCCCACAGCCCGGCCGCCTCAGCAATAAGTCACACATACCCTAACATAAGCCGTCAGTGTACAACTCCCACAGCCCGGCCGCCTCAGCAATAAGTCACACATACCCTAACACAAGCCGTCAGTGTACAACTCCCACAGCCCGGCCGCCTCAGCAATAAGTCACACATACCCTAACACAAGCCGTCAGTGTACAACTCCCACAGCCCGGCCACCTTACCAATAAGTCACACATACCCTAACACATGCCGTCAGTGCACAGCTCCCACAGCCCGGCCGCCTCAGCAATAAGTCACACATACCCTAACATAAGCCATCAGTGTACAACTCCCACAGCCCGGCCACCTTACCAATAAGTCACACATACCCTAACACATGCCGTCAGTGCACAGCTCCCACAGCCCGGCCGCCTCAGCAATAAGTCACACATACCCTAACACATGCCGTCAGTGTACAACTCCCACAGCCCGGCCGCCTCAGCAATAAGTCACACATACCCTAACACATGCCGTCAGTGCACAGCTCCCACAGCCCGGCCGCCTCAGCAATAAGTCACACATACCCTAACATAAGCCGTCAGTGTACAACTCCCACAGCCCGGCCGCCTCAGCAATAAGTCACACATACCCTAACACAAGCCGTCAGTGTACAACTCCCACAGCCCGGCCGCCTCAGCAATAAGTCACACATACCCTAACACAAGCCGTCAGTGTACAACTCCCACAGCCGGGCCGCCTCAGCAATAAGTCACACATACCCAACAAAAGCCGTCAGTGTACAACTCCCACAGCCCGGCCACCTCAGCAATAAGTCACACATACCCTAACATAAGCCGTCAGTGTACAGCTGCAACTCCCACAGCCCGGCCGCCTCAGCAATAAGTCACACATACCCTAACACATGCCATCAGTGTACAACTCCCACAGCCCGGCCGCCTCAGCAATAAGTCACACATACCCTAACATAAGCCGTCAGTGTACAACTCCCGCAGCCCGGCCGCCTCAGCAATAAGTCACACATACCCCAACACAAGCCGTCAGTGTACAACTCCCACAGCCCGGCCGCCTCAGCAATAAGTCACACATACTCCAACACATGCCGTCAGTGTACAGCTGCAACTCCCGCAGCCCGGCCGCCTCAGCAATAAGTCACACATACCCTAACACATGCCGTCAGTGTACAACTCCCACAGCCCGGCCGCCTCAGAAATAAGTCACACATACCCTAACACATGCCATCAGTGTACAACTCCCACAGCCCGGCCGCCTCAGAAATAAGTCACACATACCCTAACACAAGCCATCAGTGTACAACTCCCACAGCCCGGCCGCCTCAGAAATAAGTCACACATACCCTAACACAAGCCGTCAGTGTACAACTCCCACAGCCCGGCCGCCTCAGCAATAAGTCACACATACCCTAACATAAGCCGTCAGTGTACAACTCCCACAGCCCGGCCGCCTCAGCAATAAGTCACACATACCCTAACATAAGCCGTCAGTGTACAACTCCCACAGCCCGGCCGCCTCAGCAATAAGTCACACATACCCTAACACAAGCCGTCAGTGTACAACTCCCACAGCCCGGCCGCCTCAGCAATAAGTCACACATACCCTAACACAAGCCGTCAGTGTACAACTCCCACAGCCCGGCCACCTTACCAATAAGTCACACATACCCTAACACATGCCGTCAGTGCACAGCTCCCACAGCCCGGCCGCCTCAGCAATAAGTCACACATACCCTAACATAAGCCATCAGTGTACAACTCCCACAGCCCGGCCACCTTACCAATAAGTCACACATACCCTAACACATGCCGTCAGTGCACAGCTCCCACAGCCCGGCCGCCTCAGCAATAAGTCACACATACCCTAACACATGCCGTCAGTGTACAACTCCCACAGCCCGGCCGCCTCAGCAATAAGTCACACATACCCTAACACATGCCGTCAGTGCACAGCTCCCACAGCCCGGCCGCCTCAGCAATAAGTCACACATACCCTAACATAAGCCGTCAGTGTACAACTCCCACAGCCCGGCCGCCTCAGCAATAAGTCACACATACCCTAACACAAGCCGTCAGTGTACAACTCCCACAGCCCGGCCGCCTCAGCAATAAGTCACACATACCCTAACACAAGCCGTCAGTGTACAACTCCCACAGCCGGGCCGCCTCAGCAATAAGTCACACATACCCAACAAAAGCCGTCAGTGTACAACTCCCACAGCCCGGCCACCTCAGCAATAAGTCACACATACCCTAACATAAGCCGTCAGTGTACAGCTGCAACTCCCACAGCCCGGCCGCCTCAGCAATAAGTCACACATACCCTAACACATGCCATCAGTGTACAACTCCCACAGCCCGGCCGCCTCAGCAATAAGTCACACATACCCTAACATAAGCCGTCAGTGTACAACTCCCGCAGCCCGGCCGCCTCAGCAATAAGTCACACATACCCCAACACAAGCCGTCAGTGTACAACTCCCACAGCCCGGCCGCCTCAGCAATAAGTCACACATACCCCAACACATGCCGTCAGTGTACAACTCCCACAGCCCGGCCACCTTACCAATAAGTCACACATACCCCAACACATGCCGTCAGTGTACAGCTGCAACTCCCGCAGCCCGGCCGCCTCAGCAATAAGTCACACATACCCCAACACATGCCGTCAGTGTACAACTCCCACAGCCCGGCCACCTTACCAATAAGTCACACATACCCCAACACATGCCGTCAGTGTACAGCTGCAACTCCCGCAGCCCGGCCGCCTCAGCAATAAGTCACACATACCCTAACACAAGCCGTCAGTGTACAACTCCCACAGCCCGGCTGCCTCACCAATAAGTCACACATACCCTAACACAAGCCGTCAGTGTACAACTCCCACAGCCCCACCGCCTCAGCAATAAGTCACACATACCCCAACACAAGCCGTCAGTGTACAACTCCCACAGCCCGGCCGCCTCAGCAATAAGTCACACATACCCTAACACAAGCCGTCAGTGTACAACTCCCGCAGCCCGGCCGCCTCACCAATAAGTCACACATACCCTAACACCCTGACTGGATACTGTGGGGCCGATTCAGGCCCGAATTTGGCCGCTGGCCGATAGTTTGGGGACTGTGCATGCACGCTGGCAGGGGGTGGGTGTGTCTGGATTGATCCCCAGCGTTTCATGGGTGTGCCCACAAAACGCAGGCATGCTTAAGCCAACTAGGGGCAGACGCATAATGTCGACACCCGTCCGGAAGCCCCTGATGTTACATCTGCCCCCCCTGCAGTGCTCATGGTTTTGTCCATTTGAGAAGGAATTCACCTTTGCAAGTGAACCAGAATAAGGGCCATACAGGGAAGATCTAACACATCTGTGGGTTTAGGGATAATTACAGATGAGGTCTTGTATACAGGAGACAGAGATGGCGGTGTGCGTGGTCGGCGCAGACTGTAACTCACCCTTTCTTCACCTGCTGCCGTAATCGCCAGATCACCTTAGGCTCACTGTCTACACAGATGGCGTTAATCAGCCCGTCGCGGGAGAAGTATGGATACCTGCGGACAAGAGGATGTGACCGTGACACAACGGAAGTCATCCCTGTATGCGTGAGGTCCCCATGCACCAGTGCGAACTGGGCTCTTTTCAACCCATTCCAACACATACTGTAGGGACGATCAATTTAGATAAAAGGTGTCAAATCGCATGGGAGTACTGCAATATAGATGTATAACATGGGAGTACTGCAATATAGATGTATAACATGGGAGTACTGCAATATAGATGTATAACATGTGAGTACTGCAATATAGATGTATAACATGTGAGTACTGCAATATAGATGTATAACATGGGAGTACTGCAATATAGATGTATAACATGGGAGTACTGCAATATAGATGTATAGCATGGGAGTACTGCAATATAGATGTATAACATGGGAGTACTGCAATATAGATGTATAACATGGGAGTACTGCAATATAGATGTATAACATGGGAGTACTGCAATACAGATGTATAACATGGGAGTACTGCAATACAGATGTATAACATGTGAGTACTGCAATATAGATGTATAACATGGGAGTACTGCAATATAGATGTATAACATGTGAGTACTGCAATATAGATGTATAACATGTGAGTACTGCAATATAGATGTATAACATGGGAGTACTGCAATATAGATGTATAACATGGGAGTACTGCAATACAGATGTATAACATGTGAGTACTGCAATATAGATGTATAACATGTGAGTACTGCAATACAGATGTATAACATGTGAGTACTGCAATATAGATGTAGAACATGTGAGTACTGCAATATAGATGTATAACATGGGAGTACTGCAATATAGATGTATAACATGGGAGTACTGCAATACAGATGTATAACATGTGAGTACTGCAATACAGATGTATAACATGGGAGTACTGCAATATAGATGTATAACATGGGAGTACTGCAATATAGATGTATAACATGTGAGTACTGCAATACAGATGTATAACATGGGAGTACTGCAATATAGATGTATAACATGGGAGTACTGCAATATAGATGTATAACATGGGAGTACTGCAATATAGATGTATAACATGGGAGTACTGCAATATAGAGGTATAACATGTGAGTACTGCAATATAGATGTATAACATGGGAGAACTGCAATATAGATGTATAACATGGGAGTACTGCAATATAGATGTATAACATGGGAGTACTGCAATATAGATGTATAACATGGGAGTACTGCAATATAGATGTATAACATGGGAGTACTGCAATAATGAGATTTATGTCTTACCTGGTAAATCTCTTTCTTCGAGGACATCAGGGGCCACAGCTTTACTTTGGGTAATAGGAGTGGGAGTGAGCTCCAGCACCCTAGAGGATAACTTTAACTGCCTCCCAGGCAGTCAGGCTCCTCCCCTCCTATACCCCGCCTCCAGGCCACGGACCTCAGTTTTTTAACAAGCCATGGCAGGAGACAGGAGAGAAGGAAGAGAAGCACCACACAGAGACACATTCTGAAACATGTTAGTACCCTCAACAGAGGAGTAATATATATATATAACCAGTGAAACGTAACTTGTAACGTAACTGAAGCAGGCGCGGCAGGGAGGGATCCCTGTGGCCCCTGATGTCCTCGAAGAAAGAGATTTACCAGGTAAGACATAAATCTCATTTTCTCCTTCGGGAGACATCAGGGGCCACAGCTTTACTTTGGGACGTCCTAAAGCAGCCACCTATGGGTGGGGACGCGCCTGCGCCGCAGCCAACACGCTCTGCCCGAAGGCAGAGTCCTGGGAGGCAAAAGTATCAAAAGCGTAAAAACGCACAAAAGTAGCAGCTGACGACCATGTCGCAGCTCTGCAAACTTGCTCAGCTGTAGCACCGCCCCGAACAGCCCAAGACGCTCCCACAGACCTAGTGGAATGTGCCCGGATACCAGCCGGAACCGGGAGAGAGGCACCCAGGTATGCCTGCCGGATGACAGAACGAAGCCAGCGGGCAATAGTCTGTTTAGTGGCCGGCCATCCCCTCTTTTGAAAGCCATACAGCACAAAGAGGGAGTCCGTCTTGCGAAAGGACCGGGAGCGGCGCACATAGATGCGCAGCGCCCGTACAACATCCAAGGATGATTGATCCAAAGATGCATCTGGCCCTTGAAAGGCCGGAACCACGATTTCCTGGTTAACGTGGAAACTGGACACCACTTTTGGTAAGTGAGAAGGGACAGTACGAAGAACCGCCCGGTCATTGTGTAAGACCAGGAAGGGGGACTTACAAGACAGGGCAGACAGATCGGACACCCTCCGAGCTGATGCTATTGCCAACAAGAAAACCGTTTTCCAGGTGAGCCAACACAGGTCCACTGACCGCAAAGGCTCAAACGGTGGTTTCTGGAGTGCAGATAGCACAAGGGAAAGGTCCCACGGAGCAACCGGGGGGACAAAGGGAGGCTGGATACGCAGAACCCCCTGCATGAATGTGCGGACATCCCGCAACAGTGCTAATCGTCGGCGAAACAAGATGGACAAAGCCGAGACTTGAACCTTCAAGGTAGATAAGCGCAATCCAGCCTCTAGGCCCTTCTGTAAGAAGGATAGAATCCGAGCCAGGCGGTAAGACTTAGGATTGAAGTGGCGAGTCCTACACCAAACGAAGTAAGCCCTCCAAACCCGATGATAAGCTCTCGCAGAGGAAGCCTTTCTTGCTCTAAGCATAGTGGAAATTACTCGAGCATTAAACCCCCTAGATCTCAAGAGGGAGGTCTCAACAGCCACCCCGTCAAAGCCAGACGCCTCAGGTCTGGATGCAGACACGGACCCTGAGAGAGAAGGTCCCGACGCAGAGGCAAGCGGATCGGGGGGGCCACCGACAGAGCCTGGAGGTCTGAGAACCAGACTCGTCTGGGCCAATACGGGGCCACGAGGATCAATGTGCCTCCCTCCGCCTTCAGCTTGCGAATCAGTCGCAAGAGGAGGGAGAATGGCGGGAAGGCATACATCAGCCTGAACGGCCACGGAGCGGACAGAGCATCCACCAAGATGGCGGCCGGGTCGCGGGCCCTGGCTCCGTAAGAGGGAACCTTGTGGTTGTGTTGAGAGGCCATCAAGTCCACCTCGGGTAAGCCCCACCGATGTACCAGCATCTGGAAAACCTCCTGATGGAGGGACCATTCGCCGGCATTCAGTGTTTGACGGCTTAGGTAGTCCGCTTCCCAATTCTGGACTCCCGGAATAAAGACCGCCGATAGAGCTGGAATCTTCTTTTCCGCCCACTGAAAGATGCGGGATGTTTCCATCATTGCCGCCCTGCTTCGGGTGCCCCCCTGGTGGTTGATATAAGCCACTGTGGTGGAATTGTCCGACTGGACCTGCACCGGACGACCCCTCAGCCAGGGTTCTGCCAGGCAAAGGGCTCGGAAGACCGCCCTCAGTTCGAGGACATTGATTTGGAGCTTGGCCTCCGATGTAGACCAAAGGCCCTGGAAAGACCTCTGGCAAGTGACCGCTCCCCACCCGCGGAGACTGGCGTCCGTAGTGAGAAGGGTCCACTGATGGATCCAGAATGGGCGTCCCAACGAGAGGTTCTGGTCTAGGAGCCACCACGAAAGAGAGAGATGGGTTGTCGGTGATAAGGTTATCACCTGAGATCGGAGAGAGAGGTAGGATCCCGACCACTTGGAGAGGATCTCCTTCTGAAGGGGGCGGGAATGGAACTGGGCATATTCTGCCATGTCGAAAGTCGACACCATGGAACCCAGTACCTTCATGCAGGCATGTATGGACACCCGTCGAGGATGGAGGAGCCGACGGACTCTGGACTGTAGAATCAGACGACGGTCCTCCGGCAGGTAGATCCTCTGATGGATGGTGTCCAACCTGGCCCCTAGGTGAACCATCGACTGTGCCGGAATCAATGAGGACTTGACCCAATTGATGATCCAGCCGTGTCGCTCCAGAAGCTGTATTACCACCCTCAGGTGGTCCTGGAGGAGTTCTGCAGACGGAGCAAGAAACAACAGGTCGTCCAGATATGGGAGTATCCGGATCCCCTGGTTGCGCAGACTGCTGCCCATTACTGCCATCACCTTTGTGAACACCCGGGGAGCAGTGGATAGACCGAATGGTAGGGCTCGGAACTGGAAATGTTGGTCCAGGATGGCAAAGCGCAGGAACCGCTGGTGTTCTGGGCGAATGGGGATGTGTAAGTACGCATCCTGAATATCCAGGGATGCCATGAAGTCTCCTGGCTGAAGGGCCAGGACAATGGAGCGCAGAGTCTCCATCCTGAATTTTGGGACCCGTACAAACTTGTTTAACTTCTTCAGGTTGAGAATGGGCCTGTAGGAACCGTTTGGTTTCCTGACCAAGAAGAGGCTGGCGTAAAACCCCGAACCCCTTTGGGACAAGGGGACGGGTATGATGACCCCTGTTTGAAGCAAACGTTGGACTGCCAGTTCTAGCGCTTTGCGCTTTTCCGGGTCTGATGGAAGACTCGTGGAAAAGAACGATGTTGGTGGGCGATGCCAAAAAGTTAATGAGTAGCCCCGAGAGACCACCTCCTGAACCCACGCGTCTGTGGTGGATTCCAACCAGATGGGGGAAAACTCCGCCAGGCGACCGCCCACCCTGGGGTCCTCCTGGTGGGGGCCCCCCCCGTCATGCAGCGGGCTTGTCCGCCGGCTTAGGGTCAGGGCGTCTTGTGGCCCAGGGACGTCTGCCCCTAGCACGGGAGGATCTGCCTCCCTGGGAAGATCTGGAGGAGAAGGACTGTCCTCTACCACGGCCCTGAAACCGAAAGGACTGAAAGGCCGGCCGGGGCCGTGTAGTCGGGGTGGATGGTAGGAAGGCAGTCTTTGATGCTGCCACCGTAGCCACCATCCTGTCCAGCTCAGGACCAAACAAGAGGGAACCATCGAATGGAAGGGCTTCCAAGGCCCTCTTCGAATCCGTGTCCGCCTTCCAGGAGCGCAACCAAAGTGATCTGCGAGCAGCCACTGCTG
Source organism: Crinia signifera (assembly GCF_055691185.1). Taxonomy (NCBI): domain Eukaryota; kingdom Metazoa; phylum Chordata; class Amphibia; order Anura; family Myobatrachidae; genus Crinia; species Crinia signifera. The sequence goes on from NC_139221.1 coordinate 5,795,858, forward strand.
AAGCGGACACCCTGGAGGAGAGAGTAGCGGAATCAAGCGCCGCTTCGCCTAAGTAGAGGGCAGCCTGATGTATCAATTCTATAGTCGGCAGAAGAGTATCTGCTGGGGCCCCCTCAGACACCCCTGTTTTGAGGGCAGCGGTCCATTTAGTTAGAGCCATAGCCACCCAGGCTGACGCCAGGGCCGGCCTGCCCGCTGCCCCTGCCGTGGTGTATATCAGCTTCAGGAAGTTTTCCAACTTCCTATCCGCCGTATCCTTAAGAGACGCTGTAGGTATGGGCAACAAGGAGGCTTTAACCAGTTTTGCCACATGAGCGTCTACCCTGGGGGCTGTCTCCCAGGGGATCCTGTCCTCCTGGGGGAGAGGATAGAGGAAGGAGAAACGTTTGTGAATGATAAACTTCCTATTAGGGACCTCCCAAGCTTCCTTAATGACCGAGTCCAGGTTATCGGACTTGGGAAAGCGACTGAAGGAGCGTTTAGGGCGCTTAAAGATAGGGCCCGACTCCGCAGGCGGGTCAGCCTGGTCGTCTACTAGCAGGACCTTCTTAACCGCTGTAATCAGGCCTGGTACATCAAGGCGAGACGGGGGGTCCTCTCCAACACAGGCATCCCCTATGTCAGCGGCGACGTCAATGGCGTCATCGACTGCCTCCTCCACATAGTCATCATCATCATCGACATCGTCTTGCTCCTCCTCCTCATCGTCAGTATCCTGCCCGAGGAGGGGGCGGAGTGGCGACGGTCTTCTAACTAAAAGCCTGCGTGTATCTGCGGGCAGTGGACCCTCCCCCTGGGCATCCAATGTTGGGGGGGCTGCACTCGCTGCCGATGAGGACGGCATGGACCGCTGGGGCAGCGCAGCCGAGACTTTATCAACTAGCTGCGCCATCATCTGCACAAGGGATGAGGCCCAAGCAGGCTCCTGAGAGGGGGCCGGAGGCGTGGGCAGCGCCTGCGCATTGTAGCAGCCTGCGCATACGCCGTCCTGTACATAGTCCAGGGGAGATAGGCCCGCATTACAGGCTGTGCATGACAGCAATGCTGGGGCGTCCCCCTTTTTGGACTTGCTCTTTGGCATAACTACTGTAAGTACAGGAGGGCTGAGTACAAAAAGACACCAAATACACTACTGCAGCAGCTATTGGGTTAATAAGCACACATATACAGCAAGCATACAGAGGCATACAATGCAAATAGAAAGTCAATGGCACTAGGCTCTTGCAGCAGCTATGGCTGACTGGAGCACTAAATAACTGTGACCTGTGTCCCGCAGGAGAGGTACAGGGGGGACTTGCCCAAGCCTCCTGGCAGTGAAAGAGTGGAACCCCGGGTGGCACTGGAGCTTCTCCGTGTCCCTCCTCACGTGCAGCCAGGCAGACAGGAAGGGATGTCAGTGGCGGGAACTCTCTGTGCGCCAAGCACAGTTCCCTGCCTACTGTCCCCGGGGGAGGGGCTGATGTGGGGGGAGCCTCCTCCCCCTGCTAACAAATGGCCATAGGGAAGGTGTCCACATGCAGCGCTGGTAAAATGGCGGGGATCCGGCGCGCGCCGGGCGGCCCCGCATACCAGCGCTGCTGCCCACAAACTAGTTTCCCTGGTGGTCCAGCGGGACGGGCGGCGAGCCGGCCGACCGCTTGCTAGCACAGCCGGCGGTCACCCCTCGCCGGCTGTAGCAGCCATCTCTATGCGCCTCGCTGCGCTATCGCACACGCTCCCGGCGGGGAGCGTGTCTTACTCACAGTGCCGTCCCGGTTCTCTGAAGCGGGCGCCTGTGGTCCCCGGCGTCCGGCTGTGGCTGTAGGCTCCCCAGTGCCCGGGGGCCGCTGCAGGTCCCCACCCGCGGGTGGCGATGCAGCGCCGGACCCGGGTGTTGGAGCCAGCAGTGCAGGGGTCTATTCAGACCCCCAGCGCTGCTGCTCTGACACTTACAGTGCAAAAAAAAAAAAAAAAATTAAAGTTATGGCTGCTAAATAGCAGCCCCTCTTTTGGGTGCATCTGGCTCCTGCCAGCACCCTAGAAAAACTGAGGTCCGTGGCCTGGAGGCGGGGTATAGGAGGGGAGGAGCCTGACTGCCTGGGAGGCAGTTAAAGTTATCCTCTAGGGTGCTGGAGCTCACTCCCACTCCTATTACCCAAAGTAAAGCTGTGGCCCCTGATGTCTCCCGAAGGAGAAATAGATGTATAACATGGGAGTACTGCAATATAGATGTATAACATGGGAGTACTGCAATATAGATGTATAACATGGGAGTACTGCAATATAGATGTATAACATGGGAGTACTGCAATATAGATGTATAACATGGGAGTACTGCAATATAGATGTATAACATGTGAGTACTGCAATATAGATGTATAACATGGGAGTACTGCAATATAGATGTATAACATGTGAGTACTGCAATATAGATGTATAACATGGGAGAACTGCAATATAGATGTATAACATGTGAGTACTGCAATATAGATGTATAACATGTGAGTACTGCAATATAGATGTATAACATGGGAGTACTGCAATATAGATGTATAACATGTGAGTACTGCAATATAGATGTATAACATGTGAGTACTGCAATATAGATGTATAACATGGGAGTACTGCAATATAGATGTATAACATGTGAGTACTGCAATATAGATGTATAACATGGGAGTACTGCAATATAGATGTATAACATGGGAGTACTGCAATATAGATGTATAACATGTGAGTACTGCAATATAGATGTATAACATGGGAGAACTGCAATATAGATGTATAACATGTGAGTACTGCAATATAGATGTATAACATGGGAGTACTGCAATATAGATGTATAACATGGGAGTACTGCAATATAGATGTATAACATGTGAGTACTGCAATATAGATGTATAACATGGGAGTACTGCAATATAGATGTATAACATGGGAGTACTGCAATATAGATGTATAACATGGGAGTACTGCAATATAGATGTATAACATGGGAGTACTGCAATATAGATGTATAACATGTGAGTACTGCAATATAGATGTATAACATGTGAGTACTGCAATATAGATGTATAACATGGGAGTACTGCAATACAGATGTATAACATGGGAGTACTGCAATACAGATGTATAACATGGGAGTACTGCAATATAGATGTATAACATGTGAGTACTGCAATATAGATGTATAACATGTGAGTACTGCAATATAGATGTATAACATGTGAGTACTGCAATATAGATGTATAACATGGGAGTACTGCAATATAGATGTATAACATGTGAGTACTGCAATATAGATGTATAACATGTGAGTACTGCAATATAGATGTATAACATGGGAGTACTGCAATATAGATGTATAACATGTGAGTACTGCAATATAGATGTATAACATGGGAGTACTGCAATATAGATGTATAACATGTGAGTACTGCAATATAGATGTATAACATGGGAGTACTGCAATATAGATGTATAACATGTGAGTACTGCAATATAGATGTATAACATGGGATAGCCTCCGTCAGGCCGGGCTGGGATTGTACAGGAGTATCTGATGTGATCCTGCCGCCAGGGAAGCAATGGGCAGATCAAGGGAAATGACACTAGTGTATGGGGGCCTTACTATGGGGCCATGTGTACAAACTCACACCACCTTCATACAATGTATAACTCACACCGGTACCCGATATATATCATCTTATTACACTACAGCATGTATATATTACCTCACACCGGTACCCCACACACCTCAGCATGTATATATCACCTCACACCTGTACCCCACACACCTCAGCATGTATATACCACCTCACACCTCATCCTATCACACTACAGCATGTATATATCACCTCACACCGGTACCCCACACACCTCATCCTATCACACTACAGCATGTATATATCACCTCACACCGGTACCCCACACACCTCATCCTATCCCACTACAGCATGTATATATCACCTCACACCGGTACCCCACACACCTCATCCTATCACACTACAGCATGTATATATCACCTCACACCGGTACCCCATACACCTCATCCTATCACACTACAGCATGTATATATCACCTCACACACCTCATCCAATCACACTACAGCATGTATATATCACCTCACACACCTCATCCAATCACACTACAGCATGTATATATCACCTCACACCTGTACCCCATACACCTCGTCCTATCACACTACAGCATGTATATATCATCTCACACCGGTACCCCACACACCTCATCCAATCACACTACAGCATGTATATATCACCTCACACCGGTACCCCACACACCTCATCCTATCCCACTACAGCATGTATATATCACCTCACACCGGTACCCCACACACCTCATCCTATCACACTACAGCATGTATATATCACCTCACACCTGTACCCCACACACCTCATCCTATCACACTACAGCATGTATATATCACCTCACACCGGTACCCCATACACCTCATCCTATTACACTACAGCATGTATATATCACCTCACACCTGTACCCCACACACCTCATCCTATCACACTACAACATGTATATATCACCTCACACCTGTACCCCACACACCACAGCATGTATATATCACCTCACACCTGTACCCCACACACCTCATGCCATCACACTACAGCATGTATATATCACCTCACACCTGTACCCCACACACCTCATCCTATCACACTACAGCATGTATATATCACCTCACACCTGTACCCCACACACCTCATCCTATCACACTACAGCATGTATATATCACCTCACACCGGTACCCCACACATCTCATCCTATCACACTACAGCATGTATATATCACCTCAGCCCTGTACCCCACACACCTCATCCTATCACACTACAGCATGTATATATCACCTCACACCTGTACCCCACACACCTCATCCTATCACACTACAGCATGTATATATCACCTCACACCGGTACCCCACACACCTCATCCTATCACACTACAGCATGTATATATCACCTCACACCTGTACCCCACACACCTCATCCTATCACACTACAGCATGTATATATCACCTCACACCAGTACCCCATACACCTCATCCTATCACACTACAGCATGTATATATCACCTCACACCGGTACCCCATACACCTCATCCTATCACACTACAGCATGTATATATCACCTCACACCTGTACCCCACACACCACAGCATGTATATATCACCTCACACCTGTACCCCACACACCTCATGCCATCACACTACAGCATGTATATATCACCTCACACCTGTACCCCACACACCTCATCCTATCACACTACAGCATGTATATATCACCTCACACCTGTACCCCACACATCTCATCCTATCACACTACAGCATGTATATATCACCTCACACCAGTACCCCATACACCTCGTCCTATCACACTACAGCATGTATATATCACCCCACACACCTCATCCTATCACACTACAGCATGTATATATCACCTCACACCTGTACCCCATACACCTCATCCTATCACACTACAGCATGTATATATCACCTCACACCTGTACCCCACACACCTCATCCTATCACACTACAGCATGTATATATCACCTCAGCCCTGTACCCCACACACCTCATCCTATCACACTACAGCATGTATATATCACCTCACACCGGTACCCCACACACCTCATCCTATCACACTACAGCATGTATATATCACCTCACACCGGTACCCCACACACCTCATCCTATCACACTACAGCATGTATATATCACCTCACACCGGTACCCCATACACCTCATCCTATCACACTATAGCATGTATATATCACCTCACACCTGTACCCCACACACCTCATCCTATCACACTACACCATGTATATATCACCTCACACCGGTACCCCACACACCTCATCCTATCACACTACAGCATGTATATATCACCTCACACCTGTACCCCACACACCACAGCATGTATATATCACCTCACACCTGTACCCCACACACCTCATCCTATCACACTACAACATGTATATATCACCTCACACCTGTACCCCACACACCACAGCATGTATATATCACCTCACACCTGTACCCCACACACCTCATGCCATCACACTACAGCATGTATATATCACCTCACACCTGTACCCCACACACCTCATCCTATCACACTACAGCATGTATATATCACCTCAGCCCTGTACCTCACACACCTCATCCTATCACACTACAGCATGTATATATCACCTCAGCCCTGTACCCCACACACCTCATCCTATCACACTACAGCATGTATATATCACCTCACACCTGTACCCCACACACCTCATCCTATCACACTACAGCATGTATATTTCACCTCACACCGGTACCCCACACACCTCATCCTATCACACTACAGCATGTATATATCACCTCACACCGGTACCCCACACACCTCATCCTATCCCACTACAGCATGTATATATCACCTCACACCGGTACCCCATACACCTCATCCTATCACACCACAGCATGTATATATCACCTCACACCTGTACCCCACACACCTCATCCTATCCCACTACAGCATGTATATATCACCTCACACCTGTACCCCACACACCTCATCCTATCCCACTACAGCATGTATATATCACCTCACACCTGTACCCCACACACCTCATCCTATCCCACTACAGCATGTATATATCACCTCACACCTGTACCCCATACACCTCATCCAATCACACTACAGCATGTATATATCACCTCACACCTGTACCCCACACACCTCATCCTATCACACTACAGCATGTATATATCACCTCACACCTGTACCCCATACACCTCATCCTATCACACTATAGCATGTATATATCACCTCACACCTGTACCCCACACACCTCATCCTATCACACTACAGCATGTATATATCACCTCACACCGGTACCCCACACACCTCATCCTATCACACTATAGCATGTATATATCACCTCACACCTGTACCCCACACACCTCATCCTATCACACTACACCATGTATATATCACCTCACACCGGTACCCCACACACCTCATCCTATCACACTATAGCATGTATATATCACCTCACACCTGTACCCCACACACCTCATCCTATCACACTACAGCATGTATATATCACCTCACACCTGTACCCCACACACCTCATCCTATCACACTACAGCATGTATATATCACCTCACACCTGTACCCCACACACCACAGCATGTATATATCACCTCACACCTGTACCCCACACACCTCATGCCATCACACTACAGCATGTATATATCACCTCACACCTGTACCCCACACACCTCATCCTATCACACTACAGCATGTATATATCACCTCACACCTGTACCCCACACACCTCATCCTATCACACTACAGCATGTATATATCACCTCACACCAGTACCCCACACACCTCATCCTATCACACCACAGCATGTATATATCACCTCACACCTGTACCCCACACACCTCATCCTATCACACTACAGCATGTATATATCACCTCACACCAGTACCCCACACACCTCATCCTATCACACTACAGCATGTATATATCACCTCACACCTGTACCCCACACACCTCATCCTATCCCACTACAGCATGTATATATCACCCCACACACCTCATCCTATCACACTACAGCATGTATATATCACCTCACACCAGTACCCCATACACCTTATCCTATCACACCACAGCATGTATATATCACCTCACACCAGTACCCCATGCACCTCATCCTATCACACTACAGCATGTATATATCACCTCACACGGGTACCCCACACACCTCATCCTATCACACTACAGCATGTATATATCACCTCACACCAGTACCCCATACACCTTATCCTATCACACCACAGCATGTATATATCACCTCACACCAGTACCCCATGCACCTCATCCTATCACACTACAGCATGTATATATCACCTCACACCTGTACCCCACACACCTCATCCTATCACACTACAGCATGTATATATCACCTCACACCTGTACCCCATACACCTCGTCCTATCACACTACAGCATGTATATATCACCTCACACCTGTACCCCACACACCTCATCCTATCACACTACAGCATGTATATATCACCTCACACCTGTACCCCACACACCTCATGCCATCACACTACAGCATGTATATATCACCTCACACCTGTACCCCACACACCTCATCCTATCCCACTACAGCATGTATATATCACCTCACACCGGTACCCCACACACCTCATCCTATCACACTACAGCATGTATATATCACCCCACACACCTCATCCTATCACACTACAGCATGTATATATCACCTCACACCTGTACCCCACACACCTCATCCTATCACACTACAGCATGTATATATCACCTCACACCAGTACCCCATACACCTCGTCCTATCACACTACAGCATGTATATATCACCTCACACCGGTACCCCACACACCTCATCCTATCACACTACAGCATGTATATATCACCTCACACTTGTACCCCACACACCTCATCCTATCACACTACAGCATGTATAGATCACCTCACACCTGTACCCCATACACCTCATCCTATCACACTACAGCATGTATATATCACCTCACACCGGTACCCCACACACCTCATCCTATCACACTACAGCATGTATATATCACCTCACACCTGTACCCCATACACCTCATCCTATCACACTATAGCATGTATATATCACCTCACACACCTCATCCTATCACACTACAGCATGTATATATCACCTCACACCTGTACCCCACACACCTCATCCTATCACACTACAGCATGTATATATCACCTCACACCAGTACCCCATACACCTCGTCCTATCACACTACAGCATGTATATATCACCTCACACCGGTACCCCACACACCTCATCCTATCACACTACAGCATGTATATATCACCTCACACCGGTACCCCATACACCTCATCCTATCACACTACAGCATGTATATATCACCTCAGCCCTGTACCTCACACACCTCATCCTATCACACTACAGCATGTATATATCACCTCACACCGGTACCCCACACACCTCATCCTATCACACTACAGCATGTATATATCACCTCACACCAGTACCCCATACACCTCGTCCTATCACACTATAGCATGTATATATCACCTCACACCTGTACCCCACACACCTCATCCTATCACACTACAGCATGTATATATCACCTCACACCGGTACCCCACACACCTCATCCTATCACACTACAGCATGTATATATCACCTCACACCGGTACCCCACACACCTCATCCTATCACACTACAGCATGTATATATCACCTCACACCTGTACCCCATACACCTCATCCTATCACACTACAGCATGTATATATCACCTCACACCGGTACCCCACACACCTCATCCTATCACACTATAGCATGTATATATCACCTCACACCGGTACCCCACACACCTCATCCTATCACACCACAGCATGTATATATCACCTCACACCTGTACCCCACACACCTCATCCTATCACACTACAGCATGTATATATCACCTCACACCGGTACCCCACACACCTCATCCTATCACACCACAGCATGTATATATCACCTCACACCGGTACCCCACACACCTCATCCTATCACACTACAGCATGTATATATCACCTCACACCGGTACCCCACACACCTCATCCTATCACACTACAGCATGTATATATCACCTCACACCTGTACCCCACACACCTCATCCTATCACACTACAGCATGTATATATCACCTCACACCGGTACCCCACACACCTCATCCTATCACACTACAGAATGTATATATCACCTCACACCAGTACCCCATACACCTCGTCCTATCACACTACAGCATGTATATATCACCTCACACCTGTACCCCATACACCTCATCCTATCACACTACAGCATGTATATATCACCTCACACCTGTACCCCACACACCTCATCCTATCACACTACAGCATGTATATATCACCTCACACCGGTACCCCACACACCTCATCCTATCACACTACAGCATGTATATATCACCTCACACACCTCATCCTATCACACTACAGCATGTATATATCACCTCACACCAGTACCCCATACACCTCGTCCTATCACACTACAGCATGTATATATCACCTCACACCGGTACCCCATACACCTCATCCTATCACACTAAAGCATGTATATATCACCTCACACACCTCATCCTATCACACTACAGCATGTATATATCACCTCACACCAGTACCCCATACACCTCGTCCTATCACACTACAGCATGTATATATCACCTCACACCGGTACCCCATACACCTCGTCCTATCACACTATAGCATGTATATATCACCTCACACCTGTACCCCACACACCTCATCCTATAACACTACAGCATGTATATATCACCTCACACCAGTACCCCATACACCTCATCCTATCACACTACAGCATGTATATATCACCTCACACCTGTACCCCACACACCTCATCCTATCACACTACAGCATGTATATATCACCTCACACCTGTACCCCACACACCTCATCCTATCACACTACAGCATGTATATATCACCTCACACCTGTACCCCACACACCTCATCCTATCACACTACAGCATGTATATATCACCTCACACCGGTACCCCACACACCTCATCCTATCACACTACAGCATGTATATATCACCTCACACCAGTACCCCATACACCTCATCCTATCACACTACAGCATGTATATATCACCTCACACCGGTACCCCATACACCTCGTCCTATCACACTACAGCATGTATATATCACCTCACACCTGTACCCCACACACCTCATCCTATCACACTACAGCATGTATATATCACCTCACACCTGTACCCCACACACCTCATCCTATCACACTACAGCATGTATATATCACCTCACACCGGTACCCCACACACCTCATCCTATCACACTACAGCATGTATATATCACCTCACACCTGTACCCCACACACCTCATCCTATCACACTACAGCATGTATATATCACCTCACACCTGTACCTCACACACCTCATCCTATCACACTACAGCATGTATATATCACCTCACACACCTCATCCTATCACACTACAGCATGTATATATCACCTCACACCAGTACCCCATACACCTCGTCCTATCACACTACAGCATGTATATATCACCTCACACCGGTACCCCATACACCTCGTCCTATCACACTATAGCATGTATATATCACCTCACACCTGTACCCCACACACCTCATCCTATAACACTACAGCATGTATATATCACCTCACACCGGTACCCCACACACCTCATCCTATCACACTACAGCATGTATATATCACCTCACACCGGTACCCCACACACCTCATCCTATCACACTACAGCATGTATATATCACCTCACACCTGTACCCCACACACCTCATCCTATCACACTACAGCATGTATATATCACCTCACACCGGTACCCCACACACCTCATCCTATCACACTACAGCATGTATATATCACCTCACACCTGTACCCCACACACCTCATCCTATCACACTATAGCATGTATATATCACCTCACACACCTCATCCTATCACACTACAGCATGTATATATCACCTCACACCAGTACCCCATACACCTCGTCCTATCACACTACAGCATGTATATATCACCTCACACCGGTACCCCATACACCTCGTCCTATCACACTATAGCATGTATATATCACCTCACATGTATATAGTCTATGCCAGACCTTAGTATGGTGGAGGGCAGTAGCTGAGTAAGAGAAGGTTACTGGCCTAGGAACCAGGGCTGCATGGGTGACACATCACTGCATACGGTATATGCGCCATTATTGGCTCTTACCGGTCACTTTCTGCCACGTTGTTGGTGAGGATCTGCCACCATTCCTGTCCTATCTGGTTCCCGCACTGCCCAACCTGCAGCCAGATCAGGGACATGTTCTCCCAGGACACATAAGGAACCTGCTGCACAGAGACATGGCGAAATCATTGGGTAAGACAGCAGTCTTAGTACATACCCCAATGTTCCATTGCCACAGTGACGTCATGGGGAGAGAGAAGCACACAACTCAATTATGTAGCAAAGCTTAGAGAGGTAAAGTACCGACCAATTAATCAGCTTCTGTCATTTTTCATACACAGCCTGTAACATGACTGAAGCTGATTGATTGGTGCTTTCATAAGGATCCATACTGGAAACAGACATACATAACATTAACCAGTGCTGTCCCTGCTGGATCTGGTGAGTGCTGTCCCTGCCTCTTCCCTGCTGGATCTGGTGAGTGCTGTCCCTGCCTCTTCCCTGCCGGATCTGGTGAGTGCTGTCCCTGCCTCTTCCCTGCTGGATCTGGTGAGTGCTGTCCCTGCCTCTTCCCTGCTGGATCTGGTGAGTGCTGTCCCTGCCTCTTCCCTGCCGGATCTGATGAGTGCTGTCCCTGCCTCTTCTCTGCCGGATCTGGTGAGTGCTGTCCCTGCCTCTTCTCTGCCGGATCTGGTGAGTGCTATCCCTGCTGGATCTGGTGAGTGCTGTCCCTGCCTTCTTTCTGCTGGATCTGGTGAGTGCTGTCCCTGCCTCTTCCGTGCTGGATCTGGTGAGTGCTGTCCCTGCCTCTTCTCTGCCGGATGTGGTGAGTGCTGTCCCTGCCTCTTCTCTGCCGGATCTGGTGAGTGCTGTCCCTGCCTCCTCTCTGCTGGATCTGGTGGTGTGCTGTCCCTGCCTTCTTTCTGCTGGATCTGGTGAGTGCTGTCCCTGCCTCTTCCCTGCCGGATCTTATGAGTGCTGTCCCTGCCTCTTCCTTGCCGGATCTGGTGAGTGCTGTCCCTGCCTCTTCCTTGCCGGATCTGGTGAGTGCTGTCCCTGCCTCTTCCCTGCCGGATCTGGTGAGTCCTGTCCCTGCCTCTTCTCTGCCGGATCTGGTGAGTGCTGTTCCTGCCTCTTGAGGGGTAACATACAGGACACACATGTATATACAGTATATGAGGGGTAACATACAGGACACACATGTATATACAGTATATGAGGGGTAACATACAGGCACACACAAGTATATACAGTATATGAGGGGTAACATACAGGCACACACATGTATATACAGTATATGAGGGGTAACATACAGGACACACATGTATATACTGTATATGAGGGGTAACATACAGGCACACACATGTATATTCAGTATATGAGGGGTAACATACAGGACACACATGTATATTCAGTATATGAGGGGTAACATACAGGACACACATGTACATACGGTATATGAGGGGTAACATACAGGACACACATGTATATACGGTATATGAGGGGTAACATACAGGACACACATGTACATACGGTATATGAGGGGTAACATACAGGACACACATGTACATACGGTATATGAGGGGTAACATACAGGACACACATATAAATTTACGGTATATGAGGGGTAACATACAGGACATACATGTATATACGGTATATGAGGGGTAACATACAGGACACACATGTATATACGGTATATGAGGGGTAACATACAGGACACACATGTACATACGGTATATGAGGGGTAACATACAGGACACACATATATATACGGTATATGAGGGGTAACATACAGGCACACACATGTATATACGGTATATGAGGGGTAACATACAGGCACACACATGTATATACGGTATATGAGGGGTAACATACAGGACACACATGTATATACAGTATATGAGGGGTAACATACAGGCACACACAAGTACATACAGTATATGAGGGGTAACATACAGGACACACATGTATATACGGTATATGAGGGGTAACATACAGGACACACATGTACATACGGTATATGAGGGGTAACATACAGGACACACATGTACATACGGTATATGAGGGGTAACATACAGGACACACATGTACATACGGTATATGAGGGGTAACATACAGGACACACATATATATACGGTATATGAGGGGTAACATACAGGACATACATGTATATACGGTATATGAGGGGTAACATACAGGCACACACATGTATATACGGTATATGAGGGGTAACATACAGGACACACATGTATATACAGTATATGAGGGGTAACATACAGGACACACATGTACATACGGCATATGAGGGGTAACATACAGGACACACATGTACATACGGCATATGAGGGGTAACATACAGGAACACATGTATATACTGTATATGAGGGGTAACATACAGGCACACACATGTATATACAGTATATGAGGGGTAACATACAGGCACACACATGTATATACAGTATATGAGGGGTAACATACAGGCACACACATGTATATACAGTATATGAGGGGTAACATACAGGCACACACACATGTATATACGGTATATGAGGGGTAACATACAGGACATACATGTATATATACGGTATATGAGGGGGTAACATACAGGACACACATGTATATACGGTATATGAGGGGTAACATACAGGACACACATGTATATACAGTATATGAGGGGTAACATACAGGACACACATGTATATACAGTATATGAGGGGTAACATACAGGACACACATGTATATACAGTATATGAGGGGTAACATACAGGACATACATGTATATACAGTATATGAGGGGTAACATACATGACACACATGTGAGAGGCAGGACATACATGCACATACGGTATATGAGGGGTAACATACAGGACACACATGTGAGAGGCAGGACATACATGCACATATGGTATATGAGGGGTAACATACAGGACACACATGTATATACAGTATATGAGGGGTAACATACAGGCACACACATTTGAGAGGCAGGACATACATGCACATACGGTATATGAGGGGTAACATACAGGACACACATGTGAGAGGCAGGACATACATGCACATACGGTATATGAGGGGTAACATACAGGACACACATGTATATACAGTATATGAGGGGTAACATACAGGACACACATGTGAGAGGCAGGACATACATGTTTATACGGTATATGAGGGGTAACATGCAGGACACACATGTGAGAGGCAGGACATACATGCACATACGGTATATGAGGGGTAACATACAGGACACACACATGTATACAGTATATGAAGGGTAACATACAGGACACACATGTATATACAGTATATGAGGGGTAACATACATGACACACATGTGAGAGGCAGGACATACATGCACATACGGTATATGAGGGGTAACATACAGGACACACATGTGAGAGGCAGGACATACATGCACATACGGTATATGAGGGGTAACATACAGGACACACATGTATATACAGTATATGAGGGGTAACATACAGGACACACATGTGAGAGGCAGGACATACATGCACATACGGTATATGAGGGGTAACATACAGGACACACATGTGAGAGGCAGGACATACATGCACATACGGTATATGAGGGGTAACATACAGGACACACATGTATATACAGTATATGAGGGGTAACATACAGGACACACATGTGAGAGGCAGGACATACATGCACATACGGTATATGAGGGGTAACATACAGGACACACATGTGAGAGGCAGGACATACATGCACATACGGTATATGAGGGGTAACATACAGGACACACATGTATATACAGTATATGAGGGGTAACATACAGGACACACATGTGAGAGGCAGGACATACATGTTTATACGGTATATGAGGGGTAACATACAGGACACACATGTATATACAGTATATGAGGGGTAACATACAGGACACACATGTATATACAGTATATGAGGGGTAACATACAGGACACACATGTGAGAGGCAGGACATACATGCACATACGGTATATGAGGGGTAACATACATGTAGCGGGTGTCAGTGCTGCTGCTGCTGCTGCTGCCGGCGGCGGTTACCAGGGTGACGGTGAGTGAGGCGGCAGCGGCTGGGGATGATGATGATGATGATGACGGCGGCCCCTCCCTCAGCTCCTCCCCTCGCCCCTCCTCCCCCCGGGGTCCCCGCAGCAGCAGCAGCAGCAGTTGCCGGGGGAGGAAGTTGACGCGTATGAGCCGCTTCCGCTGTGTACGAGGCGGAGCCAGAAGCCGAGGCCGCCGGAGGAGTCGCAGATCCGTCCCCCTCACATCCCCGACACCCGGGCCCTCATCCCGCGCCGCCGCCCGCCTGCACCGGGGACACCGAGGGAGCCAGACCGAGAGAGGCGCCATGGCCTGAGGCGGCCGGTCCCCCGGCACAGCAGCGCCTCCCTCACCGGGCACAGCAAACATCTCCCTCCGCCTCCCTCACCGGGCACAACAAACGTCTCCCTCCGCCTCCCTCACCGGGCACAACAAACGTCTCCCTCCGACAGCACCGGACACCCGCAGCGGGCCGGTCACCCCGCGGGAGCACACTAGGGCTGTCTCTGCCCCATCGCCTGCACCATTTGGGGGACCCGTCTACCTGGTGCACCCTGTGATCTTGAAGACCCCCTCCCGTGCTGCACCCCACTATCTGGTGTTCCGTCTGCCTGCACCCCACTGACTGGAGGTAACCCTAATATCTGACGGACTATTTTCTCTGGACCCCATTAGCTGCAGCTACAACCCATCTCCCTGCACCCCACTGTCTGGAGGTCCCGCCTGCCTGCACCCCACTGTCTGGAGGTCCCGCCTGCCTGCACCCCACTGTCTGGAGGTCCCGCCTGCCTGCACCCCACTGTCTGGAGGTCCCGCCTGCCTGCACCCCACTGTCTGGAGGTCCCGCCTGCCTGCACCCCACTGTCTGGAGGTCCCGCCTGCCTGCACCCCACTGTCTGGAGGACCTACTTGAAGCTAACCACCCCCAACTCCACCTTCTCGGTGCACCCCACTATCTGTTGGAGCTATCTGCCTGTACCCCATTATCTGGAGGATCTGCCTGGAGCTGTCCTTCCCTCCTCGGTGCACCCCATTATCTGGATAACCTGATTGGAGCTGACGTTCCCCAGCTGCACCCCACTGTCTGGAGGACCCCTCACCCACTCCCCCATGCTGGATGTGTGTCTCTGCTACTGACAATGGGGGATTTCTATGATCCTGAACACCCGACTGAGTAAGTATGTCACACACACAGAGGTCACCCCTCCAGCACCGCACCCTGACATGGAACCTGGGATCTTCTCCCGTATTACCTTGCGGCACCCGCTAGGTAATGTGGAAGTAAGACGCCCCATGTGCTTTCCTTAAAGTCACAGCATGGCTACCTGTATCGGGGGATGGGAGCTCATTACGGTGTAACTCCCCCACGTTCCCGGTGTTGTGTATTATCCTCTTTCTGCAAGGTCTCTCACTATGTGCGGGGTCACCCCACTATGTCCGGGGTCACCCCCTGGTTGTCAGGATCTGTCACTGTAAACGTTCCAGATATTTCTGCAGCTTTTGTAGGTTTACATGAGAAGTCTTTAAAACATAAATGTATTTAAATCCAATGGACATGACATGCTGGGGATTGTAGTGCTTCCAAAGTGTGCCAAAGCGATATCCCAGGGATATGACTGCGTTATAGGATTCCTGATTACACTGCACTTAGCTGCCCTTGGTGCGATGTATCGCCGCCATGCGTCTTCCTCGGCGCCGGTGTGAGCACAGATTATTACATCAGACTGACTGAGGTACTAATCTGTGCTCAAGTATGGCTATCCTTATAACCTGGACTGTTGAGCCGCATACACACTAGATGACTTAGCGATAGAAATACAAGAGATGTATTTTCTGAGCGATATGTTGTGGGAAGTCACTTGGTGTGTATGCTCCATATCGTGCCTGTCCGGGGTCTGGGCGGCGCGGGCAGAGGATGTATTAGTGGCAGCTGCGGTGGAGACTGCGCCAGCTTGAGCCGTGCTGGACAAGGAAGTAAGGGCAGTGTGGTGGAGCCATGGTACTGATTTCGGGGTATATGACCGGTTTGTGTACTTGCTGGGAACCGCCGTGGACAATGCAGGGATTTGCTGTTTGCTAGTACAAATTGTTGTATGTTCAGTATTATTGGCGGAAAAATGAATCCTTCACCCTGGTATGCAGAATAAGTGCATGTACGGATGCGTTATCATACGCCACGCAGCGCCAGGTGCCTCTTGTACATCTGGCTACAACAGGCCACGCAGCGCCAGGTGCCTCTCGTACATCTGGCCACAACAGGCCACGCAGCGCCAGGTGCCTCTCGTACATCTGGCCACAACAGGCCACGCAGCGCCAGGTGCCTCTCGTACATCTGGCCACAACAGGCCACGCAGCGCCAGGTGCCTCTCGTACATCTGGCCACAACAGGCCACGCAGCGCCAGGTGCCTCTCGTACATCTGGCCACAACAGGCCACGCAGCGCCAGGTGCCTCTCGTACATCTGGCCACAACAGGCCACGCAGCGCCAGGTGCCTCTCGTACATCTGGCCACAACAGGCCACGCAGCGCCAGGTGCCTCTCGTACATCTGGCCACAACAGGCCACGCAGCGCCAGGTGCCTCTCGTACATCTGGCCACAACAGGCCACGCAGCGCCAGGTGCCTCTCGTACATCTGGCCACAACAGGCCACGCAGCGCCAGGTGCCTCTCGTACATCTGGCCACAACAGGCCACGCAGCGCCAGGTGCCTCTCGTACATCTGGCCACAACAGGCCACGCAGCGCCAGGTGCCTCTCGTACATCTGGCCACAACAGGCCACGCAGCGCCAGGTGCCTCTCGTACATCTGGCCACAACAGGCCACGCAGCGCCAGGTGCCTCTCGTACATCTGGCCACAACAGGCCACGCAGCGCCAGGTGCCTCTCGTACATCTGGCCACAACAGGCCACGCAGCGCCAGGTGCCTCTCGTACATCTGGCCACAACAGGCCACGCAGCGCCAGGTGCCTCTCGTACATCTGGCCACAACAGGCCACGCAGCGCCAGGTGCCTCTCGTACATCTGGCCACAACAGGCCACGCAGCGCCAGGTGCCTCTCGTACATCTGGCCACAACAGGCCACGCAGCGCCAGGTGCCTCTCGTACATCTGGCCACAACAGGCCACGCAGCGCCAGGTGCCTCTCGTACATCTGGCCACAACAGGCCACGCAGCGCCAGGTGCCTCTCGTACATCTGGCCACAACAGGCCACGCAGCGCCAGGTGCCTCTCGTACATCTGGCCACAACAGGCCACGCAGCGCCAGGTGCCTCTCGTACATCTGGCCACAACAGGCCACGCAGCGCCAGGTGCCTCTCGTACATCTGGCCACAACAGGCCACGCAGCGCCAGGTGCCTCTCGTACATCTGGCCACAACAGGCCACGCAGCGCCAGGTGCCTCTCGTACATCTGGCCACAACAGGCCACGCAGCGCCAGGTGCCTCTCGTACATCTGGCCACAACAGGCCACGCAGCGCCAGGTGCCTCTCGTACATCTGGCCACAACAGGCCACGCAGCGCCAGGTGCCTCTCGTACATCTGGCCACGCAGCGCCAGGTGCCTCTCGTACATCTGGCCACGCAGCGCCAGGTGCCTCTCGTACATCTGGCCGCGCAGCGCCAGGTGCCTCTCGTACATCTGGCCGCGCAGCGCCAGGTGCCTCTCGTACATCTGGCCGCGCAGCGCCAGGTGCCTCTCGTACATCTGGCCGCGCAGCGCCAGGTGCCTCTCGTACATCTGGCCGCGCAGCGCCAGGTGCCTCTCGTACATCTGGCCGCGCAGCGCCAGGTGCCTCTCGTACATCTGGCCGCGCAGCGCCAGGTGCCTCTCGTACATCTGGCCGCGCAGCGCCAGGTGCCTCTCGTACATCTGGCCGCGCAGCGCCAGGTGCCTCTCGTACATCTGGCCGCGCAGCGCCAGGTGCCTCTCGTACATCTGGCCGCGCAGCGCCAGGTGCCTCTCGTACATCTGGCCGCGCAGCGCCAGGTGCCTCTCGTACATCTGGCCGCGCAGCGCCAGGTGCCTCTCGTACATCTGGCCGCGCAGCGCCAGGTGCCTCTCGTACATCTGGCCGCGCAGCGCCAGGTGCCTCTCGTACATCTGGCCGCGCAGCGCCAGGTGCCTCTCGTACATCTGGCCGCGCAGCGCCAGGTGCCTCTCGTACATCTGGCCGCGCAGCGCAAGATGCCTCTCGTACAACTGGCCACGCAGCGCCAGGCGCCACGCGTATAACTGGCCATGGCACGCCACGCAGCCTCTTCTGATCACTTTGATTTGTGACATATATTGTGTGTGACGGAGTCTCTATGCAGAGCACAACAGAGGAAAGTGGTGGCTGCTACATTGTATAGGCTGTCACACGTGTGTCATACATGGTACACCTTAGTCACATCCCTTTGCCACTAAACCCCATATACACTAGACGATATTGTGTACAACATCGCCTAGTGCAGTGATGACCAATACATGGCTCTTAAGCCGCATATGTTTTTGTCTTGATGAGATGTGCCTCCGCCGCCGCTCTGACAAGCCACAAACGTCTCCATTACCCGCATCTGTACCCTGCCGCGCTGACAAGCCACAAAGGTCTCCATTACACGCATCTGTACCCTGCCGTGCTGACAACCGCTGAGGTCTCTGTTACCCACGGCTGTCAGCTCTTGCCTCTGCCTCCCGCTGCGCTGACATGCCGCTGACTTCTTTGGTGAGACAGGAGGGCAGGGTTTGCCTTTCCCGCCTTGGCAATCCCAGCCCCTCTTGCTTGTATGAAATGATAAATGCAGATCCCAGAGAGGACCATGTTAGTAGCCATCTGTATTTCAGCTCCTCAGGGGCGTGTCTATGCTGCTCTCTCCAGTGCGTCACCCGATTGGACCATCTGCTTCCCTAGGCTATAAGTTATTTCGGTACTTGTTACCTAGAACGGCGCGGACTATTTAGATCCTAGGCATCGTAAGGAAAAAAATTGCGTCGGTCGCAGCGCATGCAGCCAAAAAATCGCATGCGATGCGACTGACGCGATTACCGCGATTTCACATAGGGAACAATGTTAAATGGCCCACAGACCCCAAATACCCACTCTGAAGTGTGAAATGGCCCCCCCAATTGTTAACGCCACCCCACGATCAACGTCAACCCGAAGCGTGGCGAGCGGCGGTACGCGTCCTCCGACCTTTTCATACCCCCACTATCCACGTCGGGGTGGAGTTGAGAATAGAAAGTGTGGCGAGCGCAGCGAGCCACCGAGCCCGAAGCATGGCGAGCGGATGCGGATACCTTCACAGGTATCCGCGTCTCCTCGCAGGCTTCACAGGTATCCGCGTCCCCTCGCAGGCTTCACAGGTATCCGCGTCCCCTCGCAGGCTTCACAGGTATCCGCGTCCCCTCGCAGGCTTCACAGGTATCCGCGTCCCCTCGCAGGCTTCACAGGTATCCGCGTCCCCTCGCAGGCTTCACAGGTATCCGCGTCCCCTCGCAGGCTTCACAGGTATCCGCGTCCCCTCGCAGGCTTCACAGGTATCCGCGTCCCCTCGCGGGGCTCGCTGCGCTCGCCACACTTTCTATTCTCAACTCCACGCCGATGTGGATAGTGGGGGTATCTATCTATGCTATACTATACTGCTGGTGTAAAATAAAGATGATAAAAAGCAAACGTGCTTTTTGAAGCGGAGGTGGCACAAGGCGGTTTTATACAGTATAAATGTGGTGCATCAGTAGCTAGGCCACACCCATTTATTTTTGCGTGGTATCGGCTCTGTCTTAACATATAGCGCACTCTGGGGCATTTATTGTACATATAGCTCCAACATATTCCTTAGCTCGGTACGGCATGGGGACATGACACAAATAACCACATGCGCTCACTTCTGCTTTTGTCCATAGCATTCCGCTTTCAATGTTCTCTTAAGACCCGTAGAAAATGGCTGAAGTGCTCAGCACAGAGTCTGTAGCTTTGTGCTTATTACCTGAAGCTATTGTCTCACCATGCACCTGAGACCTGGTAAGCGTCACCTGGGGACAGCCAGGGTCTAAGCGTCACCTGGGGACAGCCAGGGTCTAAGCGTCACCTGGGGACAGCCAGGGTCTAAGCGTCACCTGGGGACAGCCAGGGTCTAGGCGTCACCTGGGGACAGCCAGGGTCTAGGCGTCACCTGGGGACAGCCAGGGTCTAGGCGTCACCTGGGGACAGCCAGGGTCTAGGCGTCACCTGGGGACAGCCAGGGTCTAATGTTACTGTTATACTGCCTTGTCCAGCGCACATGGGCCCTCATTCTGGTTGGGACGCTACGTTGCGTCCTATGCTGAGGGTATGCGCATGTTCAGGTCTTCTCTGCGGGTGCCCTCAGACTTGCACAGTCGCTGAGGTGGGGCGTTCGCTTGTTAACGCCCTGCGTTTCCTGGGTATAACAATGAAAGCGCTGGGGACGTCCCCATGCGAACGAGGGCGTCTTCCTGCCATCCGTGGCGTCACCAGATGTCAGCTGCCCGCCCTGTTCACAGAGCCACTCACCAGAGAGTGACTTAGATTAGAGAGCGCTTCTGAAATCATTTACACATCCATTTGCAGGCCTGTTGGGAACCGGCGTCGTTGGTTGGCTGGCTCACAAAGCAGCGAAAACTGCTGCTTTGCGAGTCAACCAGAATGAGGGCCATAGTCTGGGGTGCACTAATCACTGTTAGTTATAGGGTTCGGGTCCGTTCCTCGTGTATTGTCATTTCCGCTGCTCAGTGGTCTCTGGCGTTTGTAATGATGGGGAGTTGGAAGCCGTTACAGGAGGAAATTCATTCACTTGGTCTCCGGTATTGAAGTGATGCAGCCATTTTGTTAGAGGTCGGTGTGTTTAGTGCTGATCTCTAGTCTCCAGCAAGATGAGAGCTGCAGCTTTGTACTACGCTGCACTGAGACAATAGCAGTCAGTTGGTGTCAGGCCGTGACATATTGGGGTTAAGGATCACATTACCTGTATGTCACTGTTTGGGTGGAATGCAAACTAATAGGGGTTAGTATCCTTGAGTGGCCGCTCTTTCCTAAAAAGTCACCCATGTGTCACACTAGAAATATTCCACTCGGTGCTGGGTATATATGTATATTTAAAAAAAAAAAATGTTTATGCCCCTTCAGTATAAGTCCTGTTTTTAGCAATGTAGGTAAGCAGGGGACCTATGGCGGCGCTAATGGACAAGGAGCGCCTGCGGTTCTGCCTGTCCTGTAGCTCGTTACTCATAATCCCAAATCTGTCTTCTGCCGCCGATCTGTAAGAACAGAGAATACCTCCCTGGTCTTCCCAGAGGAAGAAATAAAGCAACAGTCCGCATTAAACTGATACATTACTGATACAGCAGATTGCACAGCTAGGTAATTGTATCCGAGGGAAGATACACTCACCTAGCTGCGCTTTGTATCCAGGACATAGTGACCGATACTGAGCATGGTGGTCTGCAGTATGGGGGCGGCTCATCTCAGGGTAACGCTTACGTCCGTACCGCCCAATCAGTGATATGTACACAGGGTCGGGGAGGTGGTCACATAGGCGTTGCCACATCCGTTATATGCATGCGGGGTAGTCGGTATTGTAACGATGTAAGGAAGCCTGTGGGGTCGTACAGTAGCCCTGTGGGGTCGTACAGTAGCCCTGTGGGGTCGTACAGTAGCCCTGTGGGGTTGTACAGTAGCCCTGTGGGGTTGTACAGTAGCCCTGTGGGGTCATACAGTCGCCCTGCGCTCTTGGTTCTGTGGCTGATATACCAGATAGCGGAGAAGTTCTCAGCTCACCAGTATAATCCAGTAGGACTCCCAGTCCGTGGCAGTTATACCAGCAGGGCTAAGCTGCCACTGGCTAGTCACCCTATGGCCGTATGCACCAGTGGCAGTTATATCAGCAGGGCTAAGCTGCCACTGGCTAGTCACCCTATGGCCGTATGCACCAGTGGCTAGTCACCCTATGGCCGTATGCACCACTGGCTAGTCACCCTATGGCCGTATGCACCAGTGGCAGTTATATCTGCAGGGCTAAGCTGCCACTGGCTAGTCACCCTATGGCCGTATGCACCAGTGGCTAGTCACCCTATGGCCGTATGCACCACTGGCTAGTCACCCTATGGCCGTATGCACCAGTGGCAGTTATACCAGCAGGGATAAGCTGCCACTGGCTAGTCACCCTATGGCCGTATGCACCAGTGGCAGTTATATCAGCAGGGATAAGCTGCCACTGGCTAGTCACCCTATGGCCGTATGCACCAGTGGCAGTTATATCAGCAGGGCTAAGCTGCCACTGGCTAGTCACCCTATGGCCGTATGCACCAGTGGCAGTTATACCAGCAGGGCTAAGCTGCCACTGGCTAGTCACCCTATGGCCGTATGCACCACTGGCTAGTCACCCTAGGGCCGTATGCACCAGTGGCAGAAGGATCACTCTGGAAATATTCCTGTGCTCCATTTCCTGGCCAAACATTTATTACAATATGGTTCCCCGGGGGAATTATTCTAAGGTTTTTTGCTTTATATATTGTAGTGAACACCGGTAATGCTGAGCAGGGTGGATGTGGAGGTATCCAGGAGCTAATGAGGCACTGTGCAGACCCCCGTGCCTCATTACTGTGCATGCAGATGCCTCCCTAGTGGTGTCCAATGGGTGAGACTCAGACACACTGTGTAATTATCAGGGAGCCGCTTCTGTCCTGGCCTCTCCTGTGGGTCACTGTGTAATGATCAGGGAGCCGCTTCTGTCCTGGCCTCTCCTGTGGGTCACTGTGTAATTATCAGGGAGCCGCTTCTGTCCTGGCCTCTCCTGTGGGTCACTGTGTAATTATCAGGGAGCCGCTTCTGTCCTGGCCTCTCCTGTGGGTCACTGTGTAATTATCAGGGAGCCGCTTCTGTCCTGGCCTCTCCTGTGGTCACTGTGTAATTATCAGGGAGCCGCTTCTGTCCTGGCCTCTCCTGTGGGTCACTGTGTAATGATCAGGGAGCCGCTTCTGTCCTGGCCTCTCCTGTGGGTCACTGTGTAATGATCAGGGAGCCGCTTCTGTCCTGTCCTGTGGGTCACTGTGTAATGATCAGGGAGCCGCTTCTGTCCTGGCCTCTCCTGTGGGCCACTGTGTAATGATCAGGGAGCCGCTTCTGTCCTGGCCTCTCCTGTGGGCCACTGTGTAATGATCAGGGAGCCGCTTCTGTCCTGGCCTCTCCTGTGGGTCACTGTGTAATTATCAGGGAGCCGCTTCTGTCCTGGCCTCTCCTGTGGGTCACTGTGTAATTATCAGGGAGCCGCTTCTGTCCTGGCCTCTCCTGTGGGTCACTGTGTAATTATCAGGGAGCCGCTTCTGTCCTGGCCTCTCCTGTGGGTCACTGTGTAATTATCAGGGAGCCGCTTCTGTCCTGGCCTCTCCTGTGGGTCACTGTGTAATGATCAGGGAGCCGCTTCTGTCCTGGCCTCTCCTGTGGGTCACTGTGTAATGATCAGGGAGCCGCTTTTGTCCTGGCCTCGCCTGTGGGTCACTGTGTAATTATCAGGGAGCCGCTTCTGTCCTGTCCTGTGGGTCACTGTGTAATGATCAGGGAGCCGCTTCTGTCCTGGCCTCTCCTGTGGGTCACTGTGTAATGATCAGGGAGCCGCTTCTGTCCTGGCCTCTCCTGTGGGTCACTGTGTAATTATCAGGGAGCCGCTTCTGTCCTGGCCTCTCCTGTGGGTCACTGTGTAATGATCAGGGAGCCGCTTCTATCCTGGCCTCTCCTGTGGGTCACTGTGTAATCATCAGGGAGCCGCTTCTGTCCTGGCCTCTCCTGTGGGTCACTGTGTAATGATCAGGGAGCCGCTTCTGTCCTGGCCTCTCCTGTGGGTCACTGTGTAATGATCAGGGAGCCCCTTCTGTCCTGGCCTCTCCTGTGGGTCACTGTGTAATTATCAGGGAGCCGCTTCTGTCCTGGCCTCTCCTGTGGGTCACTGTGTAATGATCAGGGAGCCGCTTCTGTCCTGGCCTCTCCTGTGGGTAACTGTGTAAGGATCAGGGAGCCGCTTCTGTCCTGGCCTCTCCTGTGGGTCACTGTGTAATTATCAGGGAGCCGCTTCTGTCCTGGCCTCTCCTGTGGGTCACTGTGTAATTATCAGGGAGCCGCTTCTGTCCTGGCCTCTCCTGTGGGTCACTGTGTAATTATCAGGGAGCCGCTTCTGTCCTGGCCTCTCCTGTGGGTCACTGTGTAATTATCAGGGAGCCGCTTCTGTCCTGGCCTCTCCTGTGGGTCACTGTGTAATGATCAGGGAGCCGCTTCTGTCCTGGCCTCTCCTGTGGGTCACTGTGTAATTATCAGGGAGCCGCTTCTGTCCTGGCCTCTCCTGTGGGTCACTGTGTAATTATCTGGGAGCCGCTTCTGTCCTGGCCTCTCCTGTGGGTCACTGTGTAATTATCAGGGAGCCGCTTCTGTCCTGGCCTCTCCTGTAGGGTCACTGTGTAATCATCAGGGAGCCGCTTCTGTCCTGGCCTCTCCTGTGGGTCACTGTGTAATGATCAGGGAGCCGCTTCTGTCCTGGCCTCTCCTGTGGGGTCACTGTGTAATGATCAGGGAGCCGCTTCTGTCCTGGCCTCTCCTGTGGGTCACTGTGTAATTATCAGGGAGCCGCTTCTGTCCTGGCCTCTCCTGTGGGTCACTGTGTAATTATCAGGGAGCCGCTTCTGTCCTGGCCTCTCCTGTAGGGTCACTGTGTAATTATCAGGGAGCCGCTTCTGTCCTGGCCTCTCCGGTGGGTCACTGTGTAATTATCAGGGAGCCGCTTCTGTCCTGTCCTGTGGTCACTGTGTAATGATCAGGGAGCCGCTTCTGTCCTGGCCTCTCCTGTGGGTCACTGTGTAATTATCAGGGAGCCGCTTCTGTCCTGGCCTCTCCTGTGGGTCACTGTGTAATTATCAGGGAGCCGCTTCTGTCCTGGCCTCTCCTGTGGGTCACTGTGTGTAATTATCAGGGAGCCGCTTCTGTCCTGGCCTCTCCTGTGGGTCACTGTGTAATGATCAGGGAGCCGCTTCTGTCCTGGCCTCTCCTGTGGGTCACTCTGTAATTATCAGGGAGCCGCTTCTGTCCTGGCCTCTCCTGTGGGTCACTGTGTAATTATCAGGGAGCCGCACTGTCCTGGCCTCTCCTGTGGGTCACTGTGTGTAATTATCTGGGAGCTGCTTCTGTCCTGGCCTCTCCTGTGGGTCACTGTGTAATTATCAGGGAGCCGCTTCTGTCCTGGCCTCTCCTGTGGGTCACTGTGTAATTATCAGGGAGCCGCTTCTGTCCTGGCCTCTCCTGTGGGTCACTGTGTAATTATCAGGGAGCCGCTTCTGTCCTGGCCTCTCCTGTAGGGTCACTGTGTAATTATCAGGGAGCCGCTTCTGTCCTGGCCTCTCCTGTGGGTCACTGTGTAATGATCAGGGAGCCGCTTCTGTCCTGGCCTCTCCTGTGGGTCACTGTGTACAGGGAAGGGAGAACTATAAGGGGACACTTCAGGGTCGTTCCTGTGCCCACCTTAGATACATGGGGACACACGGCCTGGCCGTTCTGCTCCTCACCCCGTGGACACTACGTTCCTCCTGCCGTGCACACGTGTGCTGTTAATTAAGGATTTTCTCTATAATGTCGGCCACCCCGCGATATCCTATCACATCATACATGACTGATACTTTCACGTGACCTTCTGACACTGTGCACGTGTCCTGTTGGGAGGGGGGGGGGGGGGGTTGTATTCTGTTTATTCCCCCCTCTTGTGCCTGATCTCCCATGTGAGGCTACTGGGTGCGCTGCATGTGGGCACCTGAGATCCTACACCCCACCTCAGTACCAGTGTCCTCCCTCACGGGCTCGCCGGCTTGTTTTATGCCGCTGGTTATTATTGTCATGTTGGTCTTTGTAGACGTGACCATTTCTATTGGACCATCACATTGAGATCCGTCCTCTGGATACTGACAGAAACCATTCAGTGTCTCCCGTTTGGGCCCATAAATTACAGTGACTCAAAGATACAAATCCCACCATTGTGACCGTTTACAGGTCATAGGGTAAAGGTGGCCATACACACGCAGATTTATCTGGTTGGAACAAAAACCTGGTTATGGATGAGAGCAAATGACAGTTGACCATTTGCTTGGAAATTATTTATTTATTTATTAACAGTTTCTTATATAGCGCAGCATATTCCGTTACAGGTACTTATATAGCGCAGCAGATTCCGTTGCGCTTTACAATAGCAAACAGTGATACAACATAACAGGGTATTTACAGACAGTCAAAATGTAGGAGGGCCCTGCTCGCAAGCTTACAATCTATAGTTGCTGGAAAACTGACAAACTGTCCCTCATCCATAACCAGGTTTATGTTCCAACCAGCCAGATCTGAAGATAAATCTTACTAGTGTATGGGCACCTTTAGAATCTGTGTGGGGGTATTGCAGATAATGGATGAGTGGGTGTATTGCCCCTGTACCCTGTGTATTCCATGTTCCTGCGGCTGTTACCTAATACGAGGCACAGGGTGAGGTATTTATTACTGGAGTCCACAAATACAGATCCGGATAAGAGGCCGCACAACCTTTGTACACGTGGTGTGTAGGAGAACTGTCCTGTACACCATATAGTACACATGTGTGCGTGAGAACCATTGTGTGCATGTGTCCTGGGCACTCTATACAGTGCACACGTGTGTATGAGATCACCGTTGGCATGAGTCCTGGGCACTCTATACAGTGCACACGTGTGTATGAGATCACCGTTGGCATGTGTCCTGGGCACTCTATACAGTGCACACGTGTGTATGGGATCACTGTTGTGCATGTGTCCTGGGCACTCTATACAGTGCACACGTGTGTATGAGATCACTGTTGTGCATGTGTCCTGGGCACTCTATACAGTGCACACGTGTGTATGAGATCACTGTTGTGCATGTGTCCTGTACACTCTATACAGTGCACACGTGTGTATGAGATCACTGTTGTGCATGTGTCCTGTACACCATATAGTACACATGTGTGCGTGAGAACCATTGTGTGCATGTGTCCTGGGTACTCTATACAGTGCACACGTGTGTATGAGATCACCGTTGTGCATGTGTCCTGGGCACTCTATACAGTGCACACGTGTGTATGAGATCACTGTTGTGCATGTGTCCTGGGCACTCTATACAGTGCACACGTGTGTATGAGATCACTGTTGTGCATGTGTCCTGTACACTCTATACAGTGCACACGTGTGTATGAGATCACTGTTGTGCATGTGTCCTGGGCACTCTATACAGTGCACACGTGTGTATGAGATCACCGTTGGCATGTGTCCTGGTTACTCTATACAGTGCACACGTGTGTATGAGATCACTGTTGTGCATGTGTCCTGGGCACTATACAGTGCACACGTGTGTATAAGATCATTGTTGTGCATGTGTCCTGGGCACTCTATACAGTGCACACGTGTGTATGAGATCACCGTTGGCATGTGTCCTGTGCACTCTATACAGTGCACACGTGTGTATGAGATCACCGTTGTGCATGTGTCCTGGGTACTCTATACAGTGCACACGTGTGTATGAGATCACTGTTGTGCATGTGTCCTGGGTACTCTATACAGTGCACACGTGTGTATGAGATCACTGTTGTGCATGTGTCCTGTGCACTCTATACAGTGCACACGTGTGTATGAGATCACTGTTGTGCATGTGTCCTGGGCACTCTATACAGTGCACACGTGTGTATGAGATCTGTTGTGCATGTGTCCTGGGCACTCTATACAGTGCACACGTGTGTATGAGATCTGTTGTGCATGTGTCCTGTGCACTCTATACAGTGCACACGTGTGTATGAGATCACTGTTGTGCATGTGTCCTGGGCACTCTATACAGTGCACACGTGTGTATGAGATCACCGTTGGCATGTGTCCTGTACACTCTATACAGTGCACACGTGTGTATGAGATCACTGTTGTGCATGTGTCCTGGGCACCCTATACAGTGCACACGTGTGTATGAGATCACTGTTGTGCATGTGTCCTGGGCACTCTATACAGTGCACACGTGTGTATGAGATCACCGTTGTGCATGTGTCCTGTGCACTCTATACAGTGCACACGTGTGTATGAGATCACTGTTGTGCATGTGTCCTGGGCACTCTATACAGTGCACACGTGTGTATGAGATCACCGTTGGCATGTGTCCTGTGCACTCTATACAGTGCACACGTGTGTATGAGATCACTGTTGTGCATGTGTCCTGGGCACTCTATACAGTGCACACGTGTGTATGAGATCACTGTTGTGCATGTGTCCTGGGCACTCTATACAGTGCACACGTGTGTATGAGATCACTGTTGTGCATGTGTCCTGGGCACTCTATACAGTGCACACGTGTGTATGAGATCACCGTTGGCATGTGTCCTGTGCACTCTATACAGTGCACACGTGTGTATGAGATCACCGTTGTGCATGTGTCCTGGGCACTCTATACAGTGCACACGTGTGTATGAGATCACCGTTGTGCATGTGTCCTGTGCACTCTATACAGTGCACACGTGTGTATGAGATCACTGTTGTGCATGTGTCCTGGGCACTCTATACAGTGCACACGTGTGTATGAGATCACTGTTGTGCATGTGTCCTGGGCACTCTATACAGTGCACACGTGTGTATGAGATCACTGTTGTGCATGTGTCCTGGGCACTCTATACAGTGCACACGTGTGTATGAGATCACCGTTGTGCATGTGTCCTGTGCACTCTATACAGTGCACACGTGTGTATGAGATCACTGTTGTGCATGTGTCCTGTGCACTCTATACAGTGCACACGTGTGTATGAGATCACCGTTGGCATGTGTCCTGTGCACTCTATACAGTGCACACGTGTGTATGAGATCACCGTTGGCATGTGTCCTGTGCACTCTATACAGTGCACACGTGTGTATGAGATCACCGTTGGCATGTGTCCTGTGCACTCTATACAGTGCACACGTGTGTATGAGATCACCGTTGTGCATGTGTCCTGGGCACTCTATACAGTGCACACGTGTGTATGAGATCACTGTTGTGCATGTGTCCTGGGCACTCTATACAGTGCACACGTGTGTATGAGATCACTGTTGTGCATGTGTCCTGGGCACTCTATACAGTGCACACGTGTGTATGAGATCACCGTTGGCATGTGTCCTGGGCACTCTATACAGTGCACACGTGTGTATGAGATCACTGTTGTGCATGTGTCCTGGGCACTCTATACAGTGCACACGTGTGTATGAGATCACCGTTGGCATGTGTCCTGTGCACTCTATACAGTGCACACGTGTGTATGAGATCACCGTTGTGCATGTGTCCTGGGCACTCTATACAGTGCACACGTGTGTATGAGATCACTGTTGTGCATGTGTCCTGGGCACTCTATACAGTGCACACGTGTGTATGAGATCACTGTTGTGCATGTGTCCTGGGCACTCTATACAGTGCACACGTGTGTATGAGATCACTGTTGTGCATGTGTCCTGGGCACTCTATACAGTGCACACGTGTGTATGAGATCACTGTTGTGCATGTGTCCTGGGCACTCTATACAGTGCACACGTGTGTATGAGATCACTGTTGTGCATGTGTCCTAGGCACTCTATACAGTGCACACGTGTGTATGAGATCACCGTTGTGCATGTGTCCTGGGTACTCTATACAGTGCACACGTGTGTATGAGATCACTGTTGTGCATGTGTCCTGGGCACTATACAGTGCACACGTGTGTATGAGATCACCGTTGTGCATGTGTCCTGGGCACTCTATACAGTGCACACGTGTGTATGAGATCTGTTGTGCATGTGTCCTGTGCACTCTATACAGTGCACACGTGTGTATGAGATCACTGTTGTGCATGTGTCCTAGGCACTCTATACAGTGCACACGTGTGTGTGAGATCACCTTTGTGCATGTGTCCTAGGCACTCTATACAGTGCACACGTGTGTATGAGATCACCGTTGGCATGTGTCCTGGGCACTCTATACAGTGCACACGTGTGTATGAGATCACCGTTGGCATGTGTCCTGGGCACTCTATACAGTGCACACGTGTGTGTGAGATCACTGTTGTGCATGTGTCCTAGGCACTCTATACAGTGCACACGTGTGTATGAGATCACCGTTGTGCATGTGTCCTGTGCACTCTATACAGTGCACACGTGTGTATGAGATCACTGTTGTGCATGTGTCCTGGGCACCCTATACAGTGCACACGTGTGTATGAGATCACCGTTGGCATGTGTCCTGTGCACTCTATACAGTGCACACGTGTGTATGAGATCACTGTTGTGCATGTGTCCTGTGCACCCTATACAGTGCACACGTGTGTATGAGATCACTGTTGTGCATGTGTCCTGGGCACTCTATACAGTGCACACGTGTGTATGAGATCACCGTTGTGCATGTGTCCTGGGCACTCTATACAGTGCACACGTATACAGTGCACACGTGTGTATGAGATCACCGTTGGCATGTGTCCTGTGCACTCTATACAGTGCACACGTGTGTATGAGATCACTGTTGTGCATGTGTCCTGTGCACCCTATACAGTGCACACGTGTGTATGAGATCACCGTTGGCATGTGTCCTGTGCACCCTATACAGTGCACACGTGTGTATGATACGCCCGTCATGTACAAGTGTGTCCCCGTTTGCCTGTATTACACACTCACCATTCCCTATACGTATTGTCACATATACAGCATGGCACAGTGTGGAAATCTATTTTTATTTTGTGTATATTTGTCTTTCAGGGCAGAAAAAGATGATCAGAGAGCACAGGAGGAAATACAGAGCCCTCCTGACCAACAGTAATTCTACTCGTTCCTTCGTGATATACATTGATGTGACCGTGTTTCTGCAGAGTGTTCCCAGCCCACATGTTACTAGACCTATATATGTGTATGTGGTCTATACCCGGCTGTATCCGCACACTGCTACTGGCCCCCAATTCCCACATCTGCCAGTCATGTTATATGTGCGATACCCACGTAGCCCCCTAGCCGGTGCTGCACACAAGTCCTTAGATGGATAGAATAGTGTGGGCATGTAATAAGGAGCTGGGACATAGTGTGTACACACCGGTATATGGCAGCAGTATCACAGTGTGCGGATATATTACTGCTTGTATGTAGGGGCCAGCAGGCGGTCACAGTGTGAGGGTGGCGGTATAACACAGGTGTATGGTGGCGGTGGCACAGTGTGAGGGCGGTGGTATATTATCTATCTATATGTCTAGTGTCCGTGAGTCTCCAAAACACTACCATCTGCTGGCAGAGAGTGAAACTACATCTCTTTCTCACACATGCACAAACAGTCAGTTTTTTGGGTGCAGTGCGCACTCCCGCTCATCGCACATCACATCCAGTCTGCGCAGCTCGATGGTATCTAGTACAGAAAGCACGCTGCAATGCAATCTAGTACTACAGAGTTCACCGCACCGTGCATGGGCAACTTTACACATGCGCAAACACAGAAGGTAGCAGACTAGCTTTGGAAGCTTTTGCTTCGAGCGGGATAATTAGTCATTGATAATGTAGTAGAGGGCGCTGGTCCGACGTGGAGCACTGGCTGCATATTATGTGTATTACACCTAATGTATGGTGTTCTGTGCATTTCATTCCGCACTCACGACCGACCCAAGTCATCAACGGAGCGTTCCTCTAATGTAGGGTACACACCAGGACGACCACCGTCGTCCACGACCGATGGGACGATTTCCCTTGGACTTCCCGGGAGCTCCCGGGCAGTCCCCAGCAAATGATTAGCAAAAATTGTGTTTTTTTTTTTTTTTGCGGAACGATCTAGATCCGATCCCGATGCGCCCGTGATGGTCGTTAAGACGGTCGGATCGCTGGTTTTTGTTTTTTTTGCAAGAACACATGCGACCGTCGTCAGATTGGCCTTTGAAATTTAAATGAAGGGGCTGGACTAGCAGAGGGGATAGGAATAGCAGCCGCCATTTCTGCTTTGTTACTAGTGAGGCTTGGTTTATACCTGCTGAACGCTGGACATAGCTATTTACACATTACTTTGTTTTGCCTGCCATTACAAAGTGTCTTTTAACCCTGCACTATGGAGAATGCAGTGATGGGTAGTCACCAGCAACAGTACCTGCTCTATTATGCAGTGCTGAAGCTCAGGCGTCAGAGGGCCCAGCGCAGGAGGGAAAGATCATGCTGGACAAAGCATGGAAAAACATGGCGCCGGGGGGAGTGTTTAGGAAATGCCACTCAAATAGGCTGGATCAAACGACGGACGCACCGACGGACGGCGGCAAAAACACTCACGATCTGCATGCGATTGACGTTCGGTCGGCCTGGGATTGACGGATCCTACCTGCAGCATGTAGGACCAAAGATGCGACCAAACAAGTGGCGTGTACACGCATCGGATCGGAATCGGATCAAATAAATGACAAAAATGCACAAAAGTACATGCAATCTGCATACAACCGGTCGGAATTGGATCTAAATTGACAGAATCGGGCCATAGTCGTCCTGGTGTGTACCAGGCATAATGCAGGCTCCAGCAGTTGTGAAACTACACATCCCAGCATGCCTTGCCATAGTTTTAGCATTCCCTAATAGCAAAACTGTGGCAAGGCATGATGGGACTTGTAGTTTCTCAACAGCTGGAGGGCCATAGCTTGGACATGCCTGCTCTAAGGTAACAGGTTTTATATGTTCCACACATATCCATCCGTATTGCCATAGGAAGGTGATCATTGGGTCGACATAAAGATGGTCGACACCACTAAGTCGACATACTGGAAGGTCGACAGGTGTCTAGGTCAACATGGCACAAGGTGGACAGGTGGTCAAGTCGACACAAGCATTAGGTCAACATGGTCTAGGTAGACAGTCAAAAGGTCGACATGGGTTTGTTGTTTTTTTTTACCCAAATCTTGGCACAGTCGACATGGACACAGTTTTAAGTGCACGGCGTCCCCTCGCTGCGCTCGGCGCACTATTTTACTCTCTCCGCACCCTAGTGGATGGTAGGCCATGGAATACCACCTGTTGACCTAATGCTTGTGTCGACCTAACCACCTGTCGACCTTGTGCCATGTGGACCTAGTGTTGTCGACCTAATGACCGCCGACTTACCGACCGTATCCCGGGCCATACAGGGCCATTCAGGGTGCGTACCAGATTTATTACATCACCCTATCCATGTAGTGGTCCTTTCTACAGATTTAGTAGGTAGACGTTTCGGCCACGCGTGGCCTTGGGGACTTATTCTGGTTCACTCTCAGAGGTAAATTCCTTCTCAAATGGACAAAACCATGTGCACTGCAGGTGGGGCAGATGTAACCTGTGCGGAGAGAATTAGATTTGGGTGAGTCATTTTGTATCTGTGCAGGGTAAATACTGGCTGCTTTATTCTTACACTGCAATATAGATCTCACTTTGAAGTAAAACCCCACCCAAATCTAATTCTCTCTGCACAAGTTACATCTGCCCCACCTGCAGTGCACATGGTTTTGTCCATTTGAGAAGGAATTTGGCTCAGAGTGAACCAGAATAAGGGCCTAAGACCAGGCGTGGCTGAAACGTCTGCCTACTAAATCTGTAGAAAGGACCACTACATGGATATGGTGATGTAATAAGTTGGGGAGTGCCTGTGATGGACCTACATGGCCCTATAGATGGGTATGTGTGGTGGTATGTATTTGCATTGCGCAGCTGTCAGCCCAGTGTACAGGTCTGATGTTGGCATCCTAGGATTACCCATATACATTTCCCCAGTGTGTGGGCAGGAACAGGGCAGCAGCTGCCGCCTTCTGCTTAGTGACTGGCGTTATTTAAACTCCTCTCCTTGTTGCCATAACAACATAACTCTGTCATCAGAGAGAGGGGAATGCGAGCTTTCAGGTGTAATGCAAGTCCCGGTGCGTGGCCAGGGGGCAGGCGGGATACCCGAGCCATCTCTGCGGACCAGGTGTCGGTTAGTGACATTACTCTGGTGCTGGGATTACGCTTCGCTCGCCCAGTTATTATCTCTTACGTTGTCTATCAGCGCAGTATCTGCTGTGGTAATGGATCGGTCTAGACAATACAGGAGGCTTCTATCCCCCCTCCCGGGAATCACCTGAGAGGAACTGTAATCACCAGACTGAGGGGGGAGACTTACCTCCACCTCCCGAGCGTCCTAGTCTGGAACGTCTCTGCGTTCTGTGGATGCGGTGTCCCAGAGCAGCAGGAAGTGGTGGAAGTACCTCAGTAGTGATGAGGAGCAGGTTGGATAAATGATGCCTGGGTGTCTCACTACTGTGCGTTCTGACGTTCCCTACAATCCAAGGACTCGGCAGCGTAACAGACTGTCCATAGAGGCTAACACTCTCTTATATGTAGCTGCCCAGGGGCCTAATCATAGATGCACGCAATGCTGCTGATCACGTAGGTGGCTGGAGACCCCAGCCCACATGGAT
This sequence comes from Crinia signifera, assembly GCF_055691185.1. Taxonomy (NCBI): domain Eukaryota; kingdom Metazoa; phylum Chordata; class Amphibia; order Anura; family Myobatrachidae; genus Crinia; species Crinia signifera. Next base: position 5,832,141 of record NC_139221.1, read on the forward strand.
AAAATGGCAGCCTTGGCATGGAAAGAATGAACCCTCGTGTTGCAGCGCCATTTTTAAATACCCTTGCCTTTATCCCTGGTGGTACAGGGGGGATTGAAAGATCAGCTTGATGCCCCTGACCATTTCCCGTGGCCTGGACACACTGACTGCCCAGGAATTTCTATAGCTCAGATTGAGGCTAGAGGTGGGAGGCTCGGTCACTTAGCAGGTACCTGGAAGTACCATCACGTTCTCTGGCATTTACCGGGTTGAGTCCAGCATCTCTAAGCTCCTCCCACTGCAAGCTGCCATGCATGGTCTGGTCTATGTGAGGGACCAGTGAGTCTGCTGAAGACGATATGTAGGTGTGGCTACAGTGTGTGTGCAGCGGGAGCGGTGGCAGGAACTGATAGCAGCGTAATACCCGTCCACTGTCCGTAACGGGCAGATACAATCCCCGTATTAGCTCGTTTGAGACCCAAGAAGCCTGTGATTGCTTGGGGGGGGTCACAACATAGTTGAGCATTTTTTTTATTTTTTTTGCAACTGTGCATTTACAGCTTGTTACTGGTTCCACGCCCTGCTCTGTATGTGTAGGCACAATGCTGCCACACCACCTGACCCCCACTGTTCACTTCCCTTGACCAGGCATGGTAGCTGATGGTGGAGCTCGGAGACGCTGTGGCCACTCCCGGCGTAATTCTGTGAGTGGCAGGATATGGACTCACGCATGGTAAAGGCAAGATGTTTATTGCTCAAAAAGTCGTCGTCGTGTCCCCCCCCCCCCCCCCCCCCCCCAAAAAAAAACCTGTCTGTTGCTAACGGTGCATAGGAGATGTTTTAAGTCCCTCCACAAAGTCAGAGAATATGTCTAACTAAATTAGGGGGGTATGGATCATTGGCTAGACAAGCTTTAGGTCGACATGACTGAATGTCGACAGGATCGTTAGGTTGACATGTTTCACTTTTTTTGTCCCGAATAATGACCGTTGACATGGACACTACAATAAGTGCGCTCACCATGCTTTGGGCGCACTATATTACTCGAACGCCATGCCCCAGTGGACAGTAGGGCATGATATACCACCTGTCAGCACGGCGGCTCAAAAGTGAAAAACCCCATGTCAACCGTGAGTGGTGTAGACCTAATGAGCTATCTCAGCCCTTTGATATAGTCAGACGATACAATACAGCTCACGGTACCCAGGACTGGTCACGTATATTCCTCCTATATACTTCATTCAGCAATAATGTTTGCATTTCCTAATTGAATCATTGGCTTTTTCTCCTTCATACTTCATGGCAGCCATTACATTGGGTTCATCTGTCTCTCTCTCTGTTAGACAGGTAGTTTTTTTCCCCTAGGACCCGACTCCTCCTCTTCCTTATCCTATATAACTGAGCCCCTCCCCTCTGACCATAGTCTTTTTTCCTGTCTCCTCTGTCTGAAACAGGTAGTTAGGTTAGCTAGTGTAGGAGATATATTGTGACCTGGCAGCGAGGGGATGGCGGTGCCTTACCCTGAATATTGATCCGGGCCGGCGGCATGGATCTCTTACTGCTCTATACTATGGGGATTGGCGGTGCCCGGGAACCCTGAAATAATGGCATTACAGAAGGGTTGCCGAATATTCTGTGTGTAGGACTCACCAGAGATATATGCCCAAGAAGCGGTGGCTGGGCGCGAGTGGTGTTGTCCAGAGCAGGGGGAGAGGCAGCGTGTCCGGCGTGGTCATTGTTCCCGGCGTGTGTTTATAGCTGCTCCGTGCAGTAAACGTCGGAGGGAAGTGACTCGTAATTCCGGCTCGCCTACACACGGTCTGCGTTCCACAGCAGGCCGCGTGCGTTCCAAATACCGGAAGTGCCGGTATTTATAGCGCCTGGCCGGTGTAACAGGCGCTGCTGCTTATTCACAGTTTTGAGTGGATACTAGCGCTGCGCATCATGGAGGATACCTCTCCTAAACCAAATGTACCGCTGCCCAGGTAAGTCCTCTTTGAGGACTGGTTACTTACTTTGCTGAGGTTAGAAAAGGTAGTTAGTCCATCTCTTTGTCATTTTAGTGTTAGTGTGCCTGTGGTTGCAAAAAAGAAGTCGGCCAAGAAGAGATTGGATAAAATATGCCCTGAATGCGACAAGTCATTTACTGGGGAAAATGTGTTGTGTAGAAGTTGTCTGCAGAAGAGAGAAGCTGCTTCTGTGTCTAACCAAATCTCTGAGCTTAGAGAGTGGATGGAGAAGAACTTTGTGTCAAAAAAGGAGTTTACTAGCAGCAAGAGGTCTAGATCACAAACCAGTTTGGACATGGATGATGATTGTGGATCAATTGTTGTTGGTTCCGATGATAATGCCTCGGGTGATTCCACTGCTGAGTCAGGGGAAGTCATTGAAGACGAACGTTTATTTGATTTAGGTTTAGTGGAAGTGGTGCTGAAGAACCTCTATAAAACTCTGAATTACAAACAACCAGTGAAGACAGAGTTGGACACGCTGTTTGAGGACAGGTCAAGGAAGGGCAGGTGCTTCCCTGTCCATAAAGTTGTTAAAGACATATTAATAAAGGAATGGAGTAATGTAGACAAGCAAGTGGGTTCCTTTAAGAGGGTCGATAAAATGTTCCCTATTGAGGATGAGGACTTTTTGAAATGGAGTAACATCCCTAAAATAGATGCAGCCGTGTCTGAAGTCACCACTCGTACAACCATACCATTGGAGGACGGTGCGTCCTTAAAAGACCCCATGGAATAGAAGATGGAGAGTGCGCTAAAGCGGTTACACATATCAACATCCGTGTCAATGAAGTCGGGTGTAGCCATCGCTTCCTTTTCCAGAGCATTAAGAGTTTGGTGTGCAGCATTGTAGGACGACCTGCAGGACAGAGCCTCTCGTGACCAGATGAGCAAAAGTCTGGCGCAGATTCAGATGGCCGTAGATTACGTCTGTGAGGCGTCGTTAGATGTGTTGGATTTCTCTGCCAAGTCTCTGACTTCGGGGGTAGTGGCCAGAAGGGCCCTTTGGCAGATTCGCACTCCAAGAATAAACTTGCGACACTTCTATATGAAGGAGCCTTTCTATTCGGAAGTAAACTCGACCTGATGATTCAGAGGATGTCGGGGGGCAAATCCGTGAGATTGCCTCAGAATAAGAGAGGCAGGTTTCAGTCCTATTCCAGCAGGCAGTCATATAGACAAGCCAGATCGTACAGGCCGGGTAGGCCATTTCGCGGCAGGTACGCTTCAGGTACAACGCATGTATTTTTTCGCCAATACATTAAAAAGAGAGGCGAAAGCTCTGGCACCAGTCAGAAGCAGTGACACCAGATGCCCCATGGAGCAGGTCCCAGTAGCAGGGAGTCTCCTGGAGTTTGCTCATATTTGGGAAAAAAGCTTCACAGACAAATGGGTGCTAGAGATAGTAACCAAAGGTTACCGTTTGGAGTTTCTTTCAAAGCCAAGGTTGGCGAAATTTTTAAGTTCCAGAGTTCCTCTGCTAGAAACAGAAAAAGAAGTCTTAGTTAAGTTTGCAAGCTCTGATCGACACAAATGCAGTCGAAGAAGTCCCAGAAATCACATGTCGTTGGATCAGATAATAAAAAACCCAGGCACAGTAAGAGAATCCCTAGTGTGGGGGGTTACGAACTACTGAGAGAAAGAAAGTGGTCACTAGAAAGTCCAACATTTGTAGTAATAACTACAGATGCCAGCGCCTCCGGTTGGGGGGCACATGGGTTGGGAAGATCATGCCAAGGAAGGTAGTTGATGCAAGAAAAGGAATGGTCATCAAACCACAGAGAATTGAGAGCGGTGTGGCAGGCGATTAAATTCTTTGCGGAAGATATCAAAGAATTCCATCTTCGGGTGTTCTCAGACAACATCACAACGGTCTCTTATATCAACCGTCAAGGGGGTACAAGAAGTCGGGTGTTAGACAAAGTAGAGAACATAATGTCGTGGTCCAAAGCAAATCTCCAGTCTATATCAGCGTTGCACATTCCAGGAGAGGAAAACCAAATTGCAGACTTCTGGAGTCGCAGTACATTGATTCCAGGCGAATGGGAACTAAAACAGTCGGTTTTTCAGCTGATAATAGAGCACTTCGGCGTGCCAGAAATAGACCTCATGGCGTCGTCAGTCAACAAAAAGTTCCTCGATTTTTCTCAAGGTACCCAACACAGGGGTCATGCAGAATCGATGCCCTGTCGCAGCGGTGGAACTATGCCCTAGGTTACGTGTTCCCATCTTTCTCCCTCATTCACAGGGTACTGTGGAAAATCAGGACAGAGAGGTGTCAGGTGATAATAGTCCTACCATTCTGGCCCAGTAGGGCTTGATTCCCGATGCTGGAGAGTATGTCGGTGGCAGAGCCCCTGTTTCTGCCAGTGTCAGTGGATCTTCTGTCCCAGGGACCAGTCAGTTGTCAAGATCCTCAGAAGTTGTCATTGACGGCGTGGAAATTGAGAGGCAACAGTTGAGAGTAAAACATTTGTCACCGTATGTGATTGAAATACTTCTTCAGGCTAGGAAAAAGGTGTCATCCGATATTTACTACAGAGTTTGGAGGATCTTTGCGAAGTGGTCCAAAGAAAAGTTTCAGTTTCCAAAGGCGAACATGTCGCATGTGCTGCAATTCCTATGTGACGGCTTCAACAAGGGGTTGGCAGTATCTACACTGAAGGTGCACATATCAGCATTAAGTGTTTTGTTGGACCGAAAACTTGCTGATCATAGTTTGATAAAAAGTTTTTTTCAGGCTATTAAGAGGATTCGTCCAAGGATTCGGTCTATGGTTCCACAATGGGATCTTAATCTGGTCCTGAATGGACTCATGTCAGCACCATTTGAGCCATTAGATAGAGCAAATCTCAAGTTTATGACATGGAAAGTGGCCTTCCTAGTGGCGATCACCTCGGCCGGAAGGGTCGGGGAACTCCAAGCTTTGTGTATACAATTTCAGTATCTGAAGATATTTCCGGACAAAGTGGTCTTGAAGACTAAACCTTCTTTTTTACCAAAAGTGGTGTCTTCTTTTCATTTAAATCAAGAGATTATATTACCTTGTTTCCATCCAAATCCGTCAAATAAGAGAAGAAAAATTACACACGTTGGACGTGGTCAGAGCCATAAAAATGTATATGGACAGGTCTGCAGGTTTCAGTCAGAAAACTTGTTTGTGATTCCGCAGGGTGTGAAGAAAGGATTCGTTCCGGCAAAACAGACGATTTCAAGATGGCTTAAAGATGTTATTTCCTTTTCCTACAGAAAAGTAGGACGTCCAGTCCCTGAAGGTATTAAAGCACACTCGACACGGGCAATGTCGGTATCATGGGCGAGAGAGGCGAATGTGTCAGCCAGAGAGATATGTCAGGCAGCCACGTGGTCGTCTCTACACACATTTTCTAAGCATTACGCCCTGGATGTGGCGGAAGTGCGGTTTGGAGGTGGAGTCCTGAGGCAAGCGTTGGCTTGAGGTATTGTATAACCCTCCCTACTGCTTTGGTACATCCCAATGTAATGGCTGCCATGAAGTATGAAGGAGAAAGCAAGGATTATACTCACGATAATACCTTTTCTTCGGAATACTTCATGGCAGCCTATATTTTTTAGCCCTCCCTGTTTTCTGTTTTTTCCCTAGGATCTGGGCGGAGACATTGAAAAGACTATGGTCAGAGGGGAGGTGCTCAGTTATATAGGATAAGGAAGAGGAGGAGTCAGGGCCTAGGGGAAAAAACTACCTGTCTAATTGTGAGCGAGAGAGAGGGATGAACCCAATGTAATGGCTGCCATGAAGTATTCCGAAGAAAAGGAATTATCGTAAGTATAATCCTTGCTTTTCCTTTTATAGATCTGTATCCGATTTACAGGAAATCCTTGATTAAAAACGTTGACACTTTCCATAGATTCACACAGAAGTTTCCTTCATTAGCACCTCTCAGCTGTATACTTTATTATTATTATTATTATTATTATTATTATTATTATAATTGGTACTTATGTAGTAACTGGGCTGCCGATTTTGAAATCGGGTCCATCGCATCGCACCCGACCATATCGCATGCGATGCGATGCGATGGACCCGATTTTTCCATAGGATTCAATGTTAAAATGGACTGAGTCCATTTTAACATAGAATTCAATGGGAAAAGGGGTCCTTTTCATACCCCTACTATCCAAGTGGGCATGGAGTTGGATATAAACCTGTGGCGAGCCACCGAGCTCGAAGCGTGGCGAGCGTAGCGAGCCCCGCGAGGGGACACAGAATACCGTCCCCTCGCGGGGCTCGCTTCGCTCGCCACGCTTCGGGCTCGGTGGCTCGCTACGCTCGCCACAGGTTTATATCCAACTCCATGCCCACTTGGATAGTAGGGGTATGAAAAGGACCCCTTTTTCCCATTGAATTCCATGTTAAAATGGACTCAGTCCATTTTAACATTGAATCCTATGGAAAAATCGGGTCATCGCATCGCATCGCATGGTCGTATGCGATGCGATGCGATATCGCATCGCATCGCATCTGATTGTATGCCTTAACTTAAGGCATACAATCAAAAAATCGGCAGCCCAGATACTACATAAGTACCTTATAATTTTATTTATAAGGCGCCACAAGTGTTTTGCAGCGCCGTACAAAGGAACAATACAGGGAGACAAAACTTGGCATAACATTGAATAAATAACAAGAATACAGTACAAATACAGAGCGCCACAGTTCAATACACATTACAGCTTGTATATAAGAAGTGAGGACTCAATCAACATACAACTAGAGGCTAGATGCCAATGATGGAGATGAGTATGCGGACAAAGATGGTCACTGAGTGTTGGAGTATAGGAGAGCTGTGAGTGACATGTGAAGAGAAGAGGGCTTTGACAACAGGAGGGAAGAGGGCCCTACTCGGAGGAGCTTACAATCTAGTAGGAAGGGGAGACAGACAGATTATATACTCCCAATATGGTGACACTGATCTACATCCCAGTCGTCAGAACTCATGCTAGGACATGTGGACTTAGTCCTATATAAGTGCCCATCTGAGTCACAGAATATAGTGACTCCTTCCCAGTACAGTCCTATATAAGTGCCCATCTGAGTCACACCTAATTGTGATCCTTCCCAGTACAGTCCTATATAAGTGCCCATCTGAGTCACACACTATAGTGATTCCTTCCCAGTACAGTCCTATATAAGTGCCCATCTGAGTCACACACTATAGTGATTCCTTCCCAGTACAGTCCTATATAAGTGCCCATCTGAGTCACAGAATATAGTGACTCCTTCCCAGTACAGTCCTATATAAGTGCCCATCTGAGTCACACCTAATTGTGATTCTTCCCAGTACAGTCCTATATAAGTGCCCATCTGAGTCACAGAATATAGTGACTCCTTCCCAGTACAGTCCTATATAAGTGCCCATCTGAGTCACACCTAATTGTGATTCTTCCCAGTACAGTCCTATATAAGTGCCCATCTGAGTCGCACCGAATTGTGATCCTTCCCAGTACAGTCCTATATAAGTGCACATCTGAGTCACACACTATAGTGATTCCTTCCCAGTACAGTCCTATATAAGTGCCCATCTGAGTCACACACTATAGTGATTCCTTCCCAGTACAGTCCTATATAAGTGCCCCTCTAAATCACACACTATAGTGATTCCTTCCCAGTACAGTCCTATATCAGTGCCCATCTGAGTCGCACCGAATTGTGATCCTTCCCAGTACAGTCCTATATAAGTGCACATCTGAGTCACACACTATAGTGATTCCTTCCCAGTACAGTCCTATATAAGTGCCCATCTGAGTCACACACTATAGTGATTCCTTCCCAGTACAGTCCTATATAAGTGCCCCTCTAAATCACACACTATAGTGATTCCTTCCCAGTACAGTCCTATATCAGTGCCCATCTGAGTCGCACCGAATTGTGATCCTTCCCAGTACAGTCCTATATAAGTGCCCATCTGAGTCACACACTATAGTGATTCCTTCCCAGTACAGTCCTATATAAGTGCCCCTCTGAGTCACACACTATAGTGATTCCTTCCCAGTACAGTCCTATATAAGTGCCCCTCTGAGTCACAGAATATAGTGATTCCTTCCCAGTACAGTCCTATATAAGTGCCCATCTGAGTCACACACTATAGTGATTCCTTCCCAGTACAGTCCTATATAAGTGCATTTAAACATATCACAGACTAATATATATATACGCAATAAATACCATTTTGAATTCACTTGAAAATCCTTGGAGTGCCGTGTGATGCTTCACCCCGAGTGGGTCACATCTCTACCACTATCTACTGCCTACAAAGGCACCTATATATATATATATATATATATATATATATATATATATATATATATATATATATATATATATATATATATATATATACATATATACACACACACACACTCTTCTGTATACGTAAATGCATTCCAGGTCAGCTGCACTGTAACATATGGGTGAGGATTGGCACTGGCAAGGTTATAATAGAGATAAGTAGTCATCCTGCCGCATTATCAGTAATCACCTGCGGTATCTGGTCGGCGGTGCTCCCAAAGAGGTTCAGCACTATAACTGAAAGGGTGAGTCAAAAGGATGACCAAGGAAGCACACAGAGGGTTTTTGGGGCACACTTAAAAATAATTGAGATATGAATGAATTAAAAATTCAATTTTATTATCATAAGCTAAAATAACATATACTGTATATCATTAAGAATTGATGACCACATTGATTAGATGTACTTTGTAAAATGTACACAGTTATTTTATCTAATGATAGTAAAAGGTAAATTTTAAATTGATTCATATATCAATTCTTTAAGTGTGTCCCAAAAAATCCTCTATGTTCCTTGCCAGCCAGCCAGCCTTACACCACAGTCTGGGACTAAGTGCTCCCACTGCTTACAGTCCTGCTCCTTCCCAATGCCATGTCCCAGCATCATACAGAGGCCAGCCTTACACCACAGCCTGGGACTGTGCTCCCACTGGTTACAGTCCTGCTCCTTCCCAATGCCATGTCCCAGCATCATACAGAGGCCAGCCTTACACCGCAGCCTGGGACTAAGTGCTACCCCGGCTGCAGTCCTGCTCCTTACCTATGCCGTGTCCCAGCATCATACAGAGGCCAGCCTTACACCGCAGCCTGGGACTAAGTGCTACCCCGGCTGCAGTCCTGCTCCTTACCTATGCCGTGTCCCAGCATCATACAGAGGCCAGCCTTACACCGCATTATGGGACTAAGTGCTCCCCCGGCTGCAGTCCTGCACCTTACCTATACCGTGTCCCAGCATCATACAGAGGCCAGCCTTACACCGCAGCCTGGGACTAAGTGCTCCCTCCGGCTGCAGTCCTGCTCATTCCCTATGACGTGTCCCAGCATCATACAGAGGCCAGCCTTACACCACAGCCTGGGACAGTGCTCCCCCGACTGCAGTCCTGCTCCTTACCTATGCCGTGTCTCAGCATCATGCGGAGGCCAGCCTTACACCGCAGCCTGGGACTAAGTGCTCCCCCGACTGCAGTCCTGCTCCTTACCTATACAGTGTCCCAGCATCATACAGAGGCCAGCCTTACACCACAGCCTGGGACTAAGTGCTCCCCCGACTGCAGTCCTGCTCCTTACCTATGCCGTGTCCCAGCATCATACAAAGGCCAGCCTTACACCGCAGCCTGGGACTAAGTGCTCCCCCAGCTGCAGTCCTGCTCCTTACCTATGCCGTGTCCCAGCATCATACAGAGGCCAGCCTTACACCACAGCATGGGACTAAGTGCTCCCCCAACTGCAGTCCTGCTCCTTACCTATACAGTGCCCCAGCATCATACAGAGGCCAGCCTTACACCACAGCCTGGGACTAAGTGCTCCCTCGGCTGCAGTCCTGCTCCTTACCTATACCGAGTCCCAGCATCATACAGAGGCCAGCCTTACACCGCAGCCTGGGACTAAGTGCTCCCCCAGCTGCAGTCCTGCTCCTTACCTATACAGTGTCCCAGCATCATACAGAGGCCAGCCTTACACCACAGCCTGGGACTAAGTGCTACTGGCTGCAGTCCTGCTCCTTACCTATACCGTGTCCCAGCATCATACAGAGGCCAGCCTTACACCGCAGCCTGGGACTAAGTGCTCCCCCAGCTGCAGTCCTGCTCCTTACCTATACAGTGTCCCAGCATCATACAGAGGCCAGCCTTACACCACAGCCTGGGACTAAGTGCTCCTGGCTGCAGTCCTGCTCCTTACCTATACAGTGCCCCAGCATCATGCAGAGGTCAGCCTTACACCGCAGCCTGGGACTAAGTGCTCCTGGCTGCAGTCCTGCTCCTTACCTATACAGTGTCCCAGTATCCTACAGGGGCCAGCCTTACACCGCAGCCTGGGACTAAGTGCTCCTGGCTGCAGTCCTGCTCCTTACCTATACAGTGTCCCAGCATCATACAGAGGCCAGCCTTACACCACAGCCTGGGACTAAGTGCTACTGGCTGCAGTCCTGCTCCTTACCTATACAGTGTCCCAGCATCATACAGAGGCCAGCCTTACACCGCAGCCTGGGACTAAGTGCTCCTGGCTGCAGTCCTGCTCCTTACCTATACCGTGTCCCAGCATCATACAGAGGCCAGCCTTACACCGCAGCCTGGGACTAAGTGCTCCACCGGCTGCAGTCCTGCTCCTTACCTATACTGTGTCCCAGCATCATACAGAGGCCAGCCTTACACCGCAGCATGGGACTAAGTGCTCCCCCGACTGCAGTCCTGCTCCTTACCTATACCGTGTCCCAGCATCATACAGAGGCCAGCCTTACACCACAGCCTGGGACTAAGTGCTCCACCGGCTGCAGTCCTGCTCCTTACCTATGCCGTGTCCCAGCATCATGTGGAGGCCAGCCTTATACCACAGCCTGGGACTAAGTGCTCCCCCGGCTGCAGTCCTGCTCCTTACCTATACCGTGTCCCAGCATCATACAGAGGCCAGCCTTACACCGCAGCCTGGGACTAAGTGCTCCTGGCTGCAGTCCTGCTCCTTACCTATACAGTGTCCCAGCATCATACAGAGGCCAGCCTTACACCACAGCCTGGGACTAAATGCTCCTGGCTGCAGTCCTGCTCCTTACCAATGCCGTGTCCCAGCATCATACAGGGGCCAGCCTTACACCGCAGCCTGGGATTAAGTGCTCCTGGCTGCAGTCCTGCTCCTTACCTATACAGTGTCCCAGCATCATACAGAGGCCAGCCTTACACCACAGCCTGGGACTAAGTGCTCCCCCGGCTGCAGTCCTGCTCCTTACCTATACCATGTCCCAGCATCATACAGAGGCCAGCCTTACACCGCAGCCTGGGACTAAGTGCTCCTGGCTGCAGTCCTGCTCCTTACCTATACCGAGTCCAAGCATCATACAGAGACCAGCCTTACCCCGCAGCCTGGGACTAAGTGCTCCCCCGGCTGCAGTCCTGCACCTTACCTATACCGTGTCCCAGTATCCTACAGAGGCCAGCCTTACACCACAGCCTGGGACTAAGTGCTCCCTCCGGCTGCAGTCCTGCTCATTCCCTATGACGTGTCCCAGCATCATACAGAGGCCAGCCTTACACCACAGCCTGGGACTAAGTGCTCCCCCAACTGCAGTCCTGCTCCTTACCTATACAGTGTCCCAGCATCGTACAGAGGCCAGCCTTACACCGCAGCCTGGGACTAAGTGCTACTGGCTGCAGTCCTGCTCCTTACCTATACCGAGTCCCAGCATCATGCAGAGGCCAGCCTTACACCACAGCCTGGGACGAAGTGCTCCCCCGGCTGCAGTCCTGCTCATTCCCTATACCGTGTCCCAGCATCATACAGAGGCCAGCCTTACACCACAGCCTGGGACTAAGTGCTCCCTCCGGTTGCAGTCCTGCTCATTCCCTATGACGTGTCCCAGCATCATGCAGAGGCCAGCCTTACACCACAGCCTGGGACTAAGTGCTCCTCCGGCTGCAGTCCTGCTCCTCACCTATACTGTGTCCCAGCATCATACAGAGGCCAGCCTTACACCACAGCCTGGGACTAAGTGCTCCCCCGGCTGCAGTCCTGTTTCTTACCTATACAGTGTCCCAGCATCGTACAGAGGCCAGCCTTACACCGCAGCCTGGGACTAAGTGCTCCTGGCTGCAGTCCTGCTCCTTACCTTTACCGAGTCCTAGCATCATGCAGAGGCCAGCCTTACACCACAGCCTGGGACTAAGTGCTCCCTCCGGTTGCAGTCCTGCTCATTCCCTATGACGTGTCCCAGCATCATGCAGAGGCCAGCCTTACACCACAGCCTGGGACTAAGTGCTCCTCCGGCTGCAGTCCTGCTCCTCACCTATACTGTGTCCCAGCATCATACAGAGGCCAGCCTTACACCACAGCCTGGGACTAAGTGCTCCTCCGGCTGCAGTCCTGTTTCTTACCTATACAGTGTCCCAGCATCGTACAGAGGCCAGCCTTACACCGCAGCCTGGGACTAAGTGCTCCTGGCTGCAGTCCTGCTCCTTACCTTTACCGAGTCCTAGCATCATGCAGAGGCCAGTCTTACACCACAGCCTGGGACTAAGTGCTCCCTCGGCTGCAGTCCTGCTCCTTACCTATACCGAGTCCCAGCATCATACAGAGGCCAGCCTTATACCGCAGCCTGGGACTAAGTGCTCCCCCAACTGCAGTCCTGCTCCTTACCTATACCGTGTCCCAGCATCATACAGTCTTACACCGCAGCCTGGGACTAAGTGCTCCTGGCTGCAGTCTTGCTCCTTACCTATACAGTGTCCCAGCATCATACAGAGGCCAGCCTTACACCGCAGCCTGGGACTAAGTGCTCCCCCAGCTGCAGTCCTGCTCCTTACCTATACAGTGTCCCAGCATCATACAGAGGCCAGCCTTACACCACAGCCTGGGACTAAGTGCTCCCTCAGCTGCAGTCCTGCTCCTTACCTATACAGTGTCCCAGCATCATACAGAGGCCAGCCTTACACCGCAGCCTGGGACTAAGTGCTCCCTCGGCTTCAGTCCTGTTTCTTACCTATACAGTGTCCCAGCATCGTACAGAGGCCAGCCTTACACCGCAGCCTGGGACTAAGTGCTCCTGGCTGCAGTCCTGCTCCTTACCTTTACCGAGTCCTAGCATCATGCAGAGGCCAGTCTTACACCACAGCCTGGGACTAAGTGCTCCCTCGGCTGCAGTCCTGCTCCTTACCTATACCGAGTCCCAGCATCATACAGAGGCCAGCCTTACACCGCAGCCTGGGACTAAGTGCTCCCCCAGCTGCAGTCCTGCTCCTTACCTATACAGTGTCCCAGCATCATACAGAGGCCAGCCTTACACCACAGCCTGGGACTAAGTGCTCCCTCAGCTGCAGTCCTGCTCCTTACCTATGCCATGTCCCAGCATCATACAGAGGCCAGCCTTATACCGCAGCCTGGGACTAAGTGCTCCCCCAACTGCAGTCCTGCTCCTTACCTATACCGTGTCCCAGCATCATACAGTCTTACACCGCAGCCTGGGACTAAGTGCTCCTGGCTGCAGTCTTGCTCTTTACCTATACAGTGTCCCAGCATCATACAGAGGCCAGCCTTATACCGCAGCCTGGGACTAAGTGCTCCCCCAGCTGCAGTCCTGCTCCTTACCTATACAGTGTCCCAGCATCATACAGAGGCCAGCCTTACACCACAGCCTGGGACTAAGTGCTCCCTCAGCTGCAGTCCTGCTCCTTACCTATACAGTGTCCCAGCATCATACAGAGGCCAGCCTTACACCGCAGCCTGGGACTAAGTGCTCCCTCGGCTGCAGTCCTGTTTCTTACCTATACAGTGTCCCAGCATCGTACAGAGGCCAGCCTTACACCGCAGCCTGGGACTAAGTGCTCCTGGCTGCAGTCCTGCTCCTTACCTTTACCGAGTCCTAGCATCATGCAGAGGCCAGTCTTACACCACAGCCTGGGACTAAGTGCTCCCTCGGCTGCAGTCCTGCTCCTTACCTATACCGAGTCCCAGCATCATACAGAGGCCAGCCTTACACCGCAGCCTGGGACTAAGTGCTCCCCCAGCTGCAGTCCTGCTCCTTACCTATACAGTGTCCCAGCATCATACAGAGGCCAGCCTTACACCGCAGCCTGGGACTAAGTGCTCCCTCGGCTGCAGTCCTGCTCCTTACATATACCGTGTCCCAGCATCTTACAGAGGTCAGCCTTACACCGCAGCCTGGGACTAAGTGCTTCCCCGGCTGCAGTCCTGCTCCTTACCTATACAGTGTCCCAGCATCATACAGAGGCCAGCCTTACACCACAGCATGGGACTAAGTGCTCCCTCGGCTGCAGTCCTGCTCCTTACCTATACCGAGTCCCAGCATCATACAGAGGCCAGCCTTACACCGCAGCCTGGGACTAAGTGCTCCCCCAGCTGCAGTCCTGCTCCTTACCTATACAGTGTCCCAGCATCATACAGAGGCCAGCCTTACACCACAGCCTGGGACTAAGTGCTCCCTCAGCTGCAGTCCTGCTCCTTACCTATACAGTGTCCCAGCATCATACAGAGGCCAGCCTTACACCGCAGTCTGGGACTAAGTGCTCCCTCGGCTGCAGTCCTGTTTCTTACCTATACAGTGTCCCAGCATCGTACAGAGGCCAGCCTTACACCGCAGCCTGGGACTAAGTGCTCCTGGCTGCAGTCCTGCTCCTTACCTTTACCGAGTCCTAGCATCATGCAGAGGCCAGTCTTACACCACAGCCTGGGACTAAGTGCTCCCTCGGCTGCAGTCCTGCTCCTTACCTATACCGAGTCCCAGCATCATACAGAGGCCAGCCTTACACCGCAGCCTGGGACTAAGTGCTCCCTCAGCTGCAGTCCTGCTCCTTACCTATACAGTGTCCCAGCATCATACAGAGGCCAGCCTTACACCGCAGCCTGGGACTAAGTGCTCCCTCGGCTGCAGTCCTGCTCCTTACATATACCGTGTCCCAGCATCTTACAGAGGTCAGCCTTACACCGCAGCCTGGGACTAAGTGCTCCCCCGGCTGCAGTCCTGCTCCTTACCTATACAGTGTCCCAGCATCATACAGAGGCCAGCCTTACACCACAGCCTGGGACTAAGTGCTCCCCCGGCTGCAGTCCTGCTCCTTACCTATACAGTGCCCCAGCATCATACAGAGGCCAGCCTTACACCACAGCCTGGGACTAAGTGCTCCCTCAACTGCAGTCCTGCTCCTTACCTATACAGTGTTCCAGCATCATACAGAGGCCAGCCTTACACCACAGCCTGGGACTAAGTGCTCCCCCGGCTGCAGTCCTGCTCCTTACCTATACAGTGTCCCAGCATCATACAGAGGCCAGCCTTACACCGCAGCCTGGAACTAAGTGCTCCCCCGGCTGCAGTCCTGCTCCTTACCTATACAGTGTCCCAGCATCATACAGAGGCCAGCCTTACACCGCAGCCTGGGGCTAAGTCTTCCCCCGGCTGCAGTCCTGCTCCTTACCTATACAGTGTCCCAGTATCCTACAGGGGCCAGCCTTACACCACAGCCTGGGACTAAGTGCTCCCCCAACTGCAGTCCTGCTCCTTACCTATGCCGTGTCCCAGCATCATACAAAGGCCAGCCTTACACCGCAGCCTGGGACTAAGTGCTCCCCCGGCTGCAGTCCTGCTCCTTACCTATACAGTGCCCCAGCATCATACAGAGGCCAGCCTTACACCACAGCCTGGGACTAAGTGCTCCCTCAGCTGCAGTCCTGCTCCTTACCTATACAGTGTCCCAGCATCATACAGAGGCCAGCCTTACACCACAGCCTGGGACTAAGTGCTCCCTCAGCTGCAGTCCTGCTCCTTACCTATACAGTGCCCCAGCATCATACAGAGGCCAGCCTTACACCGCAGCCTGGGACTAAGTGCTCCCCCGGCTGCAGTCCTGCTCCTTACCTATACAGTGCCCCAGCATCATACAGAGGCCAGCCTTACACCACAGCCTGGGACTAAGTGCTCCCTCAGCTGCAGTCCTGCTCCTTACCTATACAGTGCCCCAGCATCATACAGAGGTCAGCCTTACACCACAGCCTGGGACTAAGTGCTCCCCTGGCTGCAGTCCTTGCCCGTGTGATGGGGCGCTGTAGGGGGGCCACCACTTTATACAAGCACATGATGCTCCCTCTGATCTGCATGACACTATAATGCACATACAGAGCTGGGATACAATGTTGTGAGTGAGAAATGTCATTTGTGTGCCAAGCCGAATTCCCGATGTGCATTATGTATGGCTCCTGTGTGATACACAGCGCTGTATGCAGCCGTGTCCTGTGTGATACACGGCGCTGTATACAGCCGTGTCCTGTGCGATACACGGCGCTGTATGATACACAGTGTTGTACGCAGCCGTATCTCCAGCTCGGCTCCTGCGTGATACACAGCGCTGTACACAGGTGTCTCCAGCTCCTGCGTACAATGCAGTGTATAACACAGGAGCTGCGCTGTAATACACGGCACTGTACACAGGCGTTACTAGGGTATCTGCTGCCACTTGAAGCTCTGTCTATTTTTGGTGTCTGAGCTACAAGAGACGAGTCCAAGGTTACACGGGGGCTGCAATGGGAGTCGTGCTGGGGTCTCCCATTGTTGTAATGCTGACTATCTCTATACGGTTCCTGTATCCGTTGTACATCCCCTGGCTAGTGCCTGTTGGGATCCCTATATGGTTCCTGAATCTGTTGTACATCCCCTGGTTAGTGCCTGTTGGGATCCCTATACGGTTCCTGAATCAGTTGTACACCCCCTGGTTAGTGCCTGTTAGGAACCAGCCAATGTGTAAGAGGGGACACAGGAGGTGTAGCACGGGTTCCGAGCACCTAAGTGGGCCGCAGCTAGACCTATACTAGGTGCTGGTAGGGAAGAATATGCGTGTCCCCATTTAATGATCACTAGACCTTGTTACATACGTGTGGTAAATGGGATTCCTGCCACATACAACATGTGCATACATGCCCTAGGACAGTTCTAATGTTACTTGTGCACATGAACATATATACAGACCATGGTCTCGCTGTTTGTTGTGAAACTACAAGTCCCAGAATGCCATGCCAGTGCAGGTAGCCCACTGCCAGACAAGCACTGGCCAAGCTTATTATCATGTAGATGTGATGAATCTGTGTCTGAGATTATGGGCGGGAATCCCAGAGTACAACATCCACGGCTCAGACCGCTAGTATTCCTTCTATATGCTCTGATCTTAATGATTAATGGTTCCGTAACGACGGCGGTGTGCCCCAGGTGCCGCGTAAGGGGCGGTGTGCCCCAGGTGCCGCGTAAGGGGCGGTGTGCCCCAGGTGCCGCGTAAGGGGCGGTGTGCCGCGTAAGGGGCAGTAACGGTGGACGTATGTCCCATGCTACCATGGGTGGGATGTGTATCCTGGCTGCCGCGGGCAGTGCTACTATGGGGATGCAGTAACAATCCCGGCGTTCAAAATACCGTCACTTTCTCCCTCCGTGGGTGTCCACAACACCCATAGAGGGAGAATAAATTAGTGTGCCGGGATTGCTACCGCCGGGATTTTGAACCAATCCCTTACTATGAAATGATTGTGTATACTGTGTAGTGAGTGTCTTCTTATGTCAGTCTCTAATAATCTGTCTTTCTTTGCATGTCTTTTCCATTGGGTTACAACAGAGAAGAAGACAATGAGGTAAGTCCATTGTCCCCCTATCTTTATCATACGTATAATGTATATAATAATTGGGTTATTGGTGTTTAGCGCTTTGCCTCTTGCCATGCAGGCTTCCCCCTGGGCAGTAGGTGGGCACAGACGGTTGGTTATATATTGGGCACTACCCCTCCTTTTATTACTCCGTTATTTGCATCACGTTGTACGTGGTCACTGACTTACATTGTACCGCATTACTATCTGCCTACCCGTCACTCAGACCCACCTCTGCCCGGCTTCCACTGTGCACTAGCATAACAGACCGTCCTCCTCTATCTGCTGACCGCTACGACACCTGGTGGCATCAGTGTGGCTGGCACTTTATAGATTGAAAGCTTTGTAGTGCTCTCCTGATAAGGTTTGGGCTGGTGTGTCGTGGGTGGGGAGGGTGGTGGATTGGCGGTGTGTGGGTGAGGGTTGTGTAGGAGGATTGCGTGGGTGGGGAGGGTGCGGGTGTATTGCGGCTGTGGGAGGGGCGGGGTGTGGTGTTTTACAGGTGAATCTGGGGGTGCTGCGGGTGGTGGATTGGCGGTGTGTGGGTGAGGGTTGTGTAGGAGGATTGCGTGGGTGGGGAGGGTGCGGGTGTATTGCGGCTGTGGGAGGGGCGGGGGTGTGGTGTTTTACAGGTGAATCTGGGGGTGCTGCGGGTGGTGGATTGGCGGTGTGTGGGTGAGGGTTGTGTAGGAGGATCGCGTGGGTGGGGAGGGTGCGGGTGTATTGCGGCTGTGGGAGGGGCGGGGGTGTGGTGTTTTACAGGTGAATCTGGGGGTGCTGCGGGTGGTGGATTGGCGGTTTGTGGGTGAGGGTTGTGTAGGAGGATCGGGTGGGGAGGGTGCGGGTGTATTGCGGCTGTGGGAGGGGCGGGGGTGTGGTGTTTTACAGGTGAATCTGGGGGTGCTGCGGGTGGTGGATTGGCGGTGTGTGGGTGAGGGTTGTGTAGGAGGATCGCGTGGGTGGGGAGGGTGCGGGTGTATTGCGGCTGTGGGAGGGGCGGGGGTGTGGTGTTTTACAGGTGAATCTGGGGGTGCTGCGGGTGGTGGATTGGCGGTGTGTGGGTGAGGGTTGTGTAGGAGGATCGCGTGGGTGGGGAGGGTGCGGGTGTATTGCGGCTGTGGGAGGGGCGGGGGTGTGGTGTTTTACAGGTGAATCTGGGGGTGCTGCGGGTGGTGGATTGGCGGTGTGTGGGTGAGGGTTGTGTAGGAGGATCGCGTGGGTGGGGAGGGTGCGGGTGTATTGCGGCTGTGGGAGGGGCGGGGGTGTGGTGTTTTACAGGTGAATCTGGGGGTGCTGCGGGTGGTGGATTGGCGGTGTGTGGGTGAGGGTTGTGTAGGAGGATCGCGTGGGTGGGGAGGGTGCGGGTGTATTGCGGCTGTGGGAGGGGCGGGGGTGTGGTGTTTTACAGGTGAATCTGGGGGTGCTGCGGGTGGTGGATTGGCGGTGTGTGGGTGAGGGTTGTGTAGGAGGATGGCGTGGGTGGGGTGCGGGTGTATTGCGGCTGTGGGAGGGGCGGGGGTGTGGTGTTTTACAGGTGGATTTGGGGGTGCTGCGGGTGGTGGATTGGCGGTTTTGGTGGTGTGGGTGAGGGTTGTGTAGGAGGATCGCGTGGGTGGGGAGGGTGCGGGTGTATTGCGGCTGTGGGAGGGGCGGGGGTGTGGTGTTTTACAGGTGGATCTGGGGGTGCTGCGGGTGGTGGATTGGCGGTGTGTGGGTGAGGGTTGTGTAGGAGGATGGCATGGGTGGGGAGGGTGCGGGTGTATTGCGGCTGTGGGAGGGGCGGGGGTGTGGTGTTTTACAGGTGGATCTGGGGGTGGTGGATTGGCGGTGTGTGGGTGAGGGTTGTGTAGGAGGATGGCGTGGGTGGGGTGCGGGTGTATTGCGGCTGTGGGAGGGGCGGGGGTGTGTTGTGTTACATGTGAATCTGGGGGTGCTGCGGGTGGTGGATTGGCGGTGTGTGGGTGAGGGTTGTGTAGGAGGATGGCGTGGGTGGGGTGCGGGTGTATTGCGGCTGTGGGAGGGGCGGGGTGTGGTGTTTTACAGGTGGATCTGGGGGTGCTGCGGGTGGTGGATTGGCGGTTTTGGTGGTGTGGGTGAGGGTTGTGTAGGAGGATGGCGTGGGTGGGGTGCGGGTGTATTGCGGCTGTGGGAGGGGCGGGGTGTGGTGTTTTACAGGTGGATCTGGGGGTGCTGCGGGTGGTGGATTGGCGGTTTTGGTGGTGTGGGTGAGGGTTGTGTAGGAGGATGGCGTGGGTGGGGTGCGGGTTTATTGCAGCTGTGGGAGCGGCGGCGGTGTGGTGTTTTACAGGTGGATCTGGGGGTGCTGCGGGTGGTGGGTTGGCGGTGTGTGGGTGAGGGTTGTGTAGGAGGATGGCGTGGGTGGGGAGGAGTGGTTGTGTAGCGGGTGTCGCTTACACAATGTATTTAGACACAATAGTAAAGGGCCTTAAACACCTAATACACATAGGGGCTAATTCTGGTTCACACGTAGTTATCGGAATGCAGCTTCTCCGCCCTCCCTTAGAAGCAATGACTGTGTGACGCCTCAGCCAATAGCCATAGCAGGCGGCTGGAGCCCCTGGCTAGCAGGGGGGGGGGGAAGAGAGCAGTCTGGCCAGATCCTTGTGTGTATAATTCTGCCCCTGGGCAGAGCCTGAAGGATGGGGGTAGTGTGAAGATCGGGGGTGACGGTGGGGACCGGCGTGTGCTGCTGTGTGCCAGGAGTGCAGGTGCTATAGCCCAGAACTGTCACCCTGCCTGTGTGTGTATAATGCTTTGTGGGGACGGAGTTCACTCTGACTCCGCCCAGCGTTATACACACACTCACAGATAGACAGTTCTGGGCTATTATATAAGAGATAATGTGCCCATTGATGCTTGTACTGAAGAGGTCTAATAGGGACTGTACATTGATAAGCGGCACACGTCATTCCTAGCCTCATGTACACCTGAAGAGCCGGTCTCTATACGCTGCTGCTGGGAATTTCATTACAGAAAGACTTGTTTGTTTATCCACCTAGGGGCACTTCTTGTCTTGGGGGCTTCATTTTATTTTTCTATCCCCATATGGTGGTTCACAGTCGGGTCTATGTTGCATGGGGAATTATTGTTCTTTTAATCTCTGCAAATCTGATTTCGGGAATTCTGCTGGTCGGCTCTCTAGGATTTCCCCCTGGGTGATGGCCCTTCCTCCAAGGTTGCAAGTGTCAGCTTAGTGTTGTTCCTGAGAATGCAGCAGTTATCCAATATGTCTCCCCCACCCCTTCCTGTGTCCACTGTCTGTGTGCAGCCTCACTTACACCTAATGCTTATACTGTGCTCCTTCATGTGAAATCAGGTTTATGCCTCCTGTCACTGCTTGGGGACCCAGCTCCTCCTAACCCTGACTGTGGCTTCCTGCTGCCCCCATTCCCCTCCTCACATCATGTCACTGCCCCTGTCACATGCAGCCCTGTCCTCACTGAGACATCACTCATCTCCTGATGATATACTCTGTGCTGCTGGGGACCCTGCTCCTCCCACTATATAACTCTCAGCCTGTGGCTTCCTGCTGCCTCCATTCCCCTCCTCACATCATGTCACTGCCCCTGTCACATGCAGCCCTGTCCTCACTGACACATAACTCATCTCCTGATATACTCTGTGCTGCTGGGGACCCTGCTCCTCCCACTATATAACTCTCAGCCTGTGGCTTCCTGCTGCCTCCATTCCCCTCCTCACATCATGTCACTGCCCCTGTCACATGCAGCCCTGTCCTCACTGACACATCCCTCATCTCCTGATATACTCTGTGCTGCTGGGGACCCTGCTCCTCCCACTATATAACTCTCAGTCTGTGGCTTCCTGCTGCCACTATTTCCCTCCTCACATCATGTCACATGCAGCCCTGTCCTCACTGACACATCACTCATCTCCTGATATACTCTGTGCTGCTGGGGACCCTGCTCCTCCCACTATATAACTCTCAGCCTGTGGCTTCCTGCTGCCTCCATTCCCCTCCTCACATCATGTCACTGCCCCTGTCACATGCAGCCCTGCCCTCACTGACACGTCCCTCATCTCCTGATATGCTCTGTGCTGCTGGGGACCCTGCTCCTCCCACTATATATTTCTCAGTCTGTGGCCTCCTGCTGCCTCCATTCCCCTCCTCACATCATGTCACATGCAGCCCTGTCCTCACTGACACATCACTCATCTCCTGATATACTCTGTGCTGCTGGGGACCCTGCTCCTCCCACTATATAACTCTCAGTCTGTGGCTTCCTGCTGCCCCCATTCCCCTCCTCACATCATGTCACTGCCCCTGTCACATGCAGCCCTGTCCTCACTGACACATCACTCATCTCCTGATATACTCTGTACTGCTGGGGACCCTGCTCCTCCCACTATATAACTCTCAGTCTGTGGCTTCCTACTGCCTCCATTCCCCTCCTCACATCATGTCACTGCCCCTGTCACATGCAGCCCTGTCCTCTCTGACACATCCCTCATCTCCTGATATACTCTGTGCTGCTGGGGACCCTGCTCCTCCTAACCTTGACTGTGGCTTCCTGCTGCCCCCATTCCTCTCCTCGTATCATGTCACTGCCCCTGTCACATGCAGCACTGTCCTCACTGACACATAACTCATCTCCTGATATACTCTGTGCTGCTGGGTCCCTGCTCCTCCCACTATATAACTCTCAGTCTGTGGCTTCCTGCTGCCACTATTTCCCTCCTCACATCATGTCACTGCCCCTGTCACATGCAGCCCTGTCCTCACTGACACATCCCTCATCTCCTGATATGCTCTGTGCTGCTGCGGACCCTGATCCTCCCACTATATAACTCTCAGTCTGTGGCTTCCTGCTGCCCCCATTCCCCTCCTCACATCATGTCACTGCCCCTGTCACATGCAGCCCTGTCCTCTCTGACACATCCCTCATCTCCTGATACACTCTGTGCTGCTGGGGACCCTGCTCCTCCCACTATATAACTCTCAGTCTGTGTCTTCCTGCTGCCTACATTCCCCTCCTCACATCATGTCACTGCCCCTGACACATGCAGCCCTGTCCTCACTGACACATCACTCATCTCCTGATATACTCTGTGCTGCTGGAGATCCTGCTCCTCCGACTATATAATGGTCTGTGTCCTCCTGCCTACATTACCTTTTGTCTTACATATGTATATATTCTGTTTCCTCGCAGGCTAAGAATGAAGGCTCAACGAAGTTTGGATTCGGCAAAACATCATCCACATTCAAGGGCGTTTCCTCCAGCAGATTCCTACCGAAAGGAACCAAATCAAAGGTCAACTTGGAAGAGCAAGGGCGGCAGAAGGTTTCCTTCAGCTTTAGTTTTACAAAGAAAACTTTACAGAACAGGTTGCTGACGTCCTCGTTAGCCAACGACAAGCAGAATGAGTCGCAGACTGGACCTCCCGCCCTTAGTCCGGCCGAGCAGATCTCAAAGCTTAAGATGGACTTTGCAGAATCCACTGGGGCAGCTACGGAGGTTTCTCCTACAAAACACAAAGTGGAACTGGGAAAAATTAATTTCAAAAAGCATCTTCTTGGTGTTACAAGCAAGCTACCAGCACCACAAACTCTGTCACCGCCTCCACCTCCTCCACCCCCACCGCCTACTGTCCCATTAGCAGTGCACACATCCCCTTTATCCTCCACACAAGCATCACCATTGGAAAACATAAAGTCTTTGCTGGAACCTGAAGATGCATCCGCAGCCAACAGCTTGGCTTTGCCGCCATCATTCGAGAAAGAACCTACACGTATTTTATTCTCTAAGGATCGGTCCATATCCCCTTCTTCTGACGCACATCGAACTGGCAAGAAGGACAGTAAAGAGCGCTCTATAGTTTCTTTTGTAGAATGTCCGAACAATCAGATTATTACTGACAAGACAGAGACAACGCCGTCTAAAGAATACTCCCATATTGGGAAAGATGGTAAGAATTCGGCCAGTTTACAAAGCATCAAATCAAATCCGAGCCCTGAAAAACTTGGTGCAAAGACAAAGCTGTTCCACTCTGATATGCTGGCAACTGGCTCGGAGTCTGATGAAGATTCCATCCAGACCTCCTCAAGCCACCGATCACATGAGACTAAAACAGCTTCAAGCAGGGAAAGAGGCTCCATGTGTCTGAGAAGTGATGACAGTGGGAAATATTCTTCATCAAGATCGAAGTCTGGGAAAGATCAGAAACATTCTAGTTATTCTAAGTCAGGCAGAGATTCAAAGTACTCTTACTCCCATTCTAGGTCAGACCGTGACAGGAGACGAAGTAGGTCTCATTCCAGGTCACGTTCCAAGTCTAGGTCTGACAGAGGTCCAATAAGCAGCTCATCGTATTCCAGATCGGACCGTTCACATTATTATGAGTCTGAACGGCGGTACCATAGAAGTTCCCCGTACAGGACAAAATATTCTCGCTCCTATGCAGACAGCAGAGCAAGAGACAGTTCTGATTCAGAAGATGATCATAGAAGAACTCATTCCAGATCAAGTGATTCCCGACGCCCATCGTCTTGCTCTCATTCCTCATCTTTCAGAGAAACCAGGACTACTTCACATTCAAAATATGATAAAGATTCTAAATTAGAGTCTTCTCATGACTCTGATCGAAGGGGAAGAGCCTCAAGCCGAGCTGAAAGAGATCGCAGGTCCTCGGAAAGAGAATGCACCAAGAAATGTTCTACTCCAAAAGAAACTGATATTAAACAAGGCCCTTCCTACTCCAGGGTGGACAGTGGTAGAAATACCAGCTGCCAATCAAACTTTTCCAAAATAGAAGACTCCAAACCAGATCATGTGAAATCTGGAAGTAAGATTTCAAAATGGGACATGGAGATGAAACTTGTCAACAGAGAGGAGCAGAGAATAGTCAAAACAGACCAGGCTGTACCTGCAGAAATAATTGTCCACGTGAAGGGTGGCTTGGCTGATCTGCAGAGTTCCCCCAATATTTCCTTTAAAAAGGCCGATCATTCTCCCTTTAAAGAAAGAAAATCAACCAGCAGTCGAGATTCTGCCAGAAAAAGTTCCACTCGGGTAACAAACGATGACCACCACAGTAAAAGTCCACTGATAAATTATGACCTCTCCCCTGGACACACTTGGGACTTTGTGACCTTGAGTTCTACAGATGATGCTCCAGCAGAAGAGCAAAATGAGTTGCATTGTTCTGACGACTGTCATACGGACACCCCTTCTGTTGAAGAGTCTGTTTCCCCACATGTTGCAGCTCAAATCGTGACTAAGATGCCGGATACATTGGAGTATGAAGAAGAGGCTCATGAAACACAGCTTAATGGGTTAGAGGTCTATGATCGGAGCAATGAGAGTATCTCCATATGTGCTGACGATATTTCTGCTTCTGATGCACAGAAAGAAGAACCAATGCCTGTGGCAGAGACAAAAGACCAGCAAATCATTGAGAACCACACTAAAAAGTCCAGTCCTCACCACGATTCACCCAAAATGGACCTGCACAATGACTACATCGAGACTCCTACGGATGAATTGCCTCATTCCGAGCCACTTCCAATGGGTGGGAATGATGTCTCCTTTCTCGGCCAACCTGTGTCTCAGGTCACCATTTTGATTCCAGAAAAAATGCATATGGCGGAGACTATGGACTATAATTTGACTCCTGAAACCATACAGTCCCCTGATCATTCCACAAGTTCGAATTGTGTTGAGCAAAGCTGTGTGTTTGTGTCCCCAGACATGGAGCTATGTGTTCTAGAAAGGACTACAAATGATGATCCACTCATTAGTGATGAGTTCTGTCTTACGAATGAAATTACCGTGTGCAGCGTAGATCACGAAGATGATGAAACCCCACCATTATCGCCAGCTTTTGAGGAAGAAATTGCTTTCCAAATCGGAGGTTCTCCACAGCCAGTTTCAGAGAATGTGGCTCTTCAAGAAAGTTCTCTTCTTTCACCTGAGTCTGTAAAGGAACAGTTGGAGGTTGAAATTGAAATCCATGAAACTTCTGACGAGAAGGAAGTCCATATACCGGAGGTCCAAACTGCTGGTAGTGCTGATAATATGCAAAAAGATGCTCCACAGCTAATCCCTGACATCGTTAAACCTACAGTAAACTTCATTAATGCTGTAAGGGCTTATTATTCCGAATCGGAAGAAAGCGAAAGTGAAGAGAGTGAGTCGGATGACACCGATTCTGATGACAGCGGGCTCCCTAGGAACCGTTTGCAGTCAGTTGTGGTGGTCCCCAAGACCTCTACGTTGACTATGGAAGAAGCAATGGAAGAAGCAAATGTATCCCCATCCCCAGATTGCCCAGAAGTGTTGCCAGAGGCCCCTGATGAGAAAGGTGCGGATCTAACGGAGGACAACACATTTAAAGAAGTTAATGCTGAAGTCCCTGAAGTAATTGAGTGCGATGTAATGTCGAGCATACAAGTAGAAGAGGATGAAGTCACCACTCCTGAGCCGAGCCCGCTGTCGGTGCGCTCTCCTGAGCCGAGCCCGCTGTCGGTGCGCTCTCCTGAGCCGAGCCCGCTGTCGGTGCGCTCTCCTGAGCCGAGCCCGCTGTCGGTGCGCTCTCCTGAGCCGAGCCCGCTGTCGGTGCGCTCTCCTGAGCCGAGCCCGCTGTCGGTGCGCTCTCCTGAGCCGAGCCCGCTGTCGGTGCGCTCTCCTGAGCCGAGCCCGCTGTCGGTGCGCTCTCCTGAGCCGAGCCCGCTTTCAGTACCTTCACCAGAGCAGAGTCCTCTTTCGGTTCCTTCTCCAGAACCAGAGGCCCAGCAGCCTTCTTGTGATACAGATGTCAGCACCAGCCACCAAGTGGCCTCTGAAAATAAAAGAGAGGATGATGCCGGTACTGAAGCTAACATACAAGAGCCTGTTGCCCCAAATCCAGTCAAAGCAGTAACTCCTCAACCAGAAGAGACAGCAGTGCCAGCTCCTCCTCCTCCTCCTAGGCCTGTCTTATCCAACCAGCCACCAATTCAGAACTCTCCAGAGAGACCAGACAGTAGGCAGCAGGAGGTGCTACATAGTCATACAACAGGTTGTGGGGACTTTTCCAAAGTGGATGGGTTCCAGGTAACCGAAGACCCTTCTGATCTGGGTTGGGACTTTGAAAAGCCAAGTAGCACTTACCAGCCGCCGGATAGCAGTTACATGTACAGTTACAGCTATGAACAGCAACAGTGCAGCGGTGCCGGTGACCCCACCCAGAATTATATGGGAGACAACGGTTATTGGGATCCCCGGTACCACAACAAACCTCCCGTGTTTCACTATGGGAATTCCTCTGGCCACGTCGCAGACTCTCTTACAAACTGTTACAATGATGATGACGACGATGACTTTGGTTTGGAGAACAATCGAGAGCAGGACTATTCGCACCATACCAACAAGTCTTACTATGATAAATCCAGGGAGATCGGCTCAGTGCAAGCTCATGAGATTAGCAGCAATTCCGTGAAGGAGAATGTGCCCCGAAGCGAGAAGAGGGAGCCGGTGATGCGGGATCGAGCGGACCTGAAGGACAGGGGGCCACCTAAAAAGAGAAGACAAGAGATGGAAAGCAACTTTGAGAATGATGCAGATGCCCAGGAGAAGAGGAAACTGATGATGGAGGCAAGTCTGTTGGAGATGCTGGCCTCCAAGCAGGCCAACACAGGAACCCTCTGCCCCATGGAGGAATTTAGGGATGCGCAGCACTGGAAAGAGTTTTCCAAGCACGGGAAGATGCCGCCATACTTTGACCTGATTGAAGAAAATGTTTACTTAACCGAAAGGTAATGTTCTTTCCACTCTGCTTCTCACACTTCTTTACCTGTGTAGTAAGTACAACATGGCTTCTTATATACAGGTACTCTGCTTTATAAGTATAGCTAATGGATCTAGTGACCTGCAGAACGTCGCTCTGTCCCATCTACCCGCTGACCAGTACATAGTGATATATTCTGCAGATTATTACATTACTGACCTCTCTAGTGACCTGCAGAACATCGCTCTGTCCCATCTACCCCCTGACAGGTACATAGTGATATATTCTGCAGATTATTACATTACTGACCTCTCTAGTGACCTGCAGAACATTGCTCTGTCCCATCTACCCCCTGTACATAGTGATATATCCTGCAGACTATTACATTACTGACCCCTCTAGTGACCTGCAGAACATCGCTCTGTCCCATCTACCCCCTGACAGGTACATAGTGATATATCCTGCAGACTATTACATTACTGACCCCTCTAGTGACCTGCAGAACATCGCTCTGTCCCATCTACCCGCTGACCAGTACATAGTGATATATCCTGCAGATTATTACATTACTGACCTTTCTAGTGACCTGCAGAACATCGCTCTGTCCCATCTACCCCCTGACAGGTACATAGTGATATATTCTGCAGATTATTACATTACTGACCTCTCTAGTGACCTGCAGAACATCGCTCTGTCCCATCTACCCCCTGACAGGTACACAGTGATATATCCTGCAGATTATTACATTACTGACCTCTCTAGTGACCTGCAGAATATCGCTCTGTACCATCTACACCCTGACAGGTACATAGTGATATATCTTGCAGATTATTACATTACTGACCTAGTGACCTGCAGAACATCGCTCTGTCCCATCTACCCCCTGACAGGTACATAGTGATATATCCTGCAGATTATTACATTACTGACCTAGTGACCTGCAGAACATCGCTCTGTCCCATCTACCCCCTGACAGGTACATAGTGATATATCCTGCAGATTATTACATTACTGAACTCTCTAGTGATCTGCAGAACATCGCTCTGTCCCATCTAACCCCTGACAGGTACATAGTGATATATCCTGCAGATTATTACATTACTGACCCCTCTAGTGACCTGCAGAACATCGCTCTGTCCCATCTACCCCCTGACAGGTACATAGTGTTATATCCTGCAGATTATTACATTACTGACCTCTCTAGTGATCTGCAGAACATCGCTCTGTCCCATTTCCCCCTGACAGGTACATAGTGATATATCCTGCAGAGTATTACATTACTGACCTCTCTAGTGACCTGCAGAGCATCGCTCTGTCCCATCTACCCCCTGACAGGTACATAGTGCTATATCCAGCAGATTATTACATTACTGACCCCTCTAGTGATCTGCAGAACATCGCTCTGTCCCATCTCCCCCTGACAGGTACATAGTGATATATCCTGCAGATTATTACATTACTGACCTCTCTAGTGATCTGCAGAACATCGCTCTGTCCCATCTACCCCCTGACAGGTACATGGTGATATTTCCTGCAGATTATTACATTACTGACCTCTCTAGTGATCTGCAGAACATCGCTCTGTCCCATCTACCCCCTGACAGGTACATGGTGATATTTCCTGCAGATTATTACATTACTGACCTCTCTAGTGATCTGCAGAACATCGCTCTGTCCCATCTACCCCCTGACAGGTACACAGTGATATTTCCTGCAGATTATTACATTACTGACCTCTCTAGTGATCTGCAGAACATCGCTCTGTCCCATCTACCCCTTGACAGGTACACAGTGATATATCCTGCAGATTATTACATTACTGACCTCTCTAGTGATCTGCAGAACATCGCTCTGTCCCATCTACCCCCTGACAGGTACATAGTGATATATCCTGCAGATTATTACATTACTGACCTCCCCAATGACCTGCAGAGCATCGCTCTGTCCCATCTCCCCCTGACAGGTACATAGTGAGATAGATATATTGAGTGCTCTCTTGTATTCCTACGCTGCAGAAAGAAGAACAAGAGTCACCGGGACATAAAGCGGATGCAGTGCGAGTGTCCTCTGCTCTCTAAAGAAGAGCGGCACCAGGGGGAGGTGGCCTGCGGCGAGGATTGCCTGAATCGCCTGCTCATGATTGAGTGGTAAGTCCTTTATCAGCTAGAAATAAGCATTACTAGAACCATCCAACCTACTGATATTACTGTTCTGGTGCCGGCATGTGGCAGAGTTTGTGACCGCAGTGGCACAGTAGGGGTTAATCCTTGTGTGTGTATTATTATTATTATTATTATTATTAAATTCATCAATTTCTAGAATTCTCAATGGAAAAAAAAGTTAAAAGTTGTGGGTTTTTATTTCCAAAGTTTTATTTTCTCTGAAATTGTCTTTTTCTGTGACCTTTAACTTTTAGCGATATATCTTGTAACCTATGTTTTCTTTAATTATACTGTAAGCCTTGTAGTGTTTACACTTAAATTAAAAATCATAATTTTAGTTTTGGTGTATGTTGTTATCCAGCCCAAGCTGCCGTGTAATTGGTGTGTCGGCAGAACCAAAGCTGTCGTGGACTAAGTCCAAAAGGTACTTTGGTTGGTGGCAAGTGGAAAATCGTGGTGAAATAACCACACGCTTTGGGTACTCAGTAACCGTGTCACGTGGCCGGGATTCTCAGATTTGCGTATCTGTGGAATCAGTGTGCCTGGGATCGTGACAAACTGGTGGCCAGCGGTGGGATATTTCAAAAAGTAATTTTTGTTTTTATTTGGATAACTTAAGTGGATACATTTCACCAGATACCAAAACTCAAGGCTTATGTAGTAGTGTAAGTCACCGTAAAAGCATTTTCTGTTCCCCATCCCTGTTTTATTATTATTTTGGAGAAGTAACTGCAGCGGAATGGCAGCTACTTATAAGGAGGCACAGATTAAGTGGAGATTGACCTGTGACTCTATGGAGGAAGATACAGAGCATCACGATGGCGGACTTGTGCGCGAGAGTTCACCAGCCAGGGCTACTGAGGTAGCAGGAGGTGGACTTCGTACTGAACTTTTACTTTCTGCGGGAATGAATAGTGTGAAGTTGGATTGTGATGTGGTCTCTGGTATCAACCAAGTGGAGCCTGCCAAGGGGCAGACCAGGGAACAGATGATCCAAGTCCTCAGAGATGCGGACCAGCAGGTAGTTGGGGGAATCAAACAGATTCCAGGTCTAAGGTTGGGCATCATTCTGGTTCCAGATCAGAGGAAGAGGAGAATTACATTTGTTGTTACTAAAACTGTGTGTCCTGTGACCCAGAGATATTGCCATAAATATAGGAGTAGGGGTATTGATCCTCAAACTAATACCCCTTTTCCATCTGAATCCCATTTTGAACACAGATCTTACCCGTGTCAGACACAGGTTTTCCTTTTCCACTACACAGACCTGTGTTCTACCAGTGTCGGAGCAATTTCCACCAAACCCGGGTAAGCTCTGTAAAAACCTATGAATTTCCCACAAGAAATAGCTTTTTTTTTCCATCAGGTGCCAATGGCCTCTGAGCGTTACCCGGGTTTTGTGCATTTACACTGCACTCAGACACGTGTCATTCCCGTGTCTGACCCTGGTAGCTACCGGGGTAAAATTCCCTGGTCTCTGTACCCGTGTTTTTTTTTTAACCAAGGACCCGTTCACACTCCAAAAAAACCCGGGTCGGTGCGCGTCCCCGCGCAAAAACCCAGGTAGAATTTGCTAGTGGAAAAGGGGTATTAGAGGAATGCTTTCTCCTGTAGCACTACGGGGGGATCCGATGAGGTAGGAAGTCCCCATCAGCGGCAGCGGGTCCCAGTCCATCTGCTGTGGTTGGCGGAAGTATCCTTCCAGTTAGAGAGCGGTTGGCGGAAGTCGTCATATCGAGATCTTGGCTCCAAGACAGGTAGACAGGTAGGCCTAAACGAAATTGGTTGCAGCAAGACTGGGTTTTATTAATAAATAAAGTAACAGGAGGCCTGTCGGCAGCAGATTAAGTCCACAGCAAATCAGGCTTTTTTCTCTCTCTCTCACACACACAATTACCCATCACTGGCCACAGGCAGCTTCCCCCTCTTAATCACTCCCAGAACTGCACCTGAACTGCCAGCTCGGGAGTTGATTAACCTGGTGTGTGTTATAGGAATGGAAAGTAGCAAACCAACACAAGCATACCCAAAACCCGGACCGTACTACTCATTTCAGCCCTGTCTGGGATTTACACCACTGACATCAGCAGTCTCAGTGGCACATACCTGCCATCAAACACTTTTTGCTGACTTCCTACCAATACAGTGCAGGAACAGATGGGCGTCCCTCCGGGTCTCATGCAAAAAGGTGATACTTTTAATGTGTTAAAACGGTCAACTTCGTTTCTCGACCAACAATGGTCCGCCTTCCGTCCCACTGGATCACCAGGGATAGGTGGTCTGGGAAATGTGACGGTCAGTAATGTCTACACCTGTGCACCAGCTAGGTGATCTGGGAAATGTGACGGCCAGTAATGTCTGCACCTGTGCACCAGCTAGGTGATCTGGGAAATGTGACGGGCAGTAATGTCTGCACCTGTGCACCAGCTAGGTGGTCTGGGATATGTGACGGCCAGTAATGTCTGCACCTGTGCACCAGCTAGGTGATCTGGGAAACGTGACGGTCAGTAATGTCTGCACCTGTGCACCAGCTAGGTGGTCTGGGAAATGTGACGGCCAGTAATGTCTGCACCTGTGCACCAGCCAGGTGGTCTGGGAAGATATGGAGGACTGGTTTGGCCACCCCTGCTCTAGGCTTATGCTGGGACAGGGTGCATTCCGCCAGGTACGTATCAGCCCACCAGGCCCATGGCACCTCCATAGTCCAGCTGTATTCCAGGACAGACTATAGTGGTCGCTAGATGAGGTGGATGCGGTGTCTGATTGTACCCTACCTCCAGGGACCGCCTTGTGTGCACGTTAATATTCTATGTTCCCCAGTGTAACCTAGAGGAAAGGGTTTTATCCAAGCACAGAAATGCCATTATCTGCCTCTCTGCCCCGTTCTCCAGCTCCTCGAGATGCCCGAACGGAGACTACTGCTCCAACCGCCGCTTCCAGAGGAAGCAGCATGCCGATGTGGAAGTCATCTTAACAGAGAAGAAGGGCTGGGGTCTCCGTGCCGGCAAAGACCTGAAGCCGTAAGTGATCAGTGGTTGCCAGCGTTCCTTGTTTCATTCTGCCAGGGTGTGTAACGCTCATAGCCGGAGCAGTGCGACACCTAGTGTTGGCTAGTATAATAGGTCACTGTATTATACCCTTATTAGTCCCCTTTCATGGCAGCTGCTGGCGGGGTCCCCTTTATGCTGCCTATCATGCTTATGTTACTATCCGTAGCCAATCACAGCATCTGAATGCTCGCACACCCCCACCTTGTCATTTATGGGAGGAACAAACTATTATTTGCTGGGAAAAGCCACTTGATGGGCCCTACTTAATGATTATTGTCTGTTTCATTCCTCTAATGCCGCCTGATTGGCCGCCACGTCCCACAGGAATACGTTCGTACTGGAGTATTGCGGAGAGGTTCTAGACCACAAGGAGTTTAAATCCCGAGTGAAGGAGTATGCTCGCAGCAAGAACATCCACTACTACTTCATGGCACTGAAGAATGATGAGGTGAGAGGATGCCAGCAGGGGGCAGCACTTGGCTCACCGGGCCTCTGCTGTAGACCGCCGGGGCATAGTCTAAGTGAAGGCAGATTTCTGCTGTGCCGCTCTTACATGTAGCAGCATCTAATAAAGGTGGCACCAGGAGAGCTGGTTCTCTGCCAGTCAGGTATATGTGCTGAGCTGACTGTGCCAGGGCTAGCTGGTTATACGTTGCCCATAAATATCTGTCACTATTGTCCTTTTCCAGATCATCGATGCCACCCAGAAAGGCAACTGCTCGCGCTTCATGAACCACAGCTGTGACCCCAACTGTGAGACCCAGAAGGTGCGGAGGATGGGGGGGGGGGGGGGCCGGTGCAGTGGTCTCTTCTGCGTGTACTATTGGACAAGCCTTATCCTTTCCCAGCTCACACTGGGCCCAGGTTCTGGTGTCTGTCCTGAGCCTCCTGGGGACCTGTCTAACGCTCGTGTGCTTTGTCTCCCGTAGTGGACAGTGAACGGCCAGGTTAGGGTGGGCTTTTTTACCACCCGGTTGGTTCCTTCTGGTGCAGAGCTGACCTTTGATTACCAGTTCCAGCGATACGGGTAAGAGCAGTTGGTGGGCATCCTATGGCACGGTCTTCCAGCCAGTGATATAGATATATCTATATAATCCATCTTCCATTGTCTCTATTCTGAATCACAGCAAAGAAGCCCAGAAATGCTTCTGTGGATCTGCCAATTGCCGGGGTTACCTCGGCGGGGAGAACCGCGTCAGTGTCCGAGCCGCTGGGGGCAAGATGAAGAAGGAGAGATCCCGCAAGAAGGATTCTGTGAGTCCGGTGCTCGGCTCCACCCACAGTAATGTTGTCAGATGACTATAAATGATTAGGGTGGCACGTTTATGCTGAGATTTGGGGAAGAAGATTGCCCCGCTGTGTTACCACCATCGGGTGCCCTCACACCATTCTGTGTGGTGGGATGAGGCGCTGTTAATGCCGGTGGCGTCTCCATCTACTAGGAAGTGGTTACATGTCTGGGTGATTAATACTGAATATCTTCTGAGCCTGCAGAATGTGACCCGTCATTACCATCTGTGTGTGTGTGTATGTGTATATATATATATATATATATATATATATATATATATATATATATATATATATATATATATATATATATATACCGTAGTATGTGCGCTAACCGCTGGTTGCTGCTCTTCTCCCTGCCATGGCCTAGGTGGACGGGGAGCTGGAAGCTCTGCTGGAGAATGGAGAAGGTCTGTCTGATAAGAATCAGGTGCTCAGCTTATCTCGCCTCATGGTCCGAATCGAGACATTGGAGCAGAAGCTCACCTGCCTAAAGCTGATCAGGGTAAGGATGCACGAGGTGATGGCTTCACAGCTGCTGATCAGGGCAAGGACAGGTGATGGCAGCCAGGGCTGGGGGCTTCTCAGCTGCTGATCAGGGTGAGGACAGGTGATGGCAGCCAGGGCTGGGGCCTCTCAGCGGCTGATCAGGGTGAGGACAGGTGATGGCAGCCAGGGCTGGGGGCTTTTCAGCTGCTGATCAGGGTAAGGGGTGATGGCAGCCAGGGCTGGTGGGTCTCTCAGCAGCTGATCAGGGTGAGGACAGGTGATGGCAGCCAGGGCTGGTGGGTCTCTCAGCTGCTGATCAGGGTGAGGACAGGTGATGGCAGCCAGGGCTGGTGGGTCTCTCAGCAGCTGATCAGGGTGAGGACAGGTGATGGCAGCCAGGGCTGGTGGGTCTCTCAGCAGCTGATCAGGGTGAGGACAGGTGATGGCAGCCAGGGCTGGGTGGTTTCTCAGCTGCTGATCAGGGTGAGGACAGGTGATGGCAGCCAGGGCTGGTGGGTCTCTCAGCAGCTGATCAGGGTGAGGACAGGTGATGGCAGCCAGGGCTGGTGGGTCTCTCAGCAGCTGATCAGGGTGAGGACAGGTGATGGCAGCCAGGGCTGGGTGGTTTCTCAGCTGCTGATCAGGGTGAGGACAGGTGATGGCAGCCAGGGCTGGGGGGCTTCTCAGCGGCTGATCAGGGTGAGGACAGGTGATGGCAGACATGCCTGTATCCCAGGCACTGATAAATGGGTTATGTGTAATTGGTGAGGCGGTTATGTTGTGCTGCCGCTGGGTACACAGATGACTGTATAGAGTGCTGTAACATATGTGCATGTATTACCAGTTATGTATATAGCGCAAACATGTTCTGCAGCGCTGTACAGAACAGTCTGTGCCCCAGTGGAGCTTGCACTCTACATTCCCTATCACATGTACAGTACACACTTACACACTAGTATTCATATTGTTGGGAACCAGTTATCCTACCAGTATAAGTTTGTAGTGCCCGGAGGAAAGCCACACAAGTGCAGGGAGAACATACAAACTCCACTCCATTAGGGAACACATGATTTCGGTGCAGTGCTAACCATGTGTGTGTTCTGTCCTTAGAATACGCAGTCCCAGTCCTGCCTGAAGTCTTTTCTGGAATGTCACGGGCTTTCCCTGCTGTGGATCTGGATGGCTGAGCTTGGAGACAACACTAGTAATAGCATCAAGCTGCAGCTAGAGGTCAGTGACGAGTCTCTCCGCGTACTGTGGTCTATCGCTGTAATATAACGCCGCTCCCGATCCTCTCACTGTACAACTGTGTTGGATGGTAGTTTGTATCTGTGTGACACCCGGCTCAGTGGTACGGGACACTGGGGGAAGGCTGACTGTGACACCCGGCTCAGTGATACGGGACACTAGGGGAAGGCTGACTGTGACACCCGACTCAGTGGTACGGGACACTGGGGGAAGGCTGACTGACACCCGGCTCCGTGGTACTGGACACTGGCGGGGGCTGACTGTGACACCCGGCTCAGTGGTACTGGACACTGGGGGGGGGGGGGGGGGGCGCTGACTGACACCCGGCTCAGTGGTACTGGACACTGGGGGGGGGGGCGCTGACTGACACCCGGCTCAGTGGTACTGGACACTGGGGGGGGCTGACTGTGACACCCGGCTCAGTGGTACAGGACACTGGGGGAAGGCTGACTGACAACCGGCTCAGTGGTATGGGACACTGGGGGGGAGGTTGACTGTGACACCTGGCCCAGTGGTATGGGTCACTGGAGGGGGAGGCTGACTGTAGCACCCGGCTCCGTGGTACGAGACACTGGGGAGGATGAATGTGACACCTGTCTTAGTAGTGCGGGAACCTGGGGGAAGGCTGACTGACACCCGCCTCAGTGGTACACTGGGGGACTGCAACCCTCCTCACTTGGATTGGGCAGAAGGGGAAGGGAAACCCTAAATCACTGATGTATACGCTTCAGGATTCCTGACCACTGAGCCATCTCAGAAGATGCGTGTATACAGTAGCTATGATTGCCTGCATGTGTCTAGCGTGGAACACTCACCCCCATTCTGCCTTTTGGTTAGATCGTAAGAACGTTGGAACTGCTGCCCATCCCCAACAAGAACATGCTGGAAGAGAGCAAGATTCTCCCCATTATCCAGCGATGGGCCCAAACCAAAACCGCAATTCCACAGCTAAGCGATGGCTACTCCAGCGAAAACACCTCCCGGGCACACACCCCACTCAACACCCCCGATACAGGAGTCAAGCTAAACACGGAGATGGAAGGGGAAACACCCAAGAAGCTGGTCCTGCGGAGGCTGAAGATCATTAGTGAGAACAGCATGGACAGTGCCGTGTCGGATGTGGTCAGCGAACTGGAGATGAAGGAAACTGGGGTAAAGTCAGAGACCACGGCCACCGAGGAGCAAACGGATGACCACCTACCAAAGGAAGAGGGCGTTCCACAGACCCCGCTATCCACAGATCAGCCGCTCGTAACCCCCAAAACTGAGGATGATCCTGCACCCGATGGGAGCAAAGAACCAGCAGCAGAGTCTGAGGCCAAGGAGGCCAACGGCCTGAAAGTGGAGGAGGCCTCTGCTGTGGAGACTCCCTCTCAGGATGAGGAAGAAGGCGTCTCTGATGTGGAGAGCGAGAGAAGCCAGGAGCCGACGGACAAGATGCTGGATATGAGTGACCTGGCCAGCAAACTTCTGGATGGATGGAAAGATCTGAAGGTAAGAGCGCAACTGCTGGTGGTGAAACGCGTTGTCCTCTGCTGCAGTGTGATAATGGTGGATTCCACATTCTCTCGTATCAGAGGTGTATGCTGGCGGTGAAACGTGTTGTCCTCTGCTGCAGTGTGATAATGGTGGATTCCACATTATCTGTTGTATTAGAGGTGTATGCTGGCGGTGAAACGCGTTGTCCTCTGCTGCAGTGTGATAATGGTGGATTCCACATTCTCTCGTATCAGAGGTGTATGCTGGCGGTGAAACGTGTTGTCCTCTGCTGCAGTGTGATACTGGTGGCTTCCACATAATCTCGTATCAGAGGTGTATGCTGGCGGTGAAACGCGTTGTCCTCTGCTGCAGTGTGATAATGGTGGCTTCCACATTCTCTCGTATCAGAGGTGTATGCTGGCGGTGAAACGCATTGTCCTCTGCTGCAGTGTGATACTGGAGGCTTCCACATAATCTCGTATCAGAGTTGTTCCGCCTGTGTTATACTCCTGTTTATGCGCTTGTCCGTCTGTCTTATGGTGACAAATATCGGGCCTGTGTGTTAGGCTGTGTATAGCGGCTATATCTGTCCTTCTGTAGGATCTGTCTGAGGTTCCCAGTGATACAATAGATTATCACACTTTAGTTCTATGAGTCGTGTGAAACGTTTGCATACAGTATGTGTGTGTTGGTGTGTGAGTTATATGCTTGTGGTTCTATGGCTATAACTGGGCTTCCAGACTACTTACTAATGTGCTTCCCGGTGTACGCGGTAATATGCCGAATCTGTGTAGCATGTGTAATCTTTGTACGGATTCCATTACAGCGTCTTATATAGCGCAGCAGATTCCGTTACAGCGTCTTATATAGCGCAGCAGATTCCGTTACAGCGTCTTATATAGCGCAGCAGATTCCGTTACAGCGTCTTATATAGCGCAGCAGATTCCGTTAGTGTCTTATATAGTGCAGCAGATTCCGTTACAGCGTCTTATATATCGCAGCAGATTCCGTTACAGTGTCTTATATATCGCAGCAGATTCCGTTACAGTGTATTATATATTGCAGCAGATTCCGTTACAGCGTCTTATATAGCGCAGCAGATTCCGTTACAGCGTCTTATATAGCGCAGCAGATTCCGTTACAGTGTCTTATATAGCGCAGCAGATTCCGTTACAGCGTCTTATATATCGCAGCAGATTCCGTTACAGTGTCTTATATAGCGCAGCAGATTCCGTTACAGCGTCTTATATAGTGCAGCAGATTCCGTTAGTGTCTTATATAGCGCAGCAGATTCCGTTACAGTGTCTTATATAGCGCAGCAGATTCCGTTACAGCGTCTTATATAGTGCAGCAGATTCCGTTACAGCGTCTTATATAGCGCAGCAGATTCCGTTACAGCGTCTTATATAGCGCAGCAGATTCCGTTACAGCGTCTTATATAGCGCAGCAGATTCCGTTACAGCGTCTTATATAGTGCAGCAGATTCCGTTACAGTGTCTTATATAGCGCAGCAGATTCCGTTACAGCGTCTTATATAGCGCAGCAGATTCTGTTACAGCGTCTTATATAGCGCAGCAGATTCCGTTAGTTTCTTATATAGCGCAGCAGATTCCGTTAGTTTCTTATATAGCACAGCAGATTCCGTTACAGCGTCTTATATAGCGCAGCAGATTCCGTTACAGTGTCTTATATAGCGCAGCAGATTCCGTTAGTGTCTTATATAGCGCAGCAGATTCCGTTACAGCGTCTTATATAGCGCAGCAGATTCCGTTACAGCGTCTTATATAGCGCAGCAGATTCCGTTACAGCGTCTTATATAGCGCAGCAGATTCCGTTACAGCGTCTTATATAGTGCAGCAGATTCCGTTACAGTGTCTTATATAGCGCAGCAGATTCCGTCACAGCGTCTTATATAGTGCAGCAGATTCCGTTACAGTGTCTTATATAGCGCAGCAGATTCCGTTACAGCGTCTTATATAGTGCAGCAGATTCCGTTACAGTGTCTTATATAGCGCAGCAGATTCCGTTACAGTGTCTTATATAGCGCAGCAGATTCCGTTAGTGTCTTATATAGCGCAGCAGATTCCGTTACAGCGTCTTATATAGCGCAGCAGATTCCGTTACAGCGTCTTATATAGTGCAGCAGATTCCGTTACAGTGTCTTATATAGCGCAGCAGATTCCGTTACAGTGTCTTATATAGCGCAGCAGATTCCGTTACAGCGTCTTATATAGTGCAGCAGATTCCGTTACAGCGTCTTATATAGCGCAGCAGATTCCGTTACAGTGTCTTATATAGCGCAGCAGATTCCGTTACAGCGTCTTATATAGCGCAGCAGATTCTGTTACAGCGTCTTATATAGCGCAGCAGATTCCGTTACAGCGTCTTATATAGCGCAGCAGATTCCGTTACAGTGTCTTATATAGCGCAGCAGATTCCGTTACAGCGTCTTATATAGCGCAGCAGATTCCGTTACAGCGTCTTATATAGCGCAGCAGATTCCGTTGCGCTTTACAATAGTAGAAAGAGATAAAACAAACTGGGCAACAACAGACAGACTTGGAGGTAGGAGGGCCCTGCTGCAGGCTTACAATCTATAGGGACATAGGAGGGAAATTCAAGGACAGGCACCAGTAATAGCATAGCTTGTAGGTCCAGAAGGGAAGCTATATAATACATAAGTGCATAATACATAAGTGCCTCATGTAGAACTTAAACATTATAGGCTTGCCTGAAGAGGTGAGTTTTCAGAGAACGCTTTTAGGTTTGGAGGCTAGCGGAGAGTCTTATTGTGCGTGGAAGGGCATTCCATAGGATGGGAGCAGTCCGATGACAGTCCTGTAATAGTGAATGGGAGCTAGTGATCCGTGCAGAAGAGAGACGCAGATCTTGTGCAGAGCGTAGTGGTCGGGATGGGAGATATTGTGTGATAAGTGCAGAGATATATGCTGGCGCAGTATGGTTAATAGCTTTATATGCTAGCAGAAGGGTTTTATATTGAATACGGTAATATACAGGCAACCAATGCAGGGACTGGCAGAGCGGATCAGCAGACGATGAGCGTCTTGCTAGGAAGATCAGCCTAGCAGCAGCATTTAGTATGGATTGTAGTGGTGAGAGTCTGTTCTTGGGAAGACCAGTTAGGAGACTATTGCAATAATCAATGCGGGATATAATGAGTGCATGGATAAGAGATTTAGTAGTGTCTTGTGTGAGATACGGTCGTATTTTGGATATGTTTTTTAGATGCATGTAACATGATTTGGAGACAGATTGAATGTGGGGAACAAATGACAGTTCAGAGTCGAGGATGACCCCTAAGCAACGAGCTTGTAGGGTAGATTATCGAGTTGTCAACAGTGATGGAGATGTCAGGATGGTAACTGTTCTTGTTGGCGGGAATATAAGTAATTCTGTTTTGGAAATATTGAGTTTGAGTTGGCAACAAGACATCCAAGATGAGATGGCAGAGAGACATTCAGAGACTCGGCCCAAAACCACTGGTGACAGCTCTGGGGTTGATAGATAGATTTGAGTATTGACCGCATATAAGTGATACTGAAATCCGAACGATGATGAGTAATACGCCTTGAGTCCTGTATTATTGTGTTGAGTGGTGCTGGCTGCATGGTACAGAGATGCGATGATTGGGTAGGTGCTGCTCGGCCATATTAGGCAGCCCCATAGCTTGGTAGCAGGGCAGGCCATTCCCTACTATGCAGCAGTATGGCGGGTCCTTAGTATGCTGGGCAGGCGGGCCCCCAGCTATTGGTGAGGCGTAGGGCGGTGCCCATTCTATGCCCTATTAGAAGAGGCTGAAGGCTCTTTAGGTTAGCGTGATGGGTTCTGGCATGAATGGGGGCCAGTGACCTATGATGATTGGCTGCGTTATTACCTTAGTCCTCGATCCCTTGATGTGCCTCATGAAAAGGGACGTCCTTGTATACAGACCATTATGGCCTGTGCGGTGGCCCTGCAGCTTAGGGGCCATCCTGGGACTGATCTTCATGTGTGTTAGTCCTTCTCCAGTGTCGGACGTCTCTGGTCTTGTCTGTAGGGGAGAACTTAGCACCTTGTACATTACGTCACTACCAGGATCCCACCTCACCAGTAATGACATGAGGAATACTGTATAACAGACCGGATCCCGCCTCACCAGTAATGACATGAGGAATACTGTATAACAGACCGGATCCCACCTCACCAGTAATGACCTGAGGAATACTGTATAACAGACCAGATCCCGCCTCACCAGTAATGACCTGAGAAATACTGTATAACAGACCGGATCCCGCCTCACCAGGCAGTAATGACATGAGGAATACAGTATAACAGACCGGATCCCGCCTCACCAGTATTGACATGAGGAATACTGTATAACAGACCGGATCCCACCTCACCAGTAATGACATGAGGAATACTGTATAACAGACCGGATCCCGCTTTACCAGTAATGACATGAGGAATACTGTATAACAGACCGGATCCTGCCTCACCAGTAATGACCTGAGAAATACTGTATAACAGACCGGATCCCACCTCACCAGTAATGACATGAGGAATACTGTATAACAGACCGGATCCCGCCTCACCAGTAATGACATGAGGAATACTGTATAACAGACCGGATCCCGCCTCACCAGTAATGACATGAGGAATACTGTATAACAGACCGGATCCCGCCTCACCGGTAATAACATGAGGAATACTGTATAACAGACCGGATCCCACCTCACCAGTAATGAGCTTAGAAATACTGTATAACAGAACGGATCACGCCTCACCAGTAATGACATGAGGAATACTGTATAACAGACCAGATCCCACCTCACCAGTAATGACCTGAGAAATACTGTATAACAGACCGGATCCCGCCTCACCAGTAATGACATGAGGAATACTGTATAACAGACCAGATCCCGCCTCACCAGTAATGAGCTTAGAAATACTGTATAACAGACCAGATCCCACCTCACCAGTAATGACATGAGGAATACTGTATAACAGACCGGATCCCGCCTCACCAGGCAGTAATGACATGAGGAATACTGTATAACAGACCGGATCCCGCCTCACCAGTAATGACATGAGGAATACTGTATAACAGACCGGATCCCGCCTCACCAGTAATGACATGAGGAATACTGTATAACAGACCGGATCCCGCCTCACCAGTAATGACATGAGGAATACTGTATAACAGACCGGATCCCTCCTCACCAGTAATGACCTGAGGAATACTGTATAACAGACCGGATCCCTCCTCACCAGTAATGACCTGAGGAATACTGTATAACAGACCGGATCCCGCCTCACCAGTAATGACCTGAGGAATACTGTATAAC
Source organism: Crinia signifera (assembly GCF_055691185.1). NCBI lineage: Eukaryota > Metazoa > Chordata > Amphibia > Anura > Myobatrachidae > Crinia > Crinia signifera. Next base: position 5,874,606 of record NC_139221.1, read on the forward strand.
AGACCGGATCCCGCCTCACCAGTAATGACATGAGGAATACTGTATAACAGACCGGATCCCGCCTCACCAGTAATGACCTGAGAAATACTGTATAACAGACTGGATCCCGCCTCACCAGTAATGACCTGAGGAATACTGTATAACAGACCGGATCCCGCCTCACCAGTAATGACATGAGGAATACTGTATAACAGACCGGATCCCGCCTCACCAGTAATGACATGAGGAATACTGTATAACAGACCGGATCCCGCCTCACCAGTAATGACATGAGGAATACTGTATAACAGACCGGATCCCACCTCACCAGTAATGACATGAGGAATACTGTATAACAGACCGGATCCCACCTCACCAGTAATGACATGAGGAATACTGTATAACAGACCGGATCCTGCCTCACCAGTAATGACCTGAGAAATACTGTATAACAGACCGGATCCCGCCTCACCAGTAATGACATGAGGAATACTGTATAACAGACCGGATCCCGCCTCACCAGGCAGTAATGACATGAGGAATACTGTATAACAGACCGGATCCCGCCTCACCAGTAATGACATGAGGAATACTGTATAACAGACCGGATCCCACCTCACCAGTAATGACATGAGGAATACTGTATAACAGACCGGATCCCGCCTCACCAGTAATGACATGAGGAATACTGTATAACAGACCGGATCCCACCTCACCAGTAATGACATGAGGAATACTGTATAACAGACCGGATCCCGCCTCACCAGTAATGACATGAGGAATACTGTATAACAGACCAGATCCCGCCTCACCAGTAATGACCTGAGGAATACTGTATAACAGACCGGATCCCGCCTCACCAGTAATGACATGAGGAATACTGTATAACAGACCGGATCCCACCTCACCAGTAATGACATGAGGAATACTGTATAACAGACCGGATCCCTACTCACCAGTAATAACATGAGGAATACTGTATAACAGACCGGATCCCGCCTCACCAGTAATGACATGAGGAATACTGTATAACAGACCGGATCCCGCCTCACCAGTAATGACATGAGGAATACGGTATAACAGACCGGATCCCGCCTCACCAGTAATGACATGAGGAATACGGTATAACAGACCGGATCCCGCCTCACCAGTAATGACATGAGGAATACTGTATAACAGACCGGATCCCGCCTCACCAGTAATGACCTGAGGAATACTGTATAACAGACCGGATCCCTCCTCACCAGGCAGTAATGACATGAGGAATACTGTATAACAGACCGGATCCCACCTCACCAGTAATGACATGAGGAATACTGTATAACAGACCGGATCCCTACTCACCAGTAATAACATGAGGAATACTGTATAACAGACCGGATCCCACCTCACCAGTAATGACATGAGGAATACTGTATAACAGACCAGATCCCGCCTCACCAGTAATAACATGAGGAATACTGTATAACAGACCGGATCCCGCCTCACCAGGCAGTAATGACATGAGGAATACGGTATAACAGACCGGATCCCACCTCACCAGTAATGACATGAGGAATACTGTATAACAGACCGGATCCCACCTCACCAGTAATGACATGAGGACTACTGTATAACAGACCGGATCCCTACTCACCAGTAATGACATGAGGAATACTGTATAACAGACCGGATCCCGCCTCACCAATAATGACATGAGGAATACTGTATAACAGACCGGATCCCACCTCACCAGTAATGACATGAGGAATACTGTATAACAGACCGGATCCCGCCTCACCAGTAATGACATGAGGAATACTGTATAACAGACCGGATCCCGCCTCACCAGTAATGACATGAGGAATACTATATAACAGACCGGATCCCGCCTCACCAGTAATGACATGAGGAATACTGTATAACAGACCGGATCCCACCTCACCAGTAATGAGCTTAGAAATACTGTATAACAGAACGGATCACGCCTCACCAGTAATGACATGAGGAATACTGTATAACAGACCAGATCCCACCTCACCAGTAATGACCTGAGAAATACTGTATAACAGACCGGATCCCGCCTCACCAGTAATGACATGAGGAATACTGTATAACAGACCAGATCCCGCCTCACCAGTAATGAGCTTAGAAATACTGTATAACAGACCAGATCCCACCTCACCAGTAATGACATGAGGAATACTGTATAACAGACCGGATCCCGCCTCACCAGGCAGTAATGACATGAGGAATACTGTATAACAGACCGGATCCCGCCTCACCAGTAATGACATGAGGAATACTGTATAACAGACCGGATCCCGCCTCACCAGTAATGACATGAGGAATACTGTATAACAGACCGGATCCCGCCTCACCAGTAATGACATGAGGAATACTGTATAACAGACCGGATCCCTCCTCACCAGTAATGACCTGAGGAATACTGTATAACAGACCGGATCCCTCCTCACCAGTAATGACCTGAGGAATACTGTATAACAGACCGGATCCCGCCTCACCAGTAATGACCTGAGGAATACTGTATAACAGACCGGATCCCGCCTCACCAGTAATGACATGAGGAATACTGTATAACAGACCGGATCCCGCCTCACCAGTAATGACCTGAGAAATACTGTATAACAGACTGGATCCCGCCTCACCAGTAATGACCTGAGGAATACTGTATAACAGACCGGATCCCGCCTCACCAGTAATGACATGAGGAATACTGTATAACAGACCGGATCCCGCCTCACCAGTAATGACATGAGGAATACTGTATAACAGACCGGATCCCACCTCACCAGTAATGACATGAGGAATACTGTATAACAGACCGGATCCCGCCTCACCAGTAATGACATGAGGAATACTGTATAACAGACCGGATCCCTCCTCACCAGTAATGACCTGAGGAATACTGTATAACAGACCGGATCCCACCTCACCAGTAATGACATGAGGAATACTGTATAACAGACTGGATCCCACCTCACCAGTAATGACATGAGGAATACTGTATAACAGACTGGATCCCGCCTCACCAGTAATGACATGAGGAATACTGTATAACAGACCAGATCCCGCCTCACCAGTAATGAGCTTAGAAATACTGTATAACAGACCAGATCCCACCTCACAAGGCAGTAATGACATGAGGAGTAATGAGATCACCCGGGGATCACTACGTGCGGTGCTGCGCGTCACTATCGCCATGTCCATACTACACGGAGTGATCAGATCGCCCGGGGATCACTACGTGCGGTGCTGCGCCTCACTATCGCCATGTCCTCTACTACACGGAGGGATCACTACGTGCGGTGCTGCGCGTCACTATCGCTATTCCCCCTACTTCATAGAGAGATGAGATCGCCCGGGGATCACTACGTGCGGTGCTGCGCATCACTATTGCCATGTCCCCTACTACAAGGAGTGATGAGATCGCCCGGGGATCAGTACGTGTGGTGCTGCGCCTCACTATTGCCATGTTCCCAATTACACGGAGTGATAAGATCACCCAGGGATCATTATGTGCAGTGCTGCGCATCGCTAACGCCATGTCCCCTACTACACGGAGTGATGAGATCGCCTGGGGATCACTACGTGCGGTGCTGCGCGTCACCATTCACATGTTCCCTATTACTTGGAGTGGTGATGGAGATGCTGCGCATCGCTATCGCAATGTCCCCTACTACACGGAGTGATGAGATCGCCCGGGGATCACGACGTGCGGTGCTGCGCATCGCTATCGCCATGTCCCCTACTACACGGAGTGATGAGATCACCCGGGAATCACTACGTGCGGTGCTGCGCATCGCTATCGCCATGTCCCCTACTACACGGAGTGATGAGATCACCCGGGAATCACTACGTGCGGTGCTGCGCATCGCTATTGCCATGTCCCCTACTACACGGAGTGATGAGATCACCCGGGAATCACTACGTGCGGTGCTGCGCATCGCTATCGCCATGTCCCCTACTACACGGAGTGATGAGATCACCCGGGAATCACTACGTGCGGTGCTGCGCATCGCTATCGCCATGTCCCCTACTACACGGAGTGATGAGATCACCCGGGAATCACTACGTGCGGTGCTGCGCATCGCTATCGCCATGTCCCCTACTACACGGAGTGATGAGATCACCCGGGAATCACTACGTGCGGTGCTGCACATCGCTATTGCCATGTCCCCTACTACACGGAGTGATGAGATCACCCGGGAATCACTACGTGCGGTGCTGCGCATCGCTATCGCCATGTCCCCTACTACACGGAGTGATGAGATCACCCGGGAATCACTACGTGCGGTGCTGCGCATCGCTATTGCCATGTCCCCTACTACACGGAGTGATGAGATCACCCGGGAATCACTGCGTGCGGTGCTGCGCATCGCTATCGCCATGTCCCCTACTACACGGAGTGATGAGATCACCCGGGAATCACTACGTGCGGTGCTGCGCATCGCTATCGCCATGTTCCCTATTACATGGAGTGATGAGATCGCCCAGGGATCACTACGTGCGGTGCTGCACATCGCCATCGCTATGTTCCCTATTACACGGAGTGATGATATCGCCCGGGGATCACTACGTGCGGTGCTGCGCATCGCCATCGCCATGTTCCCTATTACACGGAGTGATGAGATCACCCGGGGATCACTACGTGCGGTGCTGCGCATCGCCATCGCTATGTTCCCTATTACACGGAGTGATGATATCACCTGGGGATCACTACGTGCGGTGCTGCGCCTCACTATCGCTACGTGCGTAGGCCCCTTATGATGTATAACATTTGCTGCAGATCTTCCCCCTGGCTTATTATAGTGACCTGCACACAACAGACCCATCACCCGCTGGACATGTTATTACTGAATCTGTTGGGTACATTTACCAATATCGCATTTCCCGTAATGGCCGCGGCCAATCGTCTTTCTGTATGTGGCATCTGTGCATTTAGCAGGGACGTAAGACATCCAGTGCCCGCGTATCCATAGTAATGTGCCACCTTCCTTAGGTGTATTAGGATCAGGAGACAATAGGTTAGAGCACAGGTTCTCAAACTCAGGACTCCACACAGTGCATGTTTTCCAGGTCTCCTCACAGAATCAAGTGAAATAGCGCCACCTGTGGATGTTTTAAAATGTCAGTCAGTAATGAGTGCACCTGTCAGGTGAGCTGAAAATGTGAAGTGTGCGGGTTCTGAGGACCAAGTTTGAGAACTACTACATTAAAAAATAATAATATATGTCTGTATGGCGAGGCATCTGAGCGGCCCTTGTGTCCTGTGCTTGGGCTGCTGGATATATGCAGTGTCTGCTCTCGCCGCCATATATATACATATACTGGGAGACTAGGCGGCCATGCTAACCAGCGTCTCTCACCCTCGTTAGGCTGTGCTCCTGTGTAATGTCTGACCCCCTCTCCGTCTGGTTCTCAGGGAAGCCAGGAGCTTGTTACCTGCAGCTGGGCCCCTGTTCTCATCACCACACTCGCCCGTCCTGGAGAAGGGCTCGGATCAGAAGACTGGGGAGCAGCCACTGACACTATAATAGGTGACTAAGTACACACCTTACCACACAGCACACGTACACCCCGCTGCAGGGGATTGTGGGTGGCATCTCACCAGCGGACTTGGCAGGCCAGAGAGCCGGTCCCTGGTGTAATGCTGCCCCAGATTGGTCTATACCGTGGATCCGGTGACCGCAGACACCACACGCTCACTTACAACGCTCCGGAGGTTACATTTTCGGCAAATGAGGATTCGCTTCACAATGTGCCGAAAACGTAACCCCAAGTGCACCCATTGGACACCCTTCTTCTAGCATTGTCCGGTCTGGTAACGTGGCGTACCGAGGATGGAAGCCGCGGATTAAGAGCGCAGCATCTCCTAGCAGCAAGCAGACCTCTGCCACCCCGTTATACTCCGCGAGGAGACTGGGAAATGTAGTGGGCAAGCTGTGGCAGGTGAGCTCAATGTGGCAGCTGTCCGGGTACACACCACTACCCTCCCGCAGGTCATCAGCTCTGATGTGTCTGACCTGGGCACTATCCTGCCACGCTGCAGAGCATTACAGAGACCATGAGGTGTTCGACACACAGTCCTGGTTCTACAGAGATCACTGATGACGCAGCGGTGACTGTAATCCTCAGTATATACCATCTGTGCACAAGCAGGGATATCGGGTGCTATTGAGGGGTGGCTGTAATCCTCGGTCGGTCTGTATATACCATCTGTGCACAAGCAGGGATATCGGGTGCTATTGAGGGGTGGCTGTAATCCTCAGTATATACCATCTGTGCACAAGCAGGGATATCGGGTGCTATTGAGGGGTGGCTGTAATCCTCAGTATATACCATCTGTGCACAAGCAGGGATATCGGATGCTATTGAGGGGTGGCTGTAATCCTCGGTCGGACTGTATATACCATCTGTGCACAAGCAGGGATATCGGGTGCTATTGAGGGGTGGCTGTAATCCTCGGTCGGTCTGTATATACCATCTGTGCACAAGCAGGGATATCGGGTGCTATTGAGGGGTGGCTGTAATCCTCGGTCGGTCTGTATATACCATCTGTGCACAAGGAGGGATATCGGGTGCTATTGAGGGGTGGTTGTAATCCTCGGTCGGTCTGTATATACCATCTGTGCACAAGCAGGGATATCAGGTGCTATTGAGGGACGGCTGTAATCCTCGGTCGGTCTGTATATACCATCTGTGCACAAGCAGGGATATCGGGTGCTATTGAGGGACGGCTGTAATCCTCGGTCGGTCTGTATATACCATCTGTGCACAAGCAGGGATATCGGGTGCTATTGAGGGACGGCTGTAATCCTCGGTCGGTCTGTATATACCATCTGTGCACAAGCAGGGATATCGGGTGCTATTGAGGGGTGGCTGTAATCCTCGGTCGGACTGTATATACCATCTGTGCACAAGCAGGGATTTCGGGTGCTATTGAGGGGTGGCTGTAATCCTCTGTCGGTCTGTATATACCATCTGTGCACAAGCAGGGATATCGGGTGCTATTGAGGGGTGGCTGTAATCCTCGGTCGGTCTGTATATACCATCTGTGCACAAGCAGGGATATCGGGTGCTATTGAGGGACGGCTGTAATCCTCGGTCGGTCTGTATATACCATCTGTGCACAAGCAGGGATATCGGGTGCTATTGAGGGGTGGCTGTAATCCTCGGTCGGTCTGTATATACCATCTGTGCACAAGCAGGGATATCGGGTGCTATTGAGGGACGGCTGTAATCCTCGGTCGGTCTGTATATACCATCTGTGCACAAGCAGGGATTTCGGGTGCTATTGAGGGGTGGCTGTAATCCTCGGTCGGTCTGTATATACCATCTGTGCACAAGCAGGGATATCGGGTGCTATTGAGGAGCGGCTGTAATCCTCGGTCGGTCTGTATATACCATCTGTGCACAAGCAGGGATATCGGGTGCTATTGAGGGGTGGCTGTAATCCTCGGTCGGTCTGTATATACCATCTGTGCACAAGCAGGGATATCGGGTGCTATTGTGAGGGGCGGCTGTAATCCTCGGTTGGTCTGTATATACCATCTGTGCACAAGCAGGGATATCGGGTGCTATTGAGGGGTGGCTGTAATCCTCGGTCGGACTGTATATACCATCTGTGCACAAGCAGGGATATCGGGTGCTATTGAGGGGTGGCTGTAATCCTCTGTCGGTCTGTATATACCATCTGTGCACAAGCAGGGATATCGGGTGCTATTGAGGGGTGACTAATCCTCAATCGGTCTGTATATACCATTTGTGCACAAGCAGGGATATCGGGTGCTATTGAGGGGCGGCTGTAATCCTCGGTCGGTCTGTATATACCATCTGTGCACAAGCAGGGATATCGGGTGCTATTGAGGGGTGGCTGTAATCCTCGGTCGGTCTGTATATACCATCTGTGCACAAGCAGGGATATCTGGTGCTATTGAGGAGCGGCTGTAATCCTCGGTCGGTCTGTATATACCATCTGTGCACAAGCAGGGATATCGGGTGGTATTGAGGGGTGGCTGTAATCCTCGGTCGGTCTGTATATACCATCTGTGCACAAGCAGGGATATCGGGTGCTATTGAGGGACGGCTGTAATCCTCGGTCGGTCTGTATATACCATCTGTGCACAAGCAGGGATATCGGGTGCTATTGAGGGGTGGCTGTAATCCTCTGTCGGTCTGTATATACCATCTGTGCACAAGCAGGGATATCGGGTGCTGTTGAGGGGTGGCTGTAATCCTCGGTTGGTCTGTATATACCATCTGTGCACAAGCAGGGATATCGGGTGCTATTGAGGGGTGGCTGTAATCCTCGGTCGGACTGTATATACCATCTGTGCACAAGCAGGGATATCGGGTGCTATTGAGGGGTGGCTGTAATCCTCAGTCGGTCTGTATATACCATCTGTGCACAAGCAGGGATATCGGGTGCTATTGAGGGGTGGCTGTAATCCTCAGTCGGTCTGTATATACCATCTGTGCACAAGCAGGGATATCGGGTGCTATTGAGGGGTGGCTGTAATCCTCTGTCGGTCTGTATATACCATCTGTGCACAAGCAGGGATATCGCGTGCTATTAAGGGGTGACTAATCCTCAATCGGTTTGTATATACCATCTGTGCACAAGCAGGGATATCGGGTGCTATTGAGGGGCGGCTTTAATCCTCGGTCGGTCTGTATATACCATCTGTGCACAAGCAGGGATATCGGGTGCTATTGAGGGGTGGCTGTAATCCTCGGTCGGTCTGTATATACCATCTGTGCACAAGCAGGGATATCGGGTGCTATTGAGGAGCGGCTGTAATCCTCGGTCGGTCTGTATATACCATCTGTGCACAAGCAGGGATATCGGGTGCTATTGAGGGGTGGCTGTAATCCTCGGTCGGACTGTATATACCATCTGTGCACAAGCAGGGATATCGGGTGCTATTGAGGGGTGGCTGTAATCCTCGGTCGGTCTCTATATACCATCTGTGCACAAGCAGGGATATCGGGTGCTGTTGAGGGATGGCTGTAAGCCCTCAGAGATCCCTGCCACAGGTGAACTAGTGATATCAGTGGCGGCATTTGGGTGCTGCTGTTGGAGGATGATGTAGTGTAGCGCAGGATCTAGCGCCACAGCCTATGTTATGTATACAGACACAGCCCTGCTGTTGGAGGATGATGTAGTGTAGCGCAGGATCTAGCACCACTGCCTATGTTATGTATACAGACACAGCGCTGCTGTTGGAGGATGATGTAGTGTAGCGCAGGATCTAGCACCACCGCCTATGTTATGTATACAGACACAGCGCTGCTGTTGGAGGATGATGTAGTGTAGCGCAGGATCTAGCACCACCGCCTATGTTATGTATACAGACACAGCGCTGCTGTTGGAGGATGATGTAGTGTAGTGCAGGATCTAGCGCCACAGCCTATGTTATGTATACAGACACAGCCCTGCTGTTGGAGGATGATGTAGTGTAGCGCAGGATCTAGCACCACAGCCTATGTTATGTATACAGACACAGCGCTGCTGTTGGAGGATGATGTAGTGTAGCGCAGGATCTAGCACCACAGCCTATGTTATGTATACAGACACAGCCCTGCTGTTGGAGGATGATGTAGTGTAGCGCAGGATCTAGCACCACAGCCTATGTTATGTATACAGACACAGCGCTGCTGTTGGAGGATGATGTAGTGTAGCGCAGGATCTAGCACCACAGCCTATGTTATGTATACAGACACGGCGCTGCTGTTGGAGGATGATGTAGTGTAGCGCAGGATCTAGCACCACAGCCTATGTTATGTATACAGACACAGCGCTGCTGTTGGAGGATGATGTAGTGTAGCGCAGGATCTAGCACCACAGCCTATGTTATGTATACAGACACAGCCCTGCTGTTGGAGGATGATGTAGTGTAGCGCAGGATCTAGCACCACAGCCTATGTTATGTATACAGACACGGCGCTGCTGTTGGAGGATGATGTAGTGTAGCGCAGGATCTAGCACCACAGCCTATGTTATGTATACAGACACGGCGCTGCTGTTGGAGGATGATGTAGTGTAGCGCAGGATCTAGCACCACAGCCTATGTTATGTATACAGACACGGCGCTGCTGTTGGAGGATGATGTAGTGTAGCGCAGGATCTAGCACCACAGCCTATGTTATGTATACAGACACAGCGCTGCTGTTGGAGGATGAGGTAGTGTAGCGCAGGATCTAGCACCACAGCCTATGTTATGTATACAGACACAGCGCTGCTGTTGGAGAATGATGTAGTGTAGCGCAGGATCTAGCACCACAGCCTATGTTATGTATACAGACACAGCCCTGCTGTTGGAGGATGATGTAGTGTAGCGCAGGATCTAGCACCACAGCCTATGTTATGTATACAGACACAGCGCTGCTGTTGGAGGATGAGGTAGTGTAGCGCAGGATCTAGCACCACAGCCTATGTTATGTATACAGACACAGCGCTGCTGTTGGAGGATGATGTAGTGTAGCGCAGGATCTAGCACCACAGCCTATGTTATGTATACAGACACAGCGCTGCTGTTGGAGGATGATGTAGTGTAGCGCAGGATCTAGCACCACAGCCTATGTTATGTATACAGACCCAGCCCTGCTGTTGGAGAATGATGTAGTGTAGCGCAGGATCTAGCACCACAGCCTATGTTATGTATACAGACACAGCGCTGCTGTTGGAGAATGATGTAGTGTAGCGCAGGATCTAGCACCACCGCCTATGTTATGTATACAGACACAGCGCTGCTGTTGGAGGATGATGTAGTGTAGCGCAGGATCTAGCGCCACAGCCTATGTTATGTATACAGACACAGCCCTGCTGTTGGAGGATGATGTAGTGTAGCGCAGGATCTAGCACCACAGCCTATGTTATGTATACAGACACAGCGCTGCTGTTGGAGGATGATGTAGTGTAGCGCAGGATCTAGCACCACAGCCTATGTTATATATACAGACACAGCCCTGCTGTTGGAGGATGATGTAGTGTAGCGCAGGATCTAGCACCACAGCCTATGTTATGTATACAGACACAGCGCTGCTGTTGGAGGATGAGGTAGTGTAGCGCAGGATCTAGCACCACAGCCTATGTTATGTATACAGACACAGCTCTGCTGTTGGAGGATGATGTAGTGTAGCGCAGGATCTAGCACCACAGCCTATGTTATGTATACAGACACGGCGCTTCTGTTGGAGGATGATGTAGTGTAGCGCAGGATCTAGCACCACAGCCTTTGTTATGTATACAGACACGGCGCTGCTGTTGAAGGATGATGTAGTGTAGCGCAGGATCTAGCACCACAGCCTATGTTATGTATACAGACACGGCGCTGCTGTTGGAGGATGATGTAGTGTAGCGCAGGATCTAGCACCACAGCCTATGTTATGTATACAGACACGGCGCTGCTGTTGGAGGATGATGTAGTGTAGCGCAGGATCTAGCACCACAGCCTATGTTATGTATACAGACACGGCGCTGCTGTTGGAGGATGATGTAGTGTAGCGCAGGATCTAGCACCACAGCCTATGTTATGTATACAGACACGGCGCTGCTGTTGGAGGATGATGTAGTGTAGCGCAGGATCTAGCACCACAGCCTATGTTATGTATACAGACACGGCGCTGCTGTTGGAGGATGATGTAGTGTAGCGCAGGATCTAGCACCACAGCCTATGTTATGTATACAGACACGGCGCTGCTGTTGGAGGATGATGTAGTGTAGCGCAGGATCTAGCACCACAGCCTATGTTATGTATACAGACACAGCGCTGCTGTTGGAGGATGATGTAGTGTAGCGCAGGATCTAGCGCCACAGCCTATGTTATGTATACAGACACAGCGCTGCTGTTGGAGGATGATGTAGTGTAGCGCAGGATCTAGCACCACCGCCTATGTTATGTATACAGACACAGCGCTGCTGTTGGAGGATGATGTAGTGTAGCGCAGGATCTAGCGCCACAGCCTATGTTATGTATACAGACACAGCGCTGCTGTTGGAGGATGATGTAGTGTAGCGCAGGATCTAGCACCACAGCCTTTGTTATGTATACAGACACAGCGCTGCTGTTGGAGGATGATGTAGTGTAGCGCAGGATCTAGCGCCACAGCCTATGTTATGTATACAGACACAGTGCTGCTGTTGGAGGATGATGTAGTGTAGCGCAGGATCTAGCACCACAGCCTATGTTATGTATACAGACACAGCGCTGCTGTTGGAGGATGATGTAGTGTAGCGCAGGATCTAGCACCACAGCCTATGTTATGTATACAGACACAGCCCTGCTGTTGGAGGATGATGTAGTGTAGCGCAGGATCTAGCACCACAGCCTATGTTATGTATACAGACACAGCGCTGCTGTTGGAGGATGATGTAGTGTAGCGCAGGATCTAGCACCACAGCCTATGTTATGTATACAGACACAGCGCTGCTGTTGGAGGATGATGTAGTGTAGCGCAGGATCTAGCACCACAGCCTATGTTATGTATACAGACACAGCACTGCTGTTGGAGGATGATGTAGTGTAGCGCAGGATCTAGCACCACAGCCTATGTTATGTATACACAGCGCTGCTGTTGGAGGATGATGTAGTGTAGCGCAGGATCTAGCACCACAGCCTATGTTATGTATACAGACACAGCGCTGCTGTTGGAGGATGATGTAGTGTAGCGCAGGATCTAGCACCACAGCCTTTGTTATGTATACAGACACAGCGCTGGGGTTCGGGTTCCATCGTTGGTCATCTGTGTCTGTGGTGGTTGGTTTGGACAGGATGCAACTCTCCACCCATAAAGCCGCAGCTGCGCCACATGCTACAATGGATGGCATTGGGCAGCCTGGTACCCACCGGATTAGGGTAGATGTGCCCGGTGTTCCCTGTATCCTGGTCCTGTGACCCTGGCATTGGACAGCATGGTACCCAGCGGATTAGAGTAGATGTGCCCAGTGTTCCCTGTATCCTGGTCCTGTGACCCTGGCATTGGGCAGCATGGTACTCAGCGGATTAGGGTAGATGTGCCCGGTGTTCCCTGTATCCTGGTCCTGTGACCCTGGCAATGGACAGCATGGTACCCAGCGGATTAGAGTAGATGTGCCCAGTGTTCCCTGTATCCTGGTCCTGTGACCCTGGCATTGGACAGCATGGTACCCAGCGGATTAGGGTAGATGTGCCCGGTGTTCCCTGTATCCTGGTCCTGTGACCCTGGCATTGGACTACATGGTACCCAGCGGATTAGGGTAGATGTGCCCGGTGTTCCCTGTATCCTGGTCCTGTGACCCTGGCATTGGACTACATGGTACCCAGCGGATTAGGGTAGATGTGCCCGGTGTTCCCTGTATCCTGGTCCTGTGACCCTGGCATTGGACTACATGGTACCCACCGGATTAGGGTAGATGTGCCCGGTGTTCCCTGTATCCTGGTCCTGTGACCCTGACATTGGGGTAGATGTGCCCGGTGTACCCTGGTACTGTGGCAATACTGGGGGTAGTAGTTACTACATGGTGGTAGCAGAGAATAGACACATGTATTGTCTGAATCTGACATGGGGTCCTGCGTATCCCACTATAAGACAATGACCCAAACTTCTGTGCTATGTGCCATGCCATGTTTGTGGTGTTTTGGGCATTGCACATTTAGATACTTGTGTATGATTGTGTACTGTACTTGTATTGGGTTGTAATTTGTGAACACTTTGTGTTGGTTATTTGCGCAGAAGTTGTGTATACTTATCACTATATGTTGTAGTGATGCTGGCAAGGCCCTCCGCCCTCCCCGCTTCTTGTTTCTCTTTGCTCTTTCGTTCCTAGCTGTAACATGCAACGGAGTATGCAGGCGCTATAACTAATAATACATTGCCATACTTTATATAGTAAGAGATGTTCATTTTCTATTGTTTGTAGTGTGGTGTGTATGCTGTGTAGTGGGATGCAGCCTGTATAGTTAGTGTTGTATGCTCTGTATGTGTGCTGTGTAGTGTGATACACCCGGTATAGTTGGTGGTATAAGCTGTGTGTGTGCTGTGTAGTGTGATACACCCTGTATAGTTAGTGGTATAGGCTGTATGTGTGCTGTGTAGTGGGATACACCCTGTATAGTTAGTGGTATATGCTGTGTGTGTGCTGTGTAGTGGGATACACGCTGTATAGTTAGTGGTATAGGCTGTGTGTGTGCTGTGTAGTGGGATACATCCTGTATAGTTATTGGTATAAGCTGTGTGTGTGCTGTGTAGTGTGATACACCCGGTATAGTTGGTGGTATAGGCTGTGTACTGTGATACACCCTGTGTAGTTAGTGGTATAGGCTGTATGTGTGCTGTGTAGTGGGATACATGCTGTATAGTTAGTGATATAGGCTGTGTAGTGGGATACACCCTGTATAGTTAGTGGTATAAGCTGTGTGTGTGCTGTGTAGTGGGATACACCCTGTATAGTTAGTGGTATAGGCTGTGTAGTGGGATACACCCTGTGTAGTTGGTGATGTACGCTGTGTGTGTGCGTGCTGTGTAGTATACACACGCTGTGTGTGTGCGTGCTGTGTAGTATACACCCTGTGTAGTTAGTGGTATAGGCTGTGTGTGCGCTGTGTAGTCGGATACACCCTGTATAGTTAGTGGTATAGGCTGTGTGCGCTGTGTAGTGGGATACACCCTGTGTAGTTAGTGGTATAGACTGTATGTGTGCTGTGTAGTGAGATACACTCTGTATAGTTAGTGGTATAGGCGGTGTGTGTGCTGTGTAGTGGTATACACCCTGTATAGTTAGTGGTATAGGCTGTGTGTGCGCTGTGTAGTGGGATACACCCTGTATAGTTAGTGGTATAGGCTGTGTGTGTGTGTGCTGTGTAGTGGGATACACGCTGTATAGTTAGTGGTATAGGCTGTGTGTGTGCTGTGTAGTGGGATATACCCTGTATAGTTAGTGGTATAGGCGGTGTGTGTGCTGTGTAGTGGGATACACCCTGTATAGTTAGTGGTATAGGCTGTGTGTTTGCTGTGTAGTGGTATACACCCTGTATAGTTAGTGGTATAGGCTGTGTGTGCGCTGTGTAGTGGGATACACCCTGTATAGTTAGTGGTATAGGCTGTGTGTGGGCTGTGTAGTGGGATACACCCTGTATAGTTAGTGGTATAGGCTGTGTGTGCGCTGTGTAGTGGGATACACCCTGTGTAGTTGTTGGTATAGACTGTATGTGCTGTGTAGTGGTATACACCCTGTATAGGCTGTGTGTGCTGTGTAGTGGGATACACTCTGTATAGTTTGTGGTATAGGCTGTGTAGTGGTATACACCCTGTATAGTTAGTGGTATAGGCTGGCTGTGTGTGTGTGTGTTGTGTAGTGGGATACACACTGTATAGTTAGTGGGATACACCCTGTGTAGTTAGTGGTATAGTGTGTAGTGAGATACACCCTGTACTGTTAGTAGTATAGGCGGTGTAGTGGGATACACCCTGTGTAGTTAGTGGTGTACGCTGTCTGTGTGCGCTGTGTAGTGGTATACTCCCTGTGTAGTTAGTGGTATAGGCTGTGTGTGCGCTGTGTAGTGGTATACACCCTGTATAGTTAGTGGTATAGGCTGTGTGTGCGCTGTGTAGTGGGATACACCCTGTGTAGTTAGTGGTATAGACTGTATGTGTGCTGTGTAGTGGGATACACCCTGTATAGTTAGTGGTATAGGCTGTATGTGTGCTGTGTAGTGGGATACACCCTGTATAGTTATTGGTGTAGGCTGTATGTGTGCTCTGTAGTGGGATACACCCTGTATAGTTAGTGGTATAGGCTGTATGTGTGCTGTGTAGTGGGATACACCCTGTGTGTGTGTGTGTGTGTGTGTGTGTGTGTGTGTGTGATTTGTAGTGGGATACACCCTGTATAGTTAGTGGTATAGGCTGTATGTGTGCTCTGTAGTGGGATACACCCTCTATAGTTAGTGGTATAGGCTGTATGTGTGCTGTGTAGTGGGATACACCCTCTATAGTTAGTGGTATAGGCTGTATGTGTGCTGTGTAGTGGGATACACCCTGTGTAGTTAGTGGTATAGGCTGTATGTGTGCTGTGTAGTGGGATACACCCTCTATAGTTAGTGGTATAGGCTGTATGTGTGCTGTGTAGTGGGATACACCCTCTGTGTGTGTGTGTGTGTGCTGTGTAGTGGGATACACCCTGTATAGTTAGTGGTATAGGCTGTGTGCGATGTGTAGTGGGATACACCCTGTATAGTTAGTGGTATAGGCTGTGTGTGCGCTGTGTAGTGGGATACACCCTGTATAGTTAGTGGTATAGGCTGAATGTGTGCTGTGTAGTGGGATACACCCTCTGTAGTTAGTGGTATAGGCTGAATGTGTGCTGTGTAGTGGGATACACCCTGTATAGTTATTGGTGTAGGCTGTATGTGTGCTGTGTAGTGGGATACACCCTGTATAGTTAGTGGTATAGGCTGTATGTGTGCTGTGTAGTGGGATACACCCTGTATAGTTAGTGGTATAGTGTGTGTGTGTGTGTGTGTGTGTGTGTGCTGTGTAGTGGAATATACCCTGTGTAGTTAGTGGTATAAGCTGTGTGTGTGCTGTGTAGTGGGATACACCCTGTATAGTTATTGGTATAGGCTGTATGTGTGCTGTGTAGTGGGATACACCCTCTATAGTTAGTGGTATAGGCTGTATGTGTGCTGTGTAGTGGGATACACCCTGTGTGTGTGTGTGTGTGTGTGTGTGTGTGTGTGTGATGTGTAGTGGGATACACCCTGTATAGTTAGTGGTATAGGCTGTATGTGTGCTGTGTAGTGGGATACACCGTGTGTGTGTGTGTGTGTGTGTGTGTGTGTGATTTGTAGTGGGATACACCCTGTATAGTTAGTGGTATAGGCTGTATGTGTGCTCTGTAGTGGGATACACCCTCTATAGTTAGTGGTATAGGCTGTATGTGTGCTGTGTAGTGGGATACACCCTGTATAGTTAGTGGTATAGGCTGTATGTGTGCTCTGTAGTGGGATACACCCTCTATAGTTAGTGGTATAGGCTGTATGTGTGCTGTGTAGTGGGATACACCCTCTATAGTTAGTGGTATAGGCTGTATGTGTGCTGTGTAGTGGGATACACCCTCTGTGTGTGTGTGCTGTGTAGTGGGATACACCCTGTATAGTTAGTGGTATAGGCTGTGTGTGCGATGTGTAGTGGGATACACCCTGTATAGTTAGTGGTATAGGCTGTGTGTGCGCTGTGTAGTGGGATACACCCTGTATAGTTAGTGGTATAGGCTGAATGTGTGCTGTGTAGTGGGATACACCCTGTGTAGTTAGTGGTATAGGCTGAATGTGTGCTGTGTAGTGGGATACACCCTGTATAGTTAGTGGTATAGGCTGTGTGTGTTTTGCTGTGTAATGGGATGCACCCTGTATAGTTAGTGGTATAGGCTGTGTGTGGGCTGTGTAGTGGGATACACCCTGTATAGTTAGTGGTATAGGCTGTGTGTGTGTGTGCTGTGTAGTGGGATACACGCTGTATAGTTAGTGGTATAGGCTGTGTGTGTGCTGTGTAGTGGGATATACCCTGTATAGTTAGTGGTATAGGCGGTGTGTGTGCTGTGTAGTGGGATACACCCTGTATAGTTAGTGGTATAGGCTGAATGTGTGCTGTGTAGTGGGATACACCCTGTATAGTTAGTGGTATAGGCTGTATGTGTGTGCTGTGTAGTGGGATACACCCTGTATAGTTAGTGGTATAGGCTGTGTGTGTGCTGTGTAATGGGATGCACCGTGTATACTTAGTGGTATAGGCTGTGTAGTGGGATACACCCCGTATAGTTAGTGGTATAGGCTGTGTATGTGTCCTGTGTAGTGGGATACACGCTGTATAGTGGTGTGCGCTGTGTATTTGCGGGTTGTGTGTTGTGATACTGCAGAATACTCTGGATACCCTACAGATCAGGTGCAGTGTGTGTGTGTGTGTGTGTGTTGTGTTGCCTGTTCTCTCTGTAGGACGTGTATCACTGGTGTAGTGAGTGAGTGTGTGTGTGTGTGTGTGTATTGTTGCCTGTACTCTCTGTAGGACGTGTATCACTGGTGTAGTGAGTGTGTGTGTGTGTGTGTATTGTTGCCTGTACTCTCTGTAGGACGTGTATCACTGGTGTAGTGAGTGTGTGTGTGTGTATTGTTGCCTGTACTCTCTGTAGGACGTGTATCGCTGGTGTAGTGAGTGAGTGTGTGTGTGTGTATTGTTGCCTGTACTCTCTGTAGGACGTGTATCACTGGTGTAGTGAGTGTGTATTGTGTTGCCCGTTCTCTCTGTAGGACATGTATCACTGGTGTAGTGAGTGTGTGTGTGTGTATTGTTGCCTGTTCTCTCTGTAGGACGTGTATCACTGGTGTAGTGAGTGTGTGTATTGTTGCCTGTTCTCTCTGTAGGACGTGTATCACTGGTGTAGTGAGTGTGTGTGTGTGTGTATTGTGTTGCCTGTTCTCTCTGTAGGACGTGTATCACTGGTGTAGTGAGTGTGTGTGTGTGTGTGTATTGTTGCCTGTTCTCTCTGTAGGACGTGTATCACTGGTGTAGTGTGTGTGTGTGTGTGTATTGTTGCCTGTTCTCTCTGTAGGACGTGTATCACTGGTGTAGTGAGTGTGTGTGTGTATTGTTGCCTGTTCTCTCTGTAGGACGTGTATCACTGGTGTAGTGAGTGTGTGTGTGTGTGTTGTGTTGCCTGTTCTCTCTGTAGGACGTGTATCACTGGTGTAGTGTGTGTGTGTGTGTGTATTGTTGCCTGTTCTCTCTGTAGGACGTGTATCACTGGTGTAGTGAGTGTGTGTGTGTATTGTTGCCTGTTCTCTCTGTAGGACGTGTATCACTGGTGTAGTGAGTGTGTATTGTGTTGCCTGTTCTCTCTGTAGGACATGTATCACTGGTGTAGTGAGTGTGTGTGTGTGTATTGTTGACTGTTCTCTCTGTAGGACGTGTATCACTGGTGTAGAGATGCTCTCTGTGTTTATAGATGTCTCCACATCTATCTATCCTCCGTGCGCTGCAAGTCACGTCACACAATCCGTGAGCTCCATATGACTTGGTGGCGCTGAGTGTATTTTTGTGCGTCTTTTTCAATTCCAGTGCGTCTTATTCGCAAAACGTATAGTGCGCACAAGCAGCTTCTGCTGATGAAGATTCTATGCTTCCTATATTCTTTCTGCACCGCGTCTGTATACAAAATGCTATGTTATTGTCTTCTGCGTTGGAAGGGAAAAAGTTGCACGCAACAACGCTCGGCACACGGTGACACTGATGTGTGAGGAGGCTACATGTATGTGGACACATCTGCACGCGTGTTATGTGTTGTGAGTGTAACCTGGACTCTGCTCTCTCTAGGAGGTGTATAGGATCCCAAAGAAATCCCAGGTGGAGAAGGAGAACTGTAAGTACATACCTATGTGTTAGTGATGGGTGTCACAGATGTGGGTCAGGGGGGGCCTTGGGTAAATCAGAACTGGGAAAGGATCTAGGAGTCCAAATAGATAACAAGCTGGGTGCAGTGCTCAATGTCACATAGCAGGACACTAGCATGTATCAGAAGGGGTACGGAGACTAGGAACCCAAATGTAATGATGCCACTGTACAAGGCACTGGTTAGACCACATCTAGAATACGGAGTACAGTTCTGGGCCCCGCACTATATCATAGAACTGGAAAACATCCATAGAAGAACAAAGCTAATAAAGGGGATGTAGCGTAACCTGTGGAGACAGATTGGACAAATTGGGATTATTTACACCAGAGAAGAGACGGGGGGACATGCTCAACATGTACAAATATATCAGGGGCCAATATAAGGAACTGTCCGGCACCCTTTATGCTTTGAGGAAGGATCCTAGGACACGTGGGCATGAGTTTACACTAGAGGAAGAAAACATTTTATTACAGGGCAATTAAATTGTGGTGGAGAGGTGGTGTGATAACGGGTAGGGGGTGGCAGGGGCTCCTGTCAGGGGGATAACTAGGGTGACCAACTCATCCCTTTAATCCGGGACACATATTAATTACACAGGTTCTGTGGCTGGCTTTCACCTGGTTTTAAGCTGCCACAGAACCTGTGTAATTAATGTGTCCCGGATTAAAGGGATGAGTTGGTCACCCTAGGGATAACAGTGTTGAAGGTGGCAGGGTCCTCCGTTAATAACGAGGGTCCTCCGGGGATAACGAGTGGAAGACACCAGATACAAGTAAATGGCTGTGGAGGTCTTAGGAGGGGATCAGTTATATGTATGCTCAGGAGCCTGGTGTAACACAAGCAAGGTGCATGTCCTGCACAGCGCTGGGAATAGCCTGACCATATCCCAAGTAGCCGTGCTCTGCCTGCAGAGTCTGTGTTCTGCCTGCAGAGGGCAGTGTTGTACCTGTAACACACTAGTGGATACCCAGCCTCTGTCTGTCCCTGGGAAGATTTTGAATAAAAAATCCAGGGATAGATTCTTAATAGGTTTTAGAGTCCTAATGTGCGTACAGCCAGTAATGCATTCCTGAAGTGGTCTATGAGAGCGTGGCGACAGCAGAAGCTCCTGGACCTGCATTGTGCCACCACTTGGCACGCCAAGGTTCTTGTGAGCTCCTGTAACCTAACCACCCACTTACGTTCCAAATATCTCATTAATGCACAATCTGCCACAGGGTCCCTGAGCAGCCTAGCCAACCCCCCTCCTGCGATGCTGCTGCGCTGACATGCAGTCCTCTCCCTCCTGCAGATGGTGCTGCGCTGACATGCAATCTTCACCTTCCTGCAGATGGTGCTGCGCTGACATGCAGTCCCTCCCACCCCTCCTGCAGATGGTGCTGTGCTGACATGCAGTCCCTCCCACCCCTCCTGCAGATGGTGCTGTGCTGACATGCAGTCCCCCCCCCCTCCTGCAGATGATGCTGCGCTGACATGCAGCACCCCCCCTTCTGCAGATGATGCTGCACTGACATGCAATCCCCCTCCCCTCCTGCAGATGATGCTGCGCTGACATGCAGCACCCCCCCTTCTGCAGATGATGCTGCGCTGACATGCAGTCCTCCCCCTCCCACCCCTCCTGCAGATGGTGCTGCGCTGACATGCAGCACCCCCCCTTCTGCAGATGATGCTGCGCTGACATGCAGTCCTCCCCCTCCCACCCCTCCTGCAGATGGTGCTGCGCTGACATGCAGTCCCTCCCACCCCTCCTGCAGATGGTGCTGTGCTGACATGCAGTCCTCCCCCCTCCTGCAGATGCTGCTGCGCTAGCATGCAGCCCCCCCCCCACCCCTCCTGCAGATGCTGCTGTGACTGGACTATTGGTCCAACCCACCCATGGCTTCATCATCTAACAATCCCACATGCACCCAGTTCTCTGCTTCTGTGATGGACCTGAATATTGGCAGTTCATTGTGTTGTCACTTACCCCATGTCTTGTTGCAGATGACCGCTGGAGGGAGTCCCCAGGTGGAAGCTACATGACCCCAAACATCAAGAGTCAGGGCCGGGAGCGGGAGTCTGAGCGGCAGAGCCAGAGGAAGCGCCGGCAGTCTCCATCACCACCGTCCTTCTACGAACGCAGCTCAAAGAGAGGCGAAGACCGGTGAGTAGATGCCTAGGCCTGTCCGCTCGCGCTCGCTCTTTCTCTCGCGTTCTCTCTCGCTATCTCGCTTTCTCTCTCGCTATCTTGCTTTCTCTCTCTCGCGCGCGCGAGCGCGCTCTCTCTCGTGCTAGCTCTTTCTCTCGCGCGCTCTGTGGGGAGGGATCACATTGGATGTGTGTGCTATGATTGGTTGCCCACCTGGCCAGTAACTGTGCCGGTATCTCGCAGGTATGACACCCCAGCCTCCTCCAAGAAGAAAGGTCGCCTGCAGGACCGGAACAAGCTCTCCACGGAGGAACGCAGGAAGCTGTTTGAGCAGGAGGTGGCTCAGAGAGAGGCGCAGAAGCAGCAGCAACAGATGCAGAACATTGGCATAGCATCTCCCATTCCCTACGACCCTCTTTCCTATGGCACTCAGCTGCCCCCACCTTTCATCACCTACCCTCAAGGATACCCCATCCAGTCCTTTGTGGACCCAGTAAACCCAAATGCTGGAAAAGTTCTGTTGCCCACCCCGCCACTGGACACGGTCAATTCCCCCAACAGCTATGACCCCTCCCAGATGACGGTGAATCCCGGCATGCTGACCCCCCAGCCAGTACCCATGGTGCAGCATGTACCAGGCCCCATGGACCTTCCTACACAGCATTATGTAGCTCAGCCAGAACAGATGGTCCCCCAGGAACCCAATGTGACCGTGATGCCAGTGCCAGCTCCCAGCTCTGTGCCACCCCAACCCTATGGAGTCTGGGACCCCAACCAGCAAGCGGTGGCAGTCCAGCAGCATCAACCTCCGCCTCAGTACCCACCACCACCTGCCCAGCCTGCCCTCTACTACCCAGGACAGCCCTGCCCGGCTGTGTACGGAATGCCGGCTGCCTACACACAGACGGCACAAGCTATGATTCCGGTGAGCATTTGTTACATGATGATGTCATAACCTGCGCTAGACATTGTGTCGTCCTCCCCACCAACATGCCATGTTTTCTGGAGGTCAGCAATTATACCACCTACTTCCATAGAGTCATCCTTAGAGCATGACATGTTGGAGATTTGGGAACCATTGGTTTAAAAGGTAACGCCACTCCTAAAATGCTATACGTTAATAGAACCCGTAATCGTGACTGCAATCTGCCTGATATCATCTGCTCAAGACTCATAAACATTCTGTGTGTTGTCAATGGTAAAGGCTTGGTTTTCACTGCTGCCATCATGTATTCTCAGTAAAGCGCTGTGGAATATGTGTGCGCTATATGTGATGTGTGTATGAGTGTATTGTTACTGCATATGATATGTGTGTGAATGTACGGTTACTGTCAGGGACGGATCAAGGGGGGGGGTACAGGGGGTCAGTACCCCTGGGCCCCCCTCTAGCTAGGGGTTCCCTGTGGTTGGCAAGTATTAAAAAAAAAAAAAGGTTTTGTGCATGGCACTGGGGTAGTGTCTGCAGCTTCACCTATCTGCCAATGTGACAATGATTAATGGTGCTGAGCATCGTGTGCAAGGGGCAGAGGCTGAGAGGTTTGTGCTGAGCTTTGATTGGTGGAGCTCATTACATGCTTCTCGGGCCCATGGAGAACAGCAGCAGCAACCTCGTCATGGGAGGGTTCTTAATCAGAGCAGCGCTGAGCCTGTCAGGTCTACAGAGTAAGGTACAGAGTGAATGTACGGTTACTGTATATGATGTGTGTGAATGTATTTTACTGTATATGATGTGTGTGAATGTATGAAGGAGATTTTTTTTTTTTAAATCCCGGAGCCCTAGAGTATTACAATTTTTTTTCACAGCACCCCTAAACCAAAAGTTTCTAATTCAGAAATTTTGAAAAAAATATTAAATTAACTAAATTGGGTTATCCTTACATTTAGTTATGTGGTGAGGAACAGGACTGGCAGCCCCTTCTATAAATGTCACTATTAAACTGGCCATCAATAACTTGCTTGGATCAGTGGTCCAGGACCAATTCAAGTCCCCCAGGGTGCCACGGCATGCAGATTGAGAACCACTTGTCTGTGATATGTGTGCGTGTTCTATTACGGTGTATGATATCTGTGTGTATTATTACTGTGTATGATATATGTGTGTGTGTGTGTGTGTGTGTTATTACTGTGTATGAATGTCACATGAGCCTTCCCCCCAGTAAGGATGTGGGAGCAGTGGCGTATACTGACACGCTTTGTGGCGTATACTGACACACTTTATGTATGTTCTCTGTGCAGAGCTACACGCAGCCCGGCATACCGTACATGCCAGGTCAGCAGATCTACGCTCAGCATCCGCAGGGTGTGGTCATGCAGCAAGGTCCCCCATTGGCTGCAATTGGTCCTCCCGGACAGCCGCCACCGCTGCAGCCGGTAAGTGGCATCCGGCGTCAGGCGTGACAGCTCCTCTGTGCTGCTGTATTGTGCTCTGGTCTGATCATCTCTCTTCCTACAGCCTGATATGGGACTGGCCCCCAACAACATCCTGGACCTTCCTCCTCCCTCTCCTCCCAAACCTAAAACCATCGTCCTCCCACCCAGCTGGAAGACGGCCCGGGACCCCGAGGGGAAGATTTACTATTACCATGTAATAACCAGGTGAGTGACCAAGATAACGCTGCGCCAGGCCTTCCCTTATGCACCATTACCCGTGTACCGCTCATGTGACATCACCGCCCTGCAGCGCGCCATAACCCATGTACCGATCGTGTGACGTCACTGCCCTGCAGCACGCCATAACCCATGTACCGCTCGTGTGACGTCACTGCCCTGCAGCGCACCATAACCCGTGTACCGCTCGTGTGACGTCACTGCCCTGCAGCACGCCATAACCCATGTACCGCTCGTGTGACGTCACTGCCCTGCAGCACGCCATAACCCATGTACCGCTCGTGTGACGTCACCGCCCTGCAGCACGCCATAACCCATGTACCGCTCGTGTGACGTCACCGCCCTGCAGCGCACCATTACCCGTGTACCGCTCATGTGATGTCACCGCCCTGCAGCACGCCATAACCCATGTACCGCTCGTGTGACGTCACCGCCCTGCAGCGCACCATTACCCGTGTACCGCTCATGTGATGTCACCGCCCTGCAGCACGCCATAACCCATGTACCGCTCGTGTGACGTCACCGCCCTGCAGCGCACCATTACCCGTGTGGCGTCACCGCCCTGCAGCGCACCATTACCCGTGCACCGCTCATGTGACGTCACCGCCCTGCAGCGCACCATTACCCGTGTACCGCTCATGTGACGTCACCGCCCTGCAGCGCACCATTACCCGTGTACCGCTCATGTGACGTCACCGCCCTGCAGCGCACCATTACCCGTGTACCGCTCATGTGACGTCACCGCCCTGCAGCGCACCATTACCCGTGTACCGCTCATGTGATGTCACCGCCCTGCAGCGCACCATTACCCGTGTGGCGTCACCGCCCTGCAGCGCACCATTACCCGTGTACCGCTCATGTGACGTCACCGCCCTGCAGCGCAGCATTACCCGTGTACCGCTCATGTGACGTCACCGCCCTGCAGCGCAGCATTACCCGTGTACCGCTCATGTGACGTCACCGCCCTGCAGCGCACCATTACCCGTGTACCGCTCATGTGACGTCACCGCCCTGCAGCGCACCATTACCCGTGTACCGCTCATGTGACGTCACCGCCCTGCAGTGCAGCATTACCCGTGTACCGCTCATGTGACGTCACCGCCCTGCAGCGCAGCATTACCCGTGTACCGCTCATGTGACGTCACCGCCCTGCAGCGCACCATTACCCGTGTACCGCTCATGTGACGTCACCGCCCTGCAGCGCACCATTACCCGTGTACCGCTCATGTGACGTCACCGCCCTGCAGCGCACCATTACCCGTGTACCGCTCATGTGACGTCACCGCCCTGCAGCGCACCATTACCCGTGTACCGCTCATGTGACGTTACCGCCCTGCAGCGCACCGTTACCCGTGCACCGCTCATGTGACGTTACCGCCCTGCAGCGCACCGTTACCCGTGTACCGCTCATGTGACGTCACCGCCCTGCAGCGCACCATTACCCGTGTACCGCTTATGTGACGTCACCGCCCTGCAGCGCACCATTACCCGTGTACCGCTCGTGTGATGTCACCGCCCTGCAGCGCACCATTACCCGTGCACCGCTCATGTGACGTCATCGCTGGGAACATGCGAGCTGTATTCTTCTCCCTTCCTCACCCGCAGTGTCTCTTCTTCTCCAGACAGACACAGTGGGACCCTCCGTCCTGGGACAGCCCTGGTGATGAAGGGGAGAGCCTGGACCATGAGGCGGAGATGGACCTGGGGACTCCGACCTATGATGAGAACCCGATGAAGGTAACGTGTGCGCCTGACTCTGCAGCTGGGGAGAATGGGAGAAGTTACTGCACAGATGCCTGTCAGCCAAATGTAGTCTCTATTCGGTTATGGGCATAACCGGAGCCCTACTGGGGTGTGATGATACTGGGATATGAGGTCCAGAGCCGTCTCTATGGGAACCGCAGCAGCGTGATACTGTGATCCGTCCCCTGTCTGTTAGACTGTTGCCGATACGTTGTCATTTAGGGATGGGATTTGGGTATTGATGTTGCAGCCATCTTGGGGATTACCTGCCGACGTGAAGCCGTTAGGAGGTCACCAGGGGGATTACCTGCCGACGTGAGGCCGCTAGGAGGTCACCAAGGGGATTACCTGCCGACGTGAGGCCGCTAGGAGGTCACCAGGGGGATTTCCTGCCGACGTGAAGCCGCTAGGAGGTCACCAGGGGGATTACCTGCCGACGTGAAGCCGCTAGGAGGTCACCAGGTGATAACCTGCCGACGTGAAGCCGCTAGGAGGTCACCAGGGGGATTACCTGCCGACGTGAAGCCGCTAGGAGGTCACCAGGGGATAACCTGCCGACGTGAAGCCGCTAGGAGGTCACCAGGGGATTACCTGCCGACGTGAAGCCGCTAGGAGGTCACCAGGTGATGACCTGCCGACGTGAAGCCGCTAGGAGGTCACCAGGGGGATTACCTGCCGACGTGAAGCCGCTAGGAGGTCACCAGGGGATAACCTGCTGACGTGAAGCCGCTAGGAGGTCACCAGGGGATTACCTGCCGACGTGAAGCCGCTAGGAGGTCACCAGGGGATTACCTGCCGACGTGAAGCCGCTAGGAGGTCACCAGGGGATCACCTGCCGACGTGAAGCCGCTAGGAGGTCACCAGGGGGATTACCTGCCGACGTGAAGCCGCTAGGAGGTCACCAGGTGATTACCTGCCGACGTGAGGCCGCTAGGAGGTCACCGGGTGATAACCTGCCGACGTGAGGCCGCTAGGAGGTCACCAGAGGATTACCTGCCGACGTGAAGCCGCTAGGAGGTCACCAGGTGATTACCTGCTGACGTGAAGCCGATAGGAGGTCACCAGGGGATTACCTGCCGACGTGAGGCCGCTAGGAGGTCACCAGGTGAATAACTGCCGACGTGAAGCCGCTAGGAGGTCACCAGGTGAATAACTGCCGACGTGAAGCCGCTAGGAGGTCACCAGGGGGATTACCTGCCGACGTGAGGCCGCTACGAGGTCACCAGGTGAATAGCTGCCGACATGAAGCCGCTAGGAGGTCACCAGGTGAATAGCTGCCGACGTGAAGCCGCTAGGAGGTCACCAGGGGGATTACCTGCCGACGTGAAGCCGCTAGGAGGTCACCAGGGGATTACCTGCCGACGTGAAGCCGCTAGGAGGTCACCAGGGGGATTACCTGCCGACGTGAAGCCGCTAGGAGGTCACCAGGGGATAACCTGCCGACGTGAAGCCGCTAGGAGGTCACCAGGGGATAACCTGCCGACGTGAAGCCGCTAGGAGGTCACCAGGGGATTACCTGCCGACGTGAAGCCGCTAGGAGGTCACCAGGGGATTACCTGCCGACGTGAAGCCGCTAGGAGGTCACCAGGGGATTACCTGCCGACGTGAAGCCGCTAGGAGGTCACCAGGGGATCACCTGCCGACGTGAAGCCGCTAGGAGGTCACCAGGGGGATAACCTGCCGACGTGAAGCCGCTAGGAGGTCACCAGGGGGATTACCTGCCGACGTGAAGCCGCTAGGAGGTAACCAGGTGATTACCTGCCGACTTGAAGCCGCTAGGAGGTCACCAGGGGATTACCTGCCGACGTGAAGCCGCTAGGAGGTCACCAGGGGATTACCTGCCGACGTGAAGCCGCTAGGAGGTCACCGGGTGATTACCTGCCGACGTGAGGCCGCTAGGAGGTCACCAGAGGA
Organism: Crinia signifera; assembly: GCF_055691185.1. NCBI lineage: Eukaryota > Metazoa > Chordata > Amphibia > Anura > Myobatrachidae > Crinia > Crinia signifera. The sequence continues at coordinate 5,902,406 of NC_139221.1, forward strand.
TTACCTGCCGACGTGAAGCCGCTAGGAGGTCACCAGGTGATTACCTGCTGACGTGAAGCCGATAGGAGGTCACCAGGGGATTACCTGCCGACGTGAGGCCGCTACGAGGTCACCAGGGGATTACCTGCCGACGTGAAGCCGCTAGGAGGTCACCAGGTGAATAACTGCCGACGTGAAGCCGCTAGGAGGTCACCAGGGGGATTACCTGCCGACGTGAGGCCGCTACGAGGTCACCAGGTGAATAGCTGCCGACGTGAAGCCGCTAGGAGGTCACCAGGTGAATAGCTGCCGACGTGAAGCCGCTAGGAGGTCACCAGGTGAATAGCTGCCGACGTGAAGCCGCTAGGAGGTCACCAGGGGATTACCTGCCGACGTGAAGCCGCTAGGAGGTCACCAGGGGGATTACCTGCCGACGTGAAGCCGCTAGGAGGTCACCAGGGGATAACCTGCCGACGTGAAGCCGCTAGGAGGTCACCAGGGGATTACCTGCCGACGTGAAGCCGCTAGGAGGTCACCAGGGGATTACCTGCCGACGTGAAGCCGCTAGGAGGTCACCAGGGGATTACCTGCCGACGTGAGGCCGCTAGGAGGTCACCAGGGGATCACCTGCCGACGTGAAGCCGCTAGGAGGTCACCAGGGGGATTACCTGCCGACGTGAAGCCGCTAGGAGGTCACCAGGGGATAACCTGCCGACGTGAAGCCGCTAGGAGGTCACCAGGGGATTACCTGCCGAAGTGAAGCCGCTAGGAGGTCACCAGGTGATGACCTGCCGACGTGAAGCCGCTAGGAGGTCACCAGAGGATTACCTGCCGACGTGAAGCCGCTAGGAGGTCACCAGAGGATTACCTGCCGACGTGAAGCCGCTAGGAGGTCACCAGGGGATTACCTGCCGACGTGAGGCCGCTAGGAGGTCACCAGGTGAATAACTGCCGACGTGAAGCCGCTAGGAGGTCACCAGGGGGATTACCTGCCGACGTGAGGCCGCTACGAGGTCACCAGGTGAATAGCTGCCGACGTGAAGCCGCTAGGAGGTCACCAGGTGAATAGCTGCCGACGTGAGGCCGCTAGGAGGTCACCAGGTGAATAACTGCCGACGTGAAGCCGCTAGGAGGTCACCAGGGGATTACCTGCCGACGTGAGGCCGCTACGAGGTCACCAGGTGAATAACTGCCGACGTGAGGTCGATAGGAATACACAGATGCTGGCGACTTGCTTGCAGTAGTTTCCCGCTGCACTAAGCACAATAGGTTAATACTCTGCATTCCGTGGGCAGCCGCTGTTCCAGCTGATGCAGGGCACGTGTACAAGCCACAGACCCTGAGAGCAGCCGGTGCAGATTTCCATCCTCCCCTGTGCGTGGTGGTCACCAGTAGGACCTATTTAACCCTTATATAGTCACCTATGACTTGTCTGCTCCTTTCCTGCACCTAAAGTGTCTGATACTTTGTATGAACCATTGATTGCTAGGTAACCTGCAGCTGTTGTGTAGCACCACAGAGGCTGGGAGGACGCCGGTCGCCCACTCCTGGGTTAAACATTCTCTTGGCGAGAGAAAAGGGGCAGCTAATGTCTTTGTTGCTGGACGGTGCCAGGAATCCTCCAGCTCCGCACCTCATACATCACTGCGAGAACCTATAATCATGGGAAGCGATAGAACGTCTGTCTGCCGGCCAGCGGGGCCTGAGGTGAAGGACCGGGATCAATCTGACGCCGGCTGTTCCATCCGGCCAAACCGCCGCTTTCCTCCGTAATGCGTCCTCCCCGGTGTGTGGTTCATCAGCCCTAGTGTTATATAGCAAATAGCATTTACAGGTTCATGGAGAACGCGGGGAATGTAATCGCTATAATGTGGACAAAGAATGCATTAAATATGGTTCTCCTGCCTGTGGCATCGCCCCCTGGCGTGAGACAGGGCACAACCCCGACACGTACCCCTACGTGCCCACGTACACAGGACAGGTGACCACTGGGTGACGCAGACCATGTGTAATATCGATCGATGGACACAGGTCACGGGAGCGTTCCCGCGAGACGTGGGCTCCTGCGCGATCCCGCGAGACGTGGGCTCCTGCGCGTTCCCGCGGCTGCTTTCCTTCCCGTCTGTGAACTCGCCGTGCCTTACATACTGTACCCTGGCTAATTAGGAAGCCGTCCCCAGCATTAGATCAGACCTGGAGCACAGAGAAGCCCAGACTGCGTCTTCATTAAACCAAAGTGCAGTAAAACGTTGTTCCAGTATTTCCCCCGGAGCTGTCACTCCCCATTTCCCCAATTAAAGCCTGTGCTGTAATTAAAACAATGAGCGCTGTAACAGGGCCGGTCATTCATTAGATGCTGAAGAGAATGGCGTCAATATTCATAAATAGCTGCTTTCAGAAGGCTGCGCCGTCCCAGACAGAGATGGCTGCATGTCGTTTACAGCTCTGAGCGTGATAGAATGTGGAAACGTTTTACATGACTTTATTATAGGGCTGCGCCGGGGTTGGCGGTTTGCCATGTGCATATTAAATCTGTATTCTTATAATAAGGTAGAACATGTTTCTGGGGGAGAATTACCCCGGCTGTCTGGTGCCAGCGGGGCAGGTAGCGGGGGATTGGCCAGACTGCAGCAATATCTGACCATATAATAACACATGTATAGGCCAGCGAGCAGGGCCCTCTTACCCACCAGTCCTGGTATATAACTCCTCTCTCTAATATTACGGTGCTTTATACTAATGTACCCCTTACCTGTGCTGCTTTATAATCCAGCAGCCGTAATAAACCCCAACCAGTGATGGCAGGGGACCGTTTCTGTGCCTGCGGGGCTCCTAATGGTCACAGCAGGCCGTATGTGGTGTGGAGGGAGCTGAAGCAGATGCACCTCACAAGCTTTACCCCAGTGTTCCCCATTGGACTCGGGGCATTTATGATGAGCATAAAATATAATTTATTTAGTGTAACATATTGGGCAGTTAGTTGCTTTTGGCACTACAAGTCCCAGCATACCAATGAACCATAGATTTAGGTAGTGGTTCACAAATGTTAGGCCACAGGTTTCTTCATATGACATTGCGATAAATCCATGTAAATGACGTACCTTGTGCTGATGTCATCCTTCAGTCAGTGATGTCGTCAGGGGGCGAGACCGCAGCTGCTTGTCCACATAGTTGGTTTGGAGCCTTTTACTTTGACCATAAATTATTTGTATTGGTCCTGGATCAGCAGCCCAGGGCACCCCTGCCAGTGCCCCAGTGTGGGGCACATTGCCAGTCTGTGCCCATAATGTCCCATAGTGTGGGTGATCCTGGCATGAGGGCACTGACCAGACGTAGGCATTATTCCTGTGAGTACAGCTGCTCTGTCAGATGTCCCGTACATCTCCTGCCACACGTGCTGCTCACCACAGGTTCCCCGAATGTGCCCCTTTGTGTGGGGAAATCCAATACCTTCTCCAGGGCTGATGAAAGAGGAGATTGCAGCTGAGCGTGCCTGTCACATGCAGCAGTTCTCTCTGCTCACATATACCGGGTGCTGGACGGCTATGGTGCTCCACGACCCCCATAGAGGGAGAATGGAATAGGTGGTGAGCGTAGCGTGCCTGTCACATGCAGCAGTTCTCTCTGCTCACATATACCGGGTGCCGGACGGCTATGGTGGTCCACGACCCCCATAGAGGGAGAACGGAATAGGTGGCGAGCGTAGCGTGCCCGCAAGGGGCTGTGTTGCGTTCACCATGCTGTCTGGGTCCGGCCAGTCGGGATCCCGACTGTCGGACCCCTGTATACCAGTATATTTTGGATTGTGGGAGGAAACGGGAGTACCCAGAGGAAACCCACGCAAACACGGGGATAATAAACAAACTCTGCACAGTTAGGGCCATGGTGGGAATGGAACCCTGTGAGGCAGTAATGCTATAACCATTACACCATCCGTACTGCCTAGTGGCGTAATGTATACGTTATATGGCATAGTGTATAAATATGCGTACAGGTGATTGTGAGCTCCTGCGGTTGCCCTACATATACCCCATGCCAGTGTGTGCGCAGATTGTGCATCGCTCTGATGTGTGAGGTTACGGGTCACCGGGGGCAGATGACAGATTTATGACTGTAATTAATGCTGGTCACTATTTTAGACATGTTTGTCCTTGTTTAGGCCCCCTGACCATCCCATCGCCTCCTCCTCCCCCTGTTATTATGGCGGTACAGTTGTGGCCCCCTGTGTAGAGGGCACTGGTTATAAGGAGCCGCGGGGGGGGGGGGGGGGGGTACTCTGAGAGCCACAGCTGTCTGTAGACCTGTTTAACCTGCAATGTGATCTCCCCCAAATGACTCCATGAGTCTCCTGCCTGATATGTTACTACCACACTGCCCCCCACTGAGCGAAGGCAACAAAACAGCTGCGGCCATGTTAGCACCAGTAACAGGGACAAAGCCTCTGCTTATCCCGGTGTCCTGTGGATAAGGAATTTGGCTGCGGAGCAGCGAGGGCTTGTGATACAGGATCAGCGCAATGCTCTATGTGATAGGTGGTTATGGCGCCTGGTCATCCTATCTGTGCCCAATGTCTGCCCACACTTTTCTCCAGTAGTCCCCACACATGCTGGTAGGGTATTTGGGTTGTATGGACCATAGAACGGTACAACTCTGACTATATACAGTAGTCGGGATCACATGCAGATTGCACAGGTTTTTAACCTTGCGATCCTGATGCGCGCTCCCGTACAGCACACATTGAAGTCAGATAGACAGGGCTGCATTAACTATATAGTACAGATCTGTGCTGTATACTCAAAATTGCATGCGTGTCTTCTGGCTTGCCGTGCGATTCGATCTTATCGCATCGGGATGGAATAGCTCGGCCGTGTGTACACACCATTAGTCTATAACGCAGTATCCGGGGCAGGACTGTATATGGTGGGCGCTGGGGTAATGATACTACGGATTCAGTATTGAATCCCGGCGGTCGGGATCCCGGCGTTCAGAATCCCGACGCCGGAATCCCGACAGCCGAAATGCCGACAAGGGGGGACGTGGATCGCCCCCCCTTGCGGGCTCGCTGCGCTCGGCACACTAATTTATTCTCCCTCCAGGGGTGTCGTGGACACCCCAGGAGGGAGAAAGTGTCGGCATTTCGGCGGTCGGGATTCCGGCGTCGGGATTCTGAACGCCGGGATCCCGACCGCCGGGATCTTAACTGCATCCCTGATACTACATTCCCAGATTATACTCTGCACATCGCTGTGGCTCTCTGCGTACATAGACACAAATGGCTGCCACATAAATGCCCCACGGCGCCCACCCCACACAATGCAAGATTCCCACTATTAGTAGTGCTGTGCGGCACGGTGTGACTGGGTAATGGCTGCTGCAGAGCTTGCAATCAACTCTCCAAGCTCCAGATAAATAAATAAATATTTGTTTGTTTTGCAGTCTTCCAAAAAAGCTAAAACGGCCGAAGCCGATACATCGAGTGAGCTGGCGAAGAAAAGCAAAGAAGTGTTTAGGAAAGAGGTGGGTACCGTGCCGCGTTCTAAGGTATCGGGGGGGGGGCGCTTATTGTACAAGAGAGGATTCAGTGGGGCTCCAGATGTACAATATTGTGTCATCGGATTGAGTTCATTTTGCGCATTTTCTACATTGCAATTTCGCAACTTTGCCGTCTCTCTTGGGGTTTGTTTTATTTTTAAGTCCGATTTTAAATGAATATAATTCCTCCTTATGCACTGTGGTATCGTTCCCAGTAACTGGTACTGTTCACCGCGCTTCACCAACTGCGTGTGTCCCTTCTCCTCCTCAGATGTCACAGTTCATCGTGCAATGCCTAAACCCCTACCGGAAGCCGGACTGTAAGATCGGCAGAATAAACAACACCGAGGACTTCAAGCATCTCGCCCGCAAGGTGCAGTATTGCCCAGGACAGGGTTATTAGTGCCCCGTGGTTGGGGGTCAATGCCCGGAATACATTACTAATTGCACTATCTACATCATAAACAGACAAATGAAAATGACACAATATTTAAAAAAAATTATTCGCATCCAACGTCCCTTAACGCAGCCCGTAATAAATCCCTCCAGATACCAGAGGATGGCGTCACCCCCCTCATACATACTAATGTCTGCGGGAAGAGGGGGCGTAATGTTTCCTCACAGGGCGTGGATCGCAGCTAAGAAAACAGTGTCAGTAATTCAGGCCAGGGGGGGGGGGGGGGGTGATTTGGGCATAAACTTCTACTAGATTCATTAACTTTTCTGCTGTTCTAGAAAATAAGTATAAGTGTGTTAATGAATAGAGTAAGGTGCAGGCGATCACAGGCAGAGACCGGACGCCTCCGTAGTTACCGTCCTGCGTTTCCTCCCCACAGCTGACGCACGGCGTCATGAACAAGGAGCTGAAGTACTGCAAGAACCCGGAGGATCTAGACTGCAACGAGAACGTGAAGCATAAGACGAAGGAGTACATCAAGAAGTACATGCAGAAGTTCGGCTCCATATACAAGCCCAAAGAGGATGTGGACTTTGAGTAGCGCCCTCTAGAGTCGGTGCCCACCTTTTTTTCTTTGGTTAGACCACACACAGCCTTCGCGGCCCACATCGGTTCTGGTTTGTACATTACATGGGATAGTCACATCATGTACTCCGATGTCTTGGCACCCCTTGCGGATTGGAAGAGTGGATTTGAGTGTAAGCTCTGCGGACATGTTTTCTGAATTGTGCTTCCTCGCCCTCTTCTCTCCACGTTTCCCAACTGTACAGCGCAATAAATTGTGGACATCTCTGGGTCGGGGGTTTTGGGGGGGTTTGTTTTCTTTGCCCCTTCACGGGCCTGTATTATATTTTAACATATATGTGAATATAATGTTATATATTTTTGTTTCCTGTCCCGGCCCCGCCCGTGCTGACGAGTGCTAATAATCATGGCTTTCATCTTGTAAATATTCAACGGCTTAACGCTAATTGTGTTTATCTAGATTTTTTTTTTAATTCATTAATTATATTTCTCATTCCCGATGTGTTTTTTAGGCAGATTTGTGCGTTGTTGATTTTTATTTCCCTTCTCCTTATGTTTTACTGCCTATTATCATTTTACTTCACATTTTTACAGAATTTTTTATGTATAAAAGCAAAAAAAAGAGAATAAATACATTTTGCCTACAAGGAAATGTCAGGATGACCGCAGTGATTATTCTAGTATATATTGATGTTCTCGATGAGGATTTATCCTGTGTTCATGTACAATGCGATTTGTTGTGTGGCCTATGTAAGGTGTGTGTGTGTGTGTGTGTGTGTGTGTGTGTGTGTGGGTGTGTGTGTGTGGTGTCCTGGGGAGGCGGTGTGCATTGCAATAACTGGCACAGAGTGATGGAGATAGTGACGCGGTCACCTGTATGTACACAAACCCCCCCCCTCCTAAACACGCATACAACCTGAGGTGAAGGTAAGCGGGTACAGATGGGCCACGTGGTGATATTGGGGACTATCTGTTTCCTCCCCACATATCGTGCATCTCAGAGGGGGAATCGCGGTCATCCTGACCCACCTGTATATTGGCGCTGTGTGTGTATATACCACCATTATATGTATGTTACAGCTTTATCAGTATATATTACATTAGTAATTATTGTGGCGGCGCGCCTTTGTGCTGTACATTTTGGCTTTTTATTATTATAATTTTATTGATAAGGCGCCACAAGTGTTTTGCAGCGCCATACAAAGGAACGATACAGGGAGACAAAGCTTGGCATAACATTGAATAAATAACAAAAATACAGTACAAATAAAGAGCACCACAGTTCAATACACATTACAGCTTAAATGTAAGTAGTGAGGACTCAATCAACATACAACTAGAGCAGAGGTGTCAAACTCAAATTCATCGGGGGCTGCATCAGCAGTTTGGTCACCCTCAAAGTGCCGGTTGTATCTGTAGGTCCCCCTGTATAATTATAATGCCATGACACCACAGGCTGCTCCCCCTGTATAATATAAAATGAATGCCATGACACCACAGGCTGCTCCCCCTGTATAATAATAATGCCATGACACCACAGACTGCTCCCCCTGTATAATATAATAAAAGTAATGCCTTGACACATAAATGATTATACAGGAGGAGCAGCCTGTGGTGTCATGGCATTATTATTATTATACACGGGGACACCTCAGGAAACAGCAGATAAATATTTTTTTTTATTGTGAGTGTGATCCTCATCCCCACTTACGGTTTCTCCATCTGTCCTGCAGCTGCTGCGGCTTCCAGCTTTTCTTCACTGCTTGCTGCGGCCACACTGTCCCCGACTCCCGGTCCAGCTTCCCTGCCTGCTCCTACTTCTCTACAGACGCATGGGCGGGCGGCGTCATCGTCATGACGTCCCCACCCAGTGTCTGTCACTGCCGGGCATCAGAGGGAACAGGCGGCCGGGCCCTCCTCCACGTAGCCGTGGAGGCCAGCGGCCATCTTTCTGTAGCCGCATACATATGTGCCTACAGGAACATGGCCGCCGACAGTGGAGGAACAGGTAAGGCGGACGTGGACGCGGCCTGCAGCACTCCTGTTTTAGACAAACTGCCCCTGCGTGCTATCTCCTCGCGCGGGCCACATGACGAGGTCTGGCGGGCCGGATTTGGCCCGCGGGCCTTGTGTTTGACACCCGTGAACTAGAGGCTTGAGGCCAATGATGGAGAGGAGTATGCGGACAAAGATGGTCACTGAGTGTTGGAGTATAGAAGAGCTGTAAATGACATGTGAAAAGAGGGCTTTGACAACAGGAGGGAAGAGGGCCCTGCTCAGAGGAGCTTACAATCTAGTAGGAAGGGGAGACAGACCGATTACAAGAGGTGCGAGTGGGTGGTGGCTAGATAGCAGGAAGTAAACAGGCAAGGGGTCGGAGAACCAGCTGGTGTATGCAGTGGAAGGGTATACTTTTGTACCTCTGCGTTTGTAGCGTGTCTGTTATGTATAATTTGGAATTATACTATACAGACTCAGTATCTGGAAGTGACACTTATTACATTGTTTGCCTCTGATTTAGGAATCTATCCGGATAAGAAGTTGCATACATATCCTGCAGTACCCCTGTTGCATAAGTTTGCATACCCCATCCTAGCGGTCCGTGATGATGGTGATTGTGATTAACGCCAATTAGAGCTCAGCTTTTCATGAAGGATCCCGTCCATCTGTGCCAGCTGATTACCCGGGAGCGTGGTCATCAGTAAGAGGAGTCCTTGTGGCACAACTGGGACATTGCCAAGCTCCGGGCAAGGAGACTTCTCACCGATAGGATCAAGCATCCAAACAGTCACCCGCGCCGTGCGGGCAGCAGTGCCCTGGTGCCAGGGATGAACTCTGCGGACTTGCTGTGAAAGCATGTTTGGTACCCAGAGACTGCTTGGTGACCATGATGCTGAGGATAACGCCATCCTAATGGTCTCGGTCAGAGGGTGAATCTGGGACAGTTATTGAAAACCAAATCAGGGGAAATGTATAAGAGAATTACAGAGTGATGTATGCCTGGCACCGTGTCTATTCCATCATATAAACAGATTTCAATGGTCTAGTACAGGCCGTTCCCCAAACCCGAGAAGTCCACTGTTAGGAAGCCCCAAGAGGCCTCTGACAGAGCAAATGGAGAAGCATCTATGAGGAAGACATCCGTCTTGTACTTAATGTAAGTGGCAGCTGTGGAACTTGTAAGACGCCACTGCCACACTTTTCGCTGAAATTTCACAGAATAGTGGTAATTAGTAGTGTGGGGTTGGCGGTCACAATAGGACCTGGCCCAGCAGAGCTTACAATCTGAATGATGAAATATGAGCGCTGGTGAGAGGGGGAGGAAAAGGAAAGAAAGAGGTAATAGAAAGAATAAGATAGAAAAAATAGAGGCGGCACCTGTAAAGAAACGGAGTTAATTGAAAATGTTTACGCTCCTTTGCAGGAGTGATAGAAGAGTCCGTTCGTTTGGGATACCTGTAACTGTCCCTACCTCTATCCTCGCGCTGACGTGCAGGCTGTAGCGGGGAAGGAGCCGGCGGCAGGGATGTGAAAGCCGCGTCTGAGTGAGCTCCGTCGCTGCAGCTTGTCAGCGCGTCCCGTAGCGTCCCGTCTTCAGCTGGTGGAATTCTTTAGCGGGGTCGGGGCCGGAGAGCGGGGTACTGTAGTATGGTATTCTTCTTGAACGGGCGGCAGGATCATCAACGCGTTTCATGCGGCAAGCGCACTTTTTCAAGATAAATTCTGCTGGGCACTATTTCCCTTTTAAAAGAAGCTTTATTGCTAAAAACGGAAGTGGTCATCCACATTTTTGGTGGGAACCACATTGCCAAGTTCCATTTTGAAATGGAGAGTAAAAAAACGACTGTCAAATATTTGGCAGCTGTCAAAGAATTAATTAATAATTTGCTAAAAAAGCAAAACTGGTTAGGTAAAAACCTTTGATAATAAAAATATATTATGGGTTAAAAATATATTACAATTCGATACCGGTGCCTGAAAAAAATTGATTAGATATGGGGGAAGAAAAAAGGCAAAGGAAGAAAAATAGAGGAAAAAGAAATATGGTTTATAGGAAAGCATTGAGCTCGAAATCTATATTTAGGCCTTTTGGCTGAAGGCTTTGTAGCTCGAAAATCCATTTGGACTCAATTTGTTTTAGGTGTCGAATATAGTCTCCGCCCCTCCAACTGGGTTGTACTTTTTTAATTCCCACAAAAGTGAGTCCATTAGGATTCTTTTCGTGACAGGTGAGAAAGTGATTGGAGAGACTATGTGTGGATAGACCTCTTTTGATATTATAAATGTGCTCAGAGGTCCTTATCTTTAGCTGTCTCTTCGTCTGTCCAACATATTGGAATCCACATGCACATTGCAGAAGATAAATCACACCTTCTGAGTCGCAACTGATAAATTCTTTTATTTTGTATTCCTTTTTGGTACTATATGAAAAGAAGTTTGTGACTGGTTTTGTTGAGGTTCTTCTCTCATTTTTACATGCTCTACATTTTAGGCAGTAATGGAAACCTTTCGTTCTTGTATGTGCTTCATTGTTGATTGGATTAATGGTACTGGTGACTAGTTCTTGTCTCAGATTTCGGGCTTTCTTGTAAATAATCCTTGGTTTGTTCTGAAGGTATGGTTGTAGGTCTTCGTCAAGTTGTAAAATGTGCCAGTTTTTTTGTAAGATATGTTCAAAAGCCTTGTGGTTGCTGTTGAATTGAGTTATAAAAGAAAGTTTGTGTTGATCATTTGCTTTATCATGGGTTTTGTATTTTAATATGGTTTTGCGATCAAGATTAGCAACGGTTTGGAGTTGCTAATCTTGATCGCAAAACCATATTAAAATACAAAACCCATGATAAAGCAAATGATCAACACAAACTTTCTTTTATAACTCAATTCAACAGCAACCACAAGGCTTTTGAACATATCTTACAAAAAAACTGGCACATTTTACAACTTGACGAAGACCTACAACCATACCTTCAGAACAAACCAAGGATTATTTACAAGAAAGCCCGAAATCTGAGACAAGAACTAGTCACCAGTACCATTAATCCAATCAACAATGAAGCACATACAAGAACGAAAGGTTTCCATTACTGCCTAAAATGTAGAGCATGTAAAAATGAGAGAAGAACCTCAACAAAACCAGTCACAAACTTCTTTTCATATAGTACCAAAAAGGAATACAAAATAAAAGAATTTATCAGTTGCGACTCAGAAGGTGTGATTTATCTTCTGCAATGTGCATGTGGATTCCAATATGTTGGACAGACGAAGAGACAGCTAAAGATAAGGACCTCTGAGCACATTTATAATATCAAAAGAGGTCTATCCACACATAGTCTCTCCAATCACTTTCTCACCTGTCACGAAAAGAATCCTAATGGACTCACTTTTGTGGGAATTAAAAAAGTACAACCCAGTTGGAGGGGCGGAGACTATATTCGACACCTAAAACAAATTGAGTCCAAATGGATTTTCGAGCTACAAAGCCTTCAGCCAAAAGGCCTAAATATAGATTTCGAGCTCAATGCTTTCCTATAAACCATATTTCTTTTTCCTCTATTTTTCTTCCTTTGCCTTTTTTCTTCCCCCATATCTAATCAATTTTTTTCAGGCACCGGTATCGAATTGTAATATATTTTTAACCCATAATATATTTTTATTATCAAAGGTTTTTACCTAACCAGTTTTGCTTTTTTAGCAAATTATTAATTAATTCTTTGACAGCTGCCAAATATTTGACAGTCGTTTTTTTACTCTCCATTTCAAAATGGAACTTGGCAATGTGGTTCCCACCAAAAATGTGGATGACCACTTCCGTTTTTAGCAATAAAGCTTCTTTTAAAAGGGAAATAGTGCCCAGCAGAATTTATCTTGAAAAAGTGCGCTTGCCGCATGAAACGCGTTGATGATCCTGCGCCCGTTCAAGAAGAATACCATACTACAGTACCCCGCTCTCCGGCCCCGACCCCGCTAAAGAATTCCACCAGCTGAAGACGGGACGCTACGGGACGCGCTGACAAGCTGCAGCGACGGAGCTCACTCAGACGCGGCTTTCACATCCCTGCCGCCGGCTCCTTCCCCGCTACAGCCTGCACGTCAGCGCGAGGATAGAGGTAGGGACAGTTACAGGTATCCCAAACGAACGGACTCTTCTATCACTCCTGCAAAGGAGCGTAAACATTTTCAATTAACTCCGTTTCTTTACAGGTGCCGCCTCTATTTTTTCTATCTTATTCTTTCTATTACCTCTTTCTTTCCTTTTCCTCCCCCTCTCACCAGCGCTCATATTTCATCATTCACTATAGGAAATAAAAGGAATCCTTTCCTTTTCTGACCATTATTGAGCTGCTCTTTTCATTTAATTAGCGCAAGTGACCACTACCTTCTCATTTAGAGCTTACAATCTATTTCCCCTACCACACGCACACATAGGCTACTACTTACAGCACTCACTACCAGGACAGAACTGTTCGGCACTATTGAGTTTGGGAAAGATACTGAAAACTATGGAGAGAGATCCTCCCATAATATACACTCCTCAGATTCACTTTCAATATTATCTGAACTTCATGATGAAGCTTCTTTATTAACATTTGCTCTAACCAGCAGTTTTCCCTTAAACAGACACCGGTACATTTATGTACAAGTTGCACATTGTCTGCATCTCTTGTGTTTCAATGTGTCCTATGTTGTGGGTTACTCTGTAGTTGTGATTGGTCCGGCTGAAGACTTATAACCGGTTAAACATCTTCGCCTAAATGACATCATTTATACTGGATATGACTCGCTTGTCTGGTCTTATTTGTCATGTTATTTTATTACTGTAGTGTTTGTGTTGTGTTCTGTGCGCTGACCACACAGGCCGGTCCTTTGTATGCCCACGGGAAACATTTCCCTGTAAATAACAAGCCCCGCCCACTTGTGTCACATGACACATTTCATGGATGGATGGATGGTATGAGCTGAGGCCAAAACTAGATTCCCAAATGCATTGCGCACCCAGCACCACTAGGGGGCGTTACAAGGTTATGTATGGTTCCTGTGCCAGGAGTGAGACCACAGTCACACAATCACAGTATATACCCAGTGCTAGTGATACACAGTATATACCCAGCGCTAGTGATACACAGTATATACCCAGTGCTAGTGATACACAGTATATACCCAGTGCTAGTGATACACAGTATATACCCAGTGCTAGTGATACACAGTACATACAGTATATACCCAGTGCTAGTGATACACAGTACATACAGTATATACCCAGTGCTAGTGATACACAGTACATACTGTATATACATACAGTATATACCCAGCGCTAGTGATACGCAGTACATACAGTATATACCCAGTGCTATTGATACGCAGTACACACAGTATATACCCAGTGCTATTGATGCGCAGTACATACAGTATATACCCAGCGCTAATGATACACAGTACATACAGTATATACCCAGCGCTAGTGATACACAGTACATACAGTATATACCCAGCGCTAGTGACACCTCCTCCCTTGCTGTATGACGTGTGTAGGGTCAGAGCGCTACACCTCCTCCCTTGCTGTATGACGTGTGTAGGGTCAGAGCGCTACACCTCCTCCCTTGCTGTATGACGTGTGTAGGGTCAGAGCGCTACACCTCCTCCCTTGCTGTATGACGTGTGTAGGGTCAGAGCGCTACACCTCCTCCCTTGCTGTATGACGTGTGTAGGGTCAGAGCGTTACACCTCCTCCCTTGCTGTATGACGTGTGTAGGGTCAGAGCGCTACACCTCCTCCCTTGCTGTATGACGTGTGTAGGGTCAGAGCGCTACACCTCCTCCCTTGCTGTATGACGTGTGTAGGGTCAGAGCGCTACACCTCCTCACCTTGCTGTATGAAACGCATATGGCCACAGCGCTACACCTCCTCACCTTGCGGTATGAAACGCGTAGGGTCAGAGCGCTACACCTCCTCCCTTGCTGTATGACGTGTAGTGTCAGAGCTCTGCACCTCCTCCCTTGCTGTTTGACATGTGTAGGGTCAGAGCTCTGCACCTCCTCCCTTGCTGTTTGACATGTGTAGGGTCAGAGCGCTACACCTCCTCCCTTGCGGTATGAAACGTGTAGGGACAGAGCGCTACACCTCCTCCCTTGCGGTATGAAACGTGTAGGGACAGAGCGCTACACCTCCTCCCTTGTGGTATGCAACGCGTAGGGTCAGAGCGCTACACCTCCTCCCTTGCTGTATGACGTGTAGGGTCAGAGCGCTACACCTCCTCCCTGGCTGTATGAAATGCGTAGGGTCAGAGCGCTACACCTTCTCCCTTGCTGTATGAAACGTGTAGGGACAGAGCGCTACACCTCCTCCCTTGCGGTATGAAACGCGTAGGGTCAGAGCGCTACACCTCTTCCCTGGCTGTATGACATGTGTAGGGTCAGAGCGCGACACCTCCTCCCTGGCTGTATGAAATGCGTAGGGTTAGAGCACTACACATCCTCCATTGCTGTATGACGTGTGTAGGGTCAGAGCGCTACACCTCCTCCCTTGCTGTATGACGTGTGTAGGGTCAGAGCGCTACACCTCCTCCCTTGCGGTATGAAACGTGTAGGGACAGAGCGCTACACCTCCTCCCTTGCTGTATGACATGTGTAGGGTCAGAGCGCTACACCTCCTCCCTGGCTGTATGAAACGTGTAGGGACAGAGCGCTACACCTCCTCCCTTGCGGTATGAAACGTGTAGGGACAGAGCGCTACACCTCCTCCCTTGTGGTATGAAACGCGTAGGGTCAGAGCGCTACACCTCCTCCCTTGCTGTATGACGTGTAGTGTCAGAGCGCTACACCTCCTCCCTTGCTGTATGACATGTGTAGGGTCAGAGCGCTACACCTCCTCCCTTGCTGTATGACGTGTGTAGGGTCAGAGCGCTACACCTCCTCCCTGGCTGTATGAAATGCGTAGGGTCAGAGCGCTACACCTCCTCCCTGGCTGTATGAAACACGTAGGGTCAGAGCGCTACACCTCTTCCCTGGATGTATGACATGTGTAGGGTCAGAGCGCGACACCTCCTCCCTGGCTGTATGAAATGCGTAGGGTCAGAGCGCTACACCTCCTCCCTGGCTGTATGAAACACGTAGGGTCAGAGCGCTACACCTCCTCCCTTGCGGTATGAAACACGTAGGGTCAGAGCGCTACACCTCCTCCCTGGATGTATGACATGTGTAGGGTCAGAGCGCGACACCTCCTCCCTGGCTGTATGACAAGTGTAGGGTCAGAGCGCTACACCTCCCTGGCTGTATGAAATGCGTAGGGTCAGAGCGCTACACCTCCCTGGCTGTATGAAATGCGTAGGGTCAGAGCGCTACACCTCCTCCCTGGCTGTATGAAATGTGTAGGGTCAGAGCTCGACACCTCCTCCCTTGCTGTATGACACGTGTAGGGTCACAGCTTTAGGATGACCCCATGGCACAGCCCTTGGTTTGAAGGTAGACGAGGCCATTTAAAATAAAATAATTGTTTGTCAAAATCAATTCAAGCAGGTAGAGTATAATATCGGTTTGTGAGCCATTATACTTCGCATCAGATATTAATAACTGTCGCACAGCTGGAATACCAGCGTGATGAGGTATCACCGTGTATAAATGGCTTACATCTGCAATCATTAAAAACACATTATCAAGATCACCGTGCAATGCCAGTGACAACAGAAAGGTGGGGGGGGGGGGGCTGCTGCTGAAATAACGGGTCCAAGATTGTATCTAAATAAACCGATATGGGCTGAAACTATTGTCCTTCCTGGAGGGGGATTTATCCCTTTGTGGATCTTCGGTAGAGTGTAAATCCAGGGGGATTTGTGGTATCAATAAATCAGAGGTAAGATTAGCATCCTTGTCTCTGTGCATGTGTGAGAGAGAAGGAAGAGTGTTTCGGGGGGACACGGACACTAGACCTCTATCTATCTATAGGTGGCGGTGCGGCACTTAATGAAGACAAGAAGCAGGGTTCCCCCAAAGTTTCAGTTCACTATTGAACTTTTTTCAAGTGTACGACTGCTTCTTGTCTGCATTATCTCCATGAGTGCCGCACCGCCGCCATTATATACTACTTACAGTAGTTTCTGTGAGGGCACCAGGGCACTGTATTTATAAGGAGTCATTTGTAGTGCCACACCATCGGATCACATACATATATTTACTAGGTGATTCATCGCACCCTATGGGCACTCCACACCGTCGTAAGGGCATCCGCCCCCTTAACCTGTGAACGCCTTTATTGTGTGGGTGAGGTGCAAGGGTGCCATGGGTGGGGGAAGGTGTTTAGGAGGTGTGTGGGTCAGGGAGTGGCTGGTGCAGGGATACTGTGGGTGGTGGAGTTGCAGGTGAGGGGTTGGCCTGTGCGGATGGTGTGGGTTGTTCAGGTGTGAGGGTGCACCGGGTGGGTGAGTGAGGGGCAGTCGCAGGGTTTCTGTGGGGGTGGTGTGGGTACTGTGGGAGGGGGATGGGCGGGTGCAGTGTTGCCACGGCGGGGTGCAGGGGTACTGGGGGGTGCAGAGGTTTAGGTGAGGGGGTGCATTAGTACCACGGGTGGGGGAGTGGCAGGTGTGTGGTCGCCGCAGGTGGGGGGAGGGTGTCCGGTGGTGCTGCGGGTGTTGGAGGGGTGGGTGTGCTGTTGGTGGTGGAGTTGCAGGTGCAGGGGTGCCGCATGTGGGTGGGAGCATGGTACTGCAGGTGGGTGGTGGATGGATGGGGGTGTTGCCGGTATTGGAGGGGTGGGCGCGGGGTTGGCATGGGTGAGGGACGGGGTCTGGGTGTGCTGCGGATGGGGGAGAAGCCGGTGTGCCTTGGGTGGGGAAGGGGCGGGTGTGGGTGCTGCAGTTGGGTGGTGGATGGATGGGGGTGTTGCCGGTATTGTAGGGGTGGGCGTGGAGTTGGCATGGGTGAGGGACGGGGTCTGGGTGTGCTGCGGATGGGGGAGAGGCCGGTGTGCCTTGGGTGGGGAAGGGGCGGGTGTGGGTGCTGCAGTTGGGTGATGGATGGATGAATGGGGGTGTTGCCGGTATTGGAGGGCCGGGGGTGGGCGCGGGGTTGGCATGGGTGAGGGACGGGGTCTGGTTGTGCTGTCGATGGGGGAGAGGCCGGTGTGCCTTGGGTGGGGAAGGGGCGGGTGTGGGTGCACAGTGACCGATCTGAGCTATTATGCAGGATATAGATAGAGACGTCACATGGCGTCGGTTACGCACAGAAATACCGGAGAGAGGCTGCTCTGCGCCAGTACCAGCGGCGGGACTCACCGTGCGGGGGTGCCCCAGAGGAGGAGATGGTCTTGTGCAGGAGCCAGGAAGTGGCGTGTGCGGAGGAAGGTGCTTCATCACCGGTGGTGGCGGGAGGGAGTGTGCTAAACCAGGGGGTGCATGATATGCTGCAGTGCAAGTAGCGCAACACCTTCCTGCTGCTCCCCGGCTTACACTGAAGGAGATGCTGTCCTATATATTAGCCCTAACGCTGGGCGAGTGCCAGCGGGTCTCTAACAGTAACTTTCCCCAGCCACAGGGAGGGCGCAGTCTCCCCACAATACTTTCTGTGCCTGTAGGAAGTGGGGTGCGGACTAGAGATGGGTCGTTCGCGAACGATCCGGTTCTTTTGAACGGCTCCCTTCGAAGAACGAGGGAGCCGCCGATCCCAAAATGGTGAACCGGATCAGTTACGTTTTACGTTGCATACAATACAATGCATTGCTTGAGCTCAGCACTGCCACCTTTGGCAGCTGAGATATTTTCTTCTAATTGGAGACTGTGAGTGAATAGAAAAACAAGCCTGCTTGTGCTGCTGCTGCTGCTGCTGCTGTGTCATGTGCAGATCTAGATTCTTATTGAAGCCCTGAAGGAGGTCAACAGCAGACTCAGCAGAGGCATTGCAAGATTGCTTCACCATCTTCTACTAGTACAGTATCATAGAAAGTTGTGTAGAAGTATGAACACACATTCTCACAGACACACAGACTTTGGTTAGGCAGTGCACATGTTTTTTTTTTTTTTTTTACTAGATCTGTGTTTGCTGGGATGTGTAGTACTTTTAACTTTAATTTGGAGGGGGAGGGGGCCTTCTTTTAACTTTCATTTGGGGGGGGGGGGGGGGGGGGCTTGGCAATGAGCAAATTTAGTCCCCCTTGGCAATGAACAAATGTAATCCCCCTTGACAATAAGCAAACTTAGTCTCCCTTGGCAACGAGCAAAATTAATACCCCTTTTACACCGCCGCAAGACCCCGGTCAGCGGCAGTGTAAATGGGACACGCCGTGTCCCTTTACACGGGACTTCTACCCAGGTCCTGGGAACTGGATTGTTCGTCAGACAAGCGTTGGTCAGACAGTCACGAGGTCGACATGCAGAAAGGTCGACATGGGAAGAGGTCGACATGGAACAATGTCGACGTGGTTTTAGGTCGACATGGACGTTAGGGTGACATGAGGAAGGTCGAAAGGTCATAAGGTCGACATGGGGTTTTCGCTGTTTTTTGACCCGAATGTCAACACAGTTGGAAGTGAAATCGGACCCTCGCATCGCTTGCGATGCTTCGGGCACAGTGGCTCACTTCGCTTGCCACACTATTATAATCTCACTCCATGCCCTAGTGGATGGTAGGGCATGAAATACCGCCTGTCGGCACATGTCGGCTCAAAAAACAGTGAAAATCCCCATGTCGACCTTATGACCTGTCGACCTTCCTCATGTTGACCTATAACCATGTAGACCTTGTTCCATGTCGACGTAAAACCACATCGACCTGTAACCACGTCGACTTTTTCAACACACCCTGTATGTTACCTTGTCATTTGTTTTTTGTTTGCTATGTACGGCGCTGCGGACACTTTGCGGCGCCTTATAAATAAACGTACTACTACTACTAACCACGTCGACCTTGTTCCATGTCGACCTAAAACCATGTCGACCTTTCAGCATGTCGACCTAGTGTTGTTGACCTAATGTCGACCAAACGACCGTTTCCCCAGGTCCTGACCTGGGTAGAACATGACTATGACCTGGGTAGAGGGCAGTCGGTGTAAATGGGTACACTGGGTCATCCGAACCGGCTCCCATTTACATCAATGGGGGGCCGCAGCATCCGCAGGTTGGACAGGGGGGCACAGACAGCCTGCGCTGCTGTCTGCTATATTCAGCAGACAGCAGCGGAGGAGGTGAATGGATGCCGGTGTGAGGCATCCATTCACCTCCAGGACGATGGCTGGAGGGGTGCACGGGGACTGGGGGCAGCCCAGCAGCTTACCTTGGTGCTGGGCTGTCCCCAGCACGGCGATCAGTGGTCCCGGTGGGGATCACCGCGGGCCTGGCGCTTGGAGATGATGTCATTACATTTCTCTAAAATGTGCAATGTACAGAACGCTTTAAGGAGCCGCATCCCGCTGTAAGCTCCTCTTCTCCTTCTGACACCCTCCGTGTACTCCCTGGCTAGCAGCTGTACATGTACCAGAGACATGGTATCTTCTACTCTAGTAAGCCCGTATCCCCTAAATGTATCATCTCCGATCCCTGCTGCGATCCCCCTTTCAGCGCCGCCGGCCGCATCCCCATAGGTTTCTATAGGGGATGCGAAGCTGCCCGATGTATCAACATCGGGCAGCCCGGCTTCACACCCCTGGGCTACCGCCATTCTGAGATGGCGATAGCCCATTGTAGTCTATGCCTACACATCGCACTGCCCGTCTCGGATGAGAGGGGTCAGTGGGGGTCTGACCCCCCGGCTTCCAGGTTAGGGCTTCGCAGGGACGGGCTCCTTTCGGAGCCCTGTCCCTGCGCCCTCAAAATTGATAAATTGCCCCAATATGATCAATACCCCAGGACACCACCTCACAAAGGATTATTCCCTGTATTTGTCATTGTACAAGTATATAGGTAGGCATGAGGGAAATGGTTGTATTTAATGGGTGCGTAGACACTTTTATTTTTATATCATAGGGACCCCCTCCTCCCTCCCGAAACTGGCAATGAAAAGGGGTATTCAAGAGGGAGGCCTGATTTGTACAGTGAGCCACAGAATATCAGACTCCACCTCCCCCTACTGCCGTATCCGGCGGCGTGTGTGCCTGAAATGCTGAGGGCCTATTGGGGAGATATTCAAGGGGAGGGGCTACAGGCTAATTGTAGTAGTAAAGAGACCGGTAGCCCCACAGGAAAGGACCCTGAGATATATAAGGGGGCAAACCCAACGTATTCAATATTCAATTATCTACTGTGTTTACCACGCAGGGCTATTCAATTATTAGTCAATTTCCCCTGTGTGTAAAACCATAGATTCTACGGGCTAATACTGCGGAGAACAATCTATGTTAAGTGCACCACCTAGGTCAGGGTTAGAGAACCTTTGGCCCCAGCTGTTGTTGGACTACACATCCCAGCATTCCCTGCAACAGTTTTATCATGGCCAAATAGCAAATTGTAGCAGGGCATGCTGGGATGTATAGTCCAACAACAGCTGGAGGGCCAAAGGTTCCCCATCTCTGACCTACGACTTTGCTCTGTTTCTGGACTTCCCTCTTAACGAATGATTGCTATTACCTGTTCTAAACAGGTAAATGGGTAAGAAAGGTGTTTCCACACAGGTAATAACAATCAAACATTAAGAGGGAAGTCCAGAAACAGAGCATTGTGTCCCTCCTGGAAAGGGTCATGTTGGGAGGTATGGTACACTAACTCAAACCATAAATAACTGTCTTTTTTACACAAACAGAGCCGTAGAGCCGCCCAAAGGATCCAGATCTTTTCACTGACCGACCCGGGTCCGCTCAAAGAACCGTTTTGCCCACCTCTGGTGCGGACTGATGCCTGGCCGCTGCGGGCTGGTTGGGGGGATTCTGGAAGATGGCATCCTGTCAGCACTATGGCACTGTCTGTCACTCTGTGAGTGTGTGTGGGAAGAGTCGCTGATAGGCTATTAGCCTATGACTCCGCCCATGACTCGCCCAGCGTTATACACACACTCACAGAGTGACAGATCTGGGCAAATATATAAGAGATATAGTGGAGAGAAGACAGGCTGGTGCTACATTGCTACGGTGATAATCACCCGGCTACAGAGGACAATCAGCCGTCTCAGCATTTATTATTATGGTAATGGTCCCAGAAGGTAACGCTGGGACGACGGGTGATCTGTCAGAGAAGATTGATGGCACTCTGGTGCATAAACCTTGTAAAGTGTAACCATATGGACCCAGATAGGAGACAGACATCTCGGATGACATTTAATAGGATGCGATATTATGGCATTTTCCAAAATCGCACATTATCGCACTTTTTAAAATCGCATTTTTTCCCCGGAGTGCGCATATTTAATGAGATATCCGGGCAAAAAAGTGCAATAAAGTGCGATTTTTAGTCATAAAAATGGGTGAATTTGAGGACGTGAGATTTGTTTGTTAAAAAATGAAAAATAAATTGGTGTGAGGTCCCCCTTCACGATTTTGGAAAAAGTGCGAAAACGCCTGTTTTTTTGCAAAACTATCACCAAAAAACAAAATCTTATCCTATTAAATGTCACCACTCAGGTCTAACACGTCCGATTCACAACGACTGCTTCTCCCATTCAGCTGATAAGCGCGTGACGCGGCCCCAGATACCGGACCTGTGCGATCTGCAATACGATACACCACCGATACAGAGGGCACAAATGATGATAAATTAGTGATGGGCAGAAATACAAGCGCAGCGGGGAACAGTTATATAATAACAGATTAATGTAGTCAGTCGTCAGCGTGGTAGAAAAATGGCCGTATGCTCGATCCCAGCCATTACTGAGCCTGTCTGGTCTCTGTTCCTGCTGCCTGCCTTCTGTCTGGTCTCTGTTCCTGCTGCCTGCCTTCTGTCTGGTCTCTGTTCCTGCTGCCTGCCTTTTGTCTGGTCTCTGTTCCTGCTGCCTGCCTCCTGTCTGGTCTCTGTTCCTGCTGCCTGCCTTCTGTCTGGTCTCTGTTCCTGCTGCCTGCCTCCTGTCTGGTCTCTGTTCCTGCTGCCTGCCTCCTGTCTGGTCTCTGTTCCTGCTGCCTGCCTCCTGTCTGATCTCTGTTCCTGCTGCCTGCCTCCTGTCTGGTCTCTGTTCCTGCTGCCTGCCTCCTGTCTGGTCTCTGTTCCTGCTGCCTGCCTCCTGTCTGGTTTCTGTTCCTGCTGCCTGCCATCTGGTCTCTGTTCCTGCTGCCTGCCTCCTGTCTGGTCTCGGTTCCTGCTGCCTGCCTACTGTCTGGTCTCTGTTCCTGCTGCCTGCCTCCTGTCTGGTCTCTTTTCCTGCTGCCTGCCTTCTGTCTGGTCTCTGTTCCTGCTGTCTGCCTCCTGTCTGGTCTCTGTTCCTGCTGCCTGCCTCCTGTCTGGTCTCTGTTCCTGCTGCCTGCCTCCTGTCTGGTCTCTGTTCCTGCTGCCTGCCTCCTGTCTGGTCTCTGTTCCTGCTGCCTGCCTCCTGTCTGGTCTCTGTTCCTGCTGCCTGCCTCCTGTCTGGTCTCTGTTTCTGCTGCCTGACTACTATCTGGTCTCTGTTCCTGCTGCCTGCCTTCTGTCTGGTCTCTGTTCCTGCTGCCTGCCTCCTGTCTGGTCTCTGTTCCTGCTGCCTGCCTTCTGTCTGGTCTCTGTTCCTGCTGCCTGCCTCCTGTCTGGTCTCTGTTCCTGCTGCCTGCCTCCTGTCTGGTCTCTGTTCCTGCTGCCTGCCTCCTGTCTGGTCTCTGTTCCTGCTGCCTGCCTCCTGTCTGGTCTCTGTTCCTGCTGCCTGCCTCCTGTCTGGTCTCTGTTCCTGCTGCCTCCTGTCTGGTCTCTGTTCCTGCTGCCTCCTGTCTGGTCTCTGTTCCTGCTGCCTCCTGTCTGGTCTCTGTTCCTGTTGCCTGCCTTCTGTCTGGTCTCTGTTCCTGCTGCCTACCTCCTGTCTGGTCTCTGTTCCTGCTGGCTGCCTGCCTTCTGTCTGGTCTCTGTTCCTGCTGCCTGCCTACTGTCTGGTCTCTGTTCCTGCTGCCTGCCTACTGTCTGGTCTCTGTTCCTGCTGCCTGCCGTCTGTCTGGTCTCTGTTCCTGCTGCTTGCCTACTGTCTGGTCTCTGTTCCTGCCTTCCTTCTGTCTGGTCTCTGTTCCTGCTGCCTGCCTCCTGTCTGGTCTCTATTCCTGCTGCCTGCCTACTGTCTGGTCTCTGTTTCTGTTCCTGCTGCCTCCTGTCTGGTCTCTGTTCCTGCTGCCTGCCTCCTGTCTGATCTCTGTTCCTGCTGCCTGCCTCCTGTCTGATCTCTGTTCCTGCTGCCTGCCTCCTGTCTGGTCTCTGTTCCTGCTGCCTGCCTCCTGTCTGGTCTCTGTTCCTGCTGCCTGCCTCCTGTCTGGTCTCTGTTCCTGCTGCCTGCCTCCTGTCTGGTCTCTGTTCCTGCTGCCTCCTGTCTGGTCTCTGTTCCTGCTGCCTCCTGTCTGGTCTCTGTTCCTGCTGCCTCCTGTCTGGTCTCTGTTCCTGCTGCCTCCTGTCTGGTCTCTGTTCCTGTTGCCTGCCTTCTGTCTGGTCTCTGTTCCTGCTGCCTACCTCCTGTCTGGTCTCTGTTCCTGCTGGCTGCCTGCCTTCTGTCTGGTCTCTGTTCCTGCTGCCTGCCTACTGTCTGGTCTCTGTTCCTGCTGCCTGCCTACTGTCTGGTCTCTGTTCCTGCTGCCTGCCGTCTGTCTGGTCTCTGTTCCTGCTGCTTGCCTACTGTCTGGTCTCTGTTCCTGCCTTCCTTCTGTCTGGTCTCTGTTCCTGCTGCCTGCCTCCTGTCTGGTCTCTATTCCTGCTGCCTGCCTACTGTCTGGTCTCTGTTTCTGTTCCTGCTGCCTCCTGTCTGGTCTCTGTTCCTGCTGCCTGCCTCCTGTCTGATCTCTGTTCCTGCTGCCTGCCTCCTGTCTGGTCTCTGTTCCTGCTGCCTGCCTCCTGTCTGGTTTCTGTTCCTGCTGCCTGCCTCTTGTCTGGTCTCTGTTCCTGCTGCCTGCCTACTGTCTGGTCTCTGTTTCTGCTGCCTGCCTACTGTCTGGTCTCTATTCCTGCTGCCTATCTCCTGTCTGGTCTCTGTTCCTGCTGCCTGCCTTCTGTCTGGTCTCTGTTCCTGCTGCCTGCCTCCTGTCTGGTCTCTGTTCCTGCTGCCTGCCTCCTGTCTGGTCTCTGTTCCTGCTGCCTGCCTCCTGTCTGGTCTCTGTTCCTGTTGCCTGCCTTCTGTCTGGTCTCTGTTCCTGCTGCCTGCCTTCTGTCTGGTCTCTGTTCCTGCTGCCTGCCTTCTGTCTGGTCTCTGTTCCTGCTGCCTGCCTACTGTCTGGTCCCTGTTCCTGCTGCCTGCCTTCTGTCTGGTCTCTGTTCCTGCCTGCCTACTGTCTGGTCTCTGTTCCTGCTGCCTGCCTTCTGTCTGGTCTCTGTTCCTGCTGCCTGCCTTCTGTCTGGTCTCTGTTCCTGCTGCCTGCTGCCTGCCTTCTGTCTGGTCTCTGTTCCTGCTGCCTGCCTACTGTCTGGTCTCTGTTCCTGCTGCCTGCCTACTGTCTGGTCCCTGTTCCTGCTGCCTGCCTTCTGTCTGGTCTCTGTTCCTGCCTGCCTGCCTTCTGTCTGGTCCCTGTTCCTGCCTGCCTGCCTTCTGTCTGGTCCCTGTTCCTGCTGCCTGCCTTCTGCCTGGTCTCTGTTCCTGCTGCCTGCCTCCTGTCTGGTCTCTGTTCCTGCTGCCTGCCTTCTGTCTGGTCTCTGTTCCTGCTGCCTGCCTCCTGTCTGGTCTCTGTTCCTGCTGCCTGCCTACTGTCTGGTCTCTGTTCCTGCCTGCCTTCTGTCTGGTCTCTGTTCCTGCCTGCATTCTGTCTGGTCTCTGTTTCAGCTGCCTTCTGCCTGGTCTCTGTTCCTGCCTGCACTACCATTGTATGTGTAAGGGAAACACTGATACAATCTAACATTGCGGAACACAGAATATCCAGTTATGTTCATGTGATTTTCCGCCTTTTACATAACAACTTATTAGAAGTTACTGGGCCAGATTCTCTACGCTTTAAAAGTGATAAAATGGAGAGTGATAAACAGCCATCCAATCAGCTCCTGTCTGACATTTTTCAAACACAGTCTGTGACATGGCAGGTAGGAGCTGATTGGCTGGCTGTTTATCACTCTCCATTTTATCACTTTTGAAGCTTAGAGAATCTGGCCCACTGTCACCTTTGTCATTTTATATAAACCCTGCATTTACTCCCATGGCCACTGCTATTAGACACACTCAGACAATGCAACCAATAAGGGCCTCACTTTCATCCTCTACATTGCTCCAAACAAAAAGCGACGGCTGATTTGTTGCTTTGGTTTAGCACCAGACAACATTACATTCTAGATGGAAACATTGGTGATTCCCTGTCAGCTCATCCAATGTAAAAGAGCCCACCCGGGGACAGGGGCCCATCAGACCGGCCCTCAGCAGCTGCTGCAAAGCCACGCTGGATAAACTGTAAATCCCACAGGGATCTAGAGTTTCTCCCTCGGCCTCACTTATATGCAGCACCTGTCACGTCCAGCCACTAGCCCGGGAACTGAGCAGTAAGAGGCCGTCAGCCCGGATCACTGGGATGGTAGGTCCTTCATTTACAGGAACAGGTGTCTCGTGTGTGCAGTCCAGGCCGGAGATGAGGAACATGCTAGGGGTTATCAGGGGTACATTTCCTAAATCTTCTAAAGGTGGTGTTGCCTATAGCAACCAATCCGATCCTTCCTATTGCATCCTAGAAAATGACAGAATCTGGGTGCGCAACATCAGATGTATCAAGCTTCAAAAAGTGATCAAGTGGAGAGTGATAAACAACCAGCCAATCAGCCCCTAACTGCCCGGTTACAGGTGGGGTTAGACAAATGGCAGTTAGGGGCTACATGGTTGGCTTATCACTCACTTTCTGAAGCTTGGTGCATGTGGCAGTGTTAGTAAATGTACCCCTTAGTGTCAGATGAAAGATGCGTCTGACTGCGGCTCTGTCCTGCACGGGCGCGGAAATCAGATAATCGGACGCCGTCTGAGGACTCTCCCCCCCACAATGCGCAGACGCAGCTGTCTCGCGGGTTCATACATGTGCAGATGGGCTGGAAGCAATGAGGCTTTTTTATTGTTATTATTATTAATATCCTGTAGTTTTACAGCGCCACAAGGGATCCGCAGCGCCCAATTACACGGGGCCTGAGCATGTGCGAACTCCCTGTGCGAACACCAGAGACATTGGGGCAGATTTATCAAGCTTGGAGAAGAGATAAACTGGAGATAAAGCGGAGAAAAGGTAAAAGGAGATAAAGCACCAGCCAATCAGCTGTGTTTGAAAAAGACAGTTGGGAGCTGATTGGCTGGTGCTTTATCTCCTTTTACCTTTTCTCTGCTTTATCTCCAGTTTATCTCTTCTCCAAGCTTGATAAATCTGCCCCATTACGTTCTAAAGGAATTAGGGTCCAATGCACTGAGCTTCAAAAGTGATAAACAGCCAGCCAATCAGCACCCGCCTGGTATATTTCAAACACAGTCTGTGACATGGCAGGCAGGAGCTGATTGGCTGGCTGTTTATCACTTAGTGCTTTTACAAGCTCTTCATCCGGTTATTGTCATCTAAATGGGAAACCTATCTCCGGAGCAAGTCTCTCACCATACCCCTAACTGGCATTATCAGAAAGAGCTATAACACACTGCAATGATATTCCGCCTGTGCGGTGGGGTCTATATACTGCGGCGGTGACTGATGTGAGATATATATAATATACAGATGGGTAGAAGGTTAGTGGAGGCCCCATTTTGATCCGCTGAGAGGGCAAGAGGAAAACATGGCAGGGCCGCACCACTGACATTATAACAGGAAGCGAACGCTCGCTGCATCAGATTATCTGCCGGGAAAGGGTTAATGTGTCCCAAAAATGAAACCATCCCTCCCAGCTGGGGGGGACATTCCAGAGAATGGGATTCCAGGACCAGGCCCCTCTGTTTCCCATCAGCAGAGATCCCAGATGCTCAGCGCCGGGCTGGGTGCAGTAACTTATTGCAGGCCCTGTAGTGAGGGGGAGGGGGGGGGGGGGTCTGGGGGAGGGTAAGATGTCTCAGTAGGAGCAGGAAGCCTGGGCTGACAGGGATCTGTACCCCCATGTATCTGTTTATTATTAGGGGGACTGACGTAATAGCCTACGGAGGATCCGGGTGTGGCACAGTGGTAAGCATTACAGCCTCACATCGCTAAGCTCATGGGCTCAATACCTTGTCATAGCTGTTCGGTGTGGAGTTTGTATGTTCTCCCCATGATTGTGTAAGTGTTCTCCAAATCATACCGGTAGATTGATTGGCTGACCAGAAGGCCCCCTACGATGTATGCGTCAATGTACATACTCAATGCTAATTAGAGAATTCACAAATCGAGCGATTATCGAATGACTGCACTCCATCATGTATAAGACCGATTCATAAAATGCGTCTGGATCATAGACGCAAAGTGGCCGGCGGTTGCCTGACAGGAAGCCGGGGATTGTGGGTGTCCCTCTGACATCAGCGCCCGTCTCGGTCAGCCTGACTCTCGCTGGTTTGTGGAAGGGTGAGAATTACTCTCATTCGTACAGATGGCGAGAACCTTCTAATGGTTCCGCAATTGCGTATGATTTGCGAGTCGATGCTGGCTTGCAGCCCATTCACAATTCTCTCGCAGATTTGCGTGGGCCGGGTTTTATGCCTGCGCGGTGGCTAACCAATCACAGTTATCGTCAATTTGGCAGATCAGCAATCACGTCTGAATCAGGTTGAAGCTTGTATTCAACATCGGGACAGGGACCGATATGGTATCTGTACTGCGCTGCAGAATAGGTGTGCGCTATACATAGAGCTTGTGAAATAATATGTGACATTTACTCTGAGAGACATGGGAATAGTACATGACAACAATGCATGGGAATAGTACACGAGAATAGTACACTGGGAATAGTACACTGGGAATAGTACACTGGGAATAGTACACGGGAATAGTACACTGGGAATAGTACACGGGAATAGTACACGAGAATAGTACATGGGAATAGTACACGAGAATAGTACACTGGGAATAGTACATGGGAATAGTACACGGGAATAGTACATGAGAATAGTACACTGGGATAGTACATGGGAATAGTACATGGAAATAGTACACTGGGAATAGTACACGGGAATAGTACACTGGGAATAGTACACGGGAATAGTACACTGGGAATAGTACATGGGAATAGTACATGGAAATAGTACACGGGAATAGTACACGAGAATAGTACATGGAAATAGTACACTGGGAATAGTACATGGGAATAGTACATGGAAATAGTACACTGGGAATAGTACACGGGAATAGTACACTGGGAATAGTACATGGGAATAGTACACGGGAATAGTACACGAGAATAGTACATGGGAATAGTACAATGAAATAGTACACGGGAATAGTACACGAGAATAGTACATGGGAATAGTACACTGGGACTAGTACACGGGAATAGTACACTGGGAATAGTACACGGGAAGAGTACACTGGGAATAGTACATGGGAATAGTACATGGAAATAGTACACTGGGAATAGTACACGGGAATAGTACACTGGGAATAGTACACGGGAATAGTACACTGGGAATAGTACACGGGAATAGTACACTGGGAATAGTACACTGGGAATAGTACACGGGAATAGTACACTGGGAATAGTACACGGGAATAGTACACGAGAATAGTACATGGAAATAGTACACTGGGAATAGTACATGGGAATAGTACATGGAAATAGTACACTGGGAATAGTACACGGGAATAGTACACTGGGAATAGTACATGGGAATAGTACACGGGAATAGTACACGAGAATAGTACATGGGAATAGTACAATGAAATAGTACACGGGAATAGTACACGAGAATAGTACATGGGAATAGTACACTGGGACTAGTACACGGGAATAGTACACTGGGAATAGTACACGGGAAGAGTACACTGGGAATAGTACATGGGAATAGTACATGGAAATAGTACACTGGGAATAGTACACGGGAATAGTACACTGGGAATAGTACACGGGAATAGTACACTGGGAATAGTACACGGGAATAGTACACTGGGAATAGTACACTGGGAATAGTACACGGGAATAGTACACTGGGAATAGTACACGAGAATAGTACATGGGAATAGTACAATGAAATAGTACACGGGAATAGTACACGAGGATAGTACATGGGACTAGTACACGGGAATAGTACACTGGGAATAGGGTACTTATGTAGTATCTGGGCGTCCGATTTAGAAATCAGGTCGGATCGGTAGCTTCGCATCGCATGCGACCAAATCGTATGCGATGGTCCCAATTTTTCTATAGGATTCAATGTTAAAATGGTCTGAGTCCATTTTAACATAGAATTCAATGGGAAAAAGGGGTCCTTTTCCTTTCCCCACTATCCAAGTGGGCATGGAGTTGAATATAAACCTGTTGCGAGCGTAGCGAGGCAAGCCCCGCGAGGTGACACAGAATACTTTTTAAGAAATCTGCATCCCCTCGCAGGGCTCGCTTCGCTCGCCACGCTTCGGGCTCGGTGGCTCGCTATGCTCGCCACAGGTTTATATCCAACTCCATGCCCACTTGGATAGTGGGTAAAGGAAAAGGAACCCTTTTTCCCATTGAATTCTATGTTAAAATAGACTCAAACCATTTTAACATTGAATCCTATGGAAAAATCGGGTCCATCGCATCGCACACGATTTGGTCGCATGCGATGCGATTATCGCGTCGCATCGCGTTGATTGTATGCCTTAAGTTAAGGCATACAATCAAAAAATCGGGCGCCCAGATAGTACATAAGTACCGGGAATAGTACATGGGAATAGTACAATGAAATAGTACATGGGAATAGTACACAGGAATAGTACACTGGGAATAGTACAACACTTTTATTGGCAAACTGCTCAATCAGAGGTAATGTCATTCAGGTGCCAACAGGGAGGGGTAAATCTGGTTAGGAAAAAAAACAGTTTGTATCCCAATTGCACACTGAATGAGAAATATACATATAATAATCAGATAATACAGAGATCTCTGTATTATCTGATTATTATATGTATATTTCTCATTCAGTGTGCAATTGGGATACAAACTTTTTTTTTTCCTCACTGGGAATAGTACACTGGGATAGTACACGGGAATAGTACACTGAAATAGTACACGGGAATAGTAAACTGGGATAGTACATGGGAATAGTACAATGAAATAGTACATGGGAATAGTACACTGAAATAGTACATGGGAATAGTACACTGAAATAGTACACGGGAATAGTAAACTGGGATAGTACATGGGAATAGTACAATGAAATAGTACATGGGAATAGTACACTGAAATAGTACATGGGAATAGTACACTGAAATAGTAAACGGGAATAGTACACAGGGATAGTACAATGAAATAGTACACGGGAATAGTACAATGAAATAGTACACGGGAATAGTACATGGGAATAGTACACTGAAATAATACATGGGAATAGTACACTGAAATAGTACACGGGAATAGTACACTGAAATAATACATGGGAATAGTACACTGAAATAGTACACGGGAATAGTACATGGGAACAGTACACGACAACAGTACATGGGAATAGTACACTGGGAATAGTACACTGGAATAGTACACTGGAATAGTACACTGGGAATAGTACACGGGAATAGTACACTGGGACTAGTACACGGGAATAGTACACTGGGACTAGTACATGGGAATAGTACATTGGGAATAGTACACTGGGAATAGGGTACTTATGTAGTATCTGGGCGTCCGATTTAGAAATCGGGTCGGATCGGTAGCAACGCATCGCATGCGACCAAATCGTATGCGATGGTCCCAATTTTTCCATAGGATTCAATGTTAAAATGGTCTGAGTCCATTTTAACATAGAATTCAATGGGAAAAAGGGGTCCTTTTCCTTTCCCCACTATCCAAGTGGGCATGGAGTTGGATATAAACCTGTGGCGAGCGTAGCGAGGCGAGCCCCGCAAGGTGACACAGAATACTTTTTAAGAAATCTGCATCCCCTCGCAGGGCTCGCTTTGCTCGCCACGCTTCGGGCTCGGTGGCTCGCTATGCTCGCCACAGGTTTATATCCAACTCCATGCCCACTTGGATAGTGGGTAAAGGAAAAGGACCCCTTTTTCCCATTGAATTCTATGTTAAAATGGACTCAAACCATTTTAACATTGAATCCTATGGAAAAATCGGGTCCATCGCATCGCACACGATTTGGTCGGATGCGATGCGATTATCGTGTCGCATCGCGTTGATTGTATGCCTTAAGTTAAGGCATACAATCAAAAAATCGGGCGCCCAGATAGTACATAAGTACCGGGAATAGTACACGGGAATAGTACATGGGAATAGTACAATGAAATAGTACAATGAAATAGTACATGGGAATAGTACACAGGAATAGTACACTGGGAATAGTACACTGGGAATAGTACACAGGAATAGTACACGGGGAATAGTACAACACTTTTATTGGAAAACTGCTCAATCAGAGGTAATGTCATTCAGGTGCCAACAGGGAGGGGTAAATCTGGTTAGGAAAAAAAACAGTTTGTATCCCAATTGCACACTGAACGAGAAATATACATATAATAATCAGATAATACAGAGATCTCTGTATTATCTGATTATTATATGTATATTTCTCATTCAGTGTGCAATTGGGATACAAACTGTTTTTTTTCCTCACTGGGAATAGTACACTGGGATAGTACACGGGAATAGTACACTGAAATAGTACATGGGAATAGTACAATGAAATAGTACATGGGAATAGTACACTGAAATAGTACATGGGAATAGTACACTGAAATAGTAAACGGGAATAGTACACTGGGATAGTACATGGGAATAGTACACAGGAATAGTACAATGAAATAGTACACGGGAATAGTACAATGAAATAGTACACGGGAATAGTACAAAGAAATAGTACATGGGAATAGTACACGGGAATAGTACACTGAAATAGTACATGTGATTAGTACACGGGAACAGTACACTGAAATAGTACATGGGAACAGTACACGACAACAGTACACGGGAATAGTACACTGGGAATAGTACACTGGAATAGTACACTGGGAATAGTACAATGGGACTAGTACACGGGAATAGTACACTGGGACTAGTACACGGGAATAGTACAATGAAATAGTACATGGGAATAGTACACAGGAATAGTACATGGGAATAGTACAATGAAATAGTACAATGAAATAGTACATGGGAATAGTACACAGGAATAGTACACTGGGAATAGTACACAGGAATAGTACACTGGGAATAGTACAACACTTTTATTGGCAAACTGCTCAATCAGAGGTAATGTCATTCAGGTGCCAACAGGGAGGGGTAAATCTGGTTAGGAAAAAAAACAGTTTGTATCCCAATTGCACACTGAACGAGAAATATACATATAATAATCAGATAATACAGAGATCTCTGTATTATCTGATTATTATATGTATATTTCTCATTCAGTGTGCAATTGGGATACAAACTGTTTTTTTTCCTCACTGGGAATAGTACACTGGGATAGTACACGGGAATAGTACACTGAAATAGTACATGGGAATAGTAAACTGGGATAGTACATGGGAATAGTACAATGAAATAGTACATGGGAATAGTACAATGAAATAGTACATGGGAATAGTACACTGAAATAGTACATGGGAATAGTACACTGAAATAGTAAACGGGAATAGTACACTGGGATAGTACATGGGAATAGTACACAGGAATAGCACAATGAAATAGTACACGGGAATAGTACAATGAAATAGTACACGGGAATAGTACAAAGAAATAGTACACGGGAATAGTACAATGAAATAGTAAACGGGAATAGTACACTGAAATAGTACACTGGAATAATACATGGGAATAGTACAATGACATAGTACATGTGATTAGTACACGGGAACAGTACACTGAAATAGTACACGGGAATAGTACATGGGAACAGTACACGACAACAGTACACGGGAATAGTACACTGGGAATAGTACATGGGACTAGTACACGGGAATAGTACACTGGGATAGTACACTGGGATAGTACACGGGAATAGTACACTGGGATAGTACAAGGGAATAGTACACGGGAATAGTACACTGGGATAGTACACTGGGATAGTACACGGGAATAGTACACTGGGATAGTACACGGGAATAGTACACGGGAATAGTACACTGGGACTAGTACACTGGGAATAGTACACTGGGAATAGTACACTGGGAATAGTACACTGGAATAGTACACGGGAATAGTACACGGGAATAGTACACTGGGAATAGTACACTGGGAATAGTACACGGGAATAGTACACTGGGATAGTACACGGGAATAGTACACGGGAATAGTACACTGGGATAGTACACTGGGATAGTACACAGGAATAGTACACTGGGATAGTACACTGGGATAGTACATGGGAATAGTACACGGGGATAGTACATGGGAATAGTACACGGGAATAGTACACTGGGATAGTACATGGGAATAGTACACGGGTATAGTAGACTGGGAATAGTACACTGGGAATAGTACACGGGGATAGTACACGGGGATAGTACACGGGAATAGTACACTGGGAATAGTACACTGGGAATAGTACACGGGAATAGTACACGGGAATAGTACACTGGGAATAGTACACTGGGATAGTACACGGGAATAGGACACTGGGATAGTACACGGGAATAGTACACTGGGATAGTATATGGGAATAGTACACGGGAATAGTACACTGGGATAGTACACTGGGAATAGTACACTGGGATAGTACACGGGGATAGTACACTGGGATAGTACATGGGAATAGTACACTGGGAATAGTACACTGGGAATAGTACACTGGGAATAGTACACTGGGATAGTACACTGGGAATAGTACACGGGAATAGTACACGGGAATAGTACACGGGAATAGTACACTGGGAATAGTTCACGGGAATAGTACACTGGGAATAGTACACGGGAATAGTACACTGGGAATAGTACACGGGAATAGTACACTGGGACTAGTACACGGGAATAGTACACTGGGAATAGTACACTGGAATAGTACACTGGGAATAGTACACTGGAATAGTACACTGGGAATAGTACAGTGGGACTAGTACACGGGAATAGTACACTGGGATAGTACAATGAAATAGTACATGGGAATAGTACACAGGAATAGTACACTGGGAATAGTACACAGGAATAGTACACTGGGAATAGTACAACACTTTTATTGGCAAACTGCTCAATCAGAGGTAATGTCATTCAGGTGCCAACAGGGAGGGGTAAATCTGGTTAGGAAAAAAAACAGTACAAGGGAATAGTACACGGGAATAGTACACTGGGATAGTACACTGGGAATACACTGGGAATAGTACACTGGGATAGTACACGGGAATAGTACACTGGAATAGTACACTGGGAATAGTACACTGGAATAGTACACGGGAATAGTACACTGGGAATAGTACACTGGAATAGTACACGGGAATAGTACACTGGGAATAGTACACTGGAATAGTACACGGGAATAGTACACTGGGACTAGTACACTGGGATAGTACACGGGAATAGTACACTGGAATAGTACACGGGAATAGTACACTGGGACTAGTACACTGGGAATAGTACCCTGGGAATAGTACACTGGAATAGTACACGGGAATAGTACACTGGGAATAGTACACGGGAATAGTACACTGGGAATAGTACACGGGAATAGTACACTGGGAATAGTACACGGGAATAGTACACTGGGATAGTACACGGGAATAGTACACTGGGATAGTACACGGGAATAGTACACTGGGATAGTACACTGGGATAGTACATGGGAATAGTACACTGGGAATAGTACACTGGGAATAGTACACGGGAATAGTACACTGGGATAGTACACTGGGATAGTACACGGGAATAGTACACTGGGATAGTACATGGGAATAGTACACGGGAATAGTACACTGGGATAGTACATGGGAATAGTACACGGGTATAGTACACTGGGAATAGTACACGGGAATAGTACACTGGGATAGTACACTGGGATAGTACACGGGAATAGTACACTGGGATAGTACACTGGGATAGTACACGGGAATAGTACA
Organism: Crinia signifera; assembly: GCF_055691185.1. NCBI lineage: Eukaryota > Metazoa > Chordata > Amphibia > Anura > Myobatrachidae > Crinia > Crinia signifera. The sequence goes on from NC_139221.1 coordinate 5,938,044, forward strand.
CTGGGATAGTACATGGGAATAGTACACGGGAATAGTACACACTGGGATAGTACATGGGAATAGTACACGGGTATAGTAGACTGGGAATAGTACACTGGGAATAGTACACTGGGAATAGAACACGGGGATAGTACACGGGGATAGTACATGGGAATAGTACACTGGGAATAGTACACTGGGAATAGTACACGGGAATAGTACACGGGAATAGTACACTGGGAATAGTACACTGGGATAGTACACGGGAATAGTACACTGGGATAGTACACGGGAATAGTACACTGGGATAGTACATGGGAATAGTACACGGGAATAGTACACTGGGAATAGTACATGGGAATAGTACACTGGGAATAGTACACTGGGAATAGTACACTGGGAATAGTACACTGGGATAGTACACGGGAATAGTACACTGGGAATAGTACACTGGGAATAGTACACTGGGAATAGTACACTGGGATAGTACACTGAGAATAGTACACGGGAATAGTACACGGGAATAGTACACGGGAATAGTACACGGGAATAGTACACTGGGAATAGTACACGGGAATAGTACACTGGGAATAGTACACTGGGAATAGTACACTGGGAATAGTACACTGGGATAGTACACTGGGAATAGTACACGGGAATAGTACACTGGGACTAGTACACGGGAATAGTACACCGGGAATAGTACACCGGGAATAGTACACGGGAATAGTACACTGGGAATAGTACACTGGGAATAGTACACTGGGACTAGTACACGGGAATAGTACACGGGAATATTACACAGGGAATAGTACACTGGGAATAGTACACGGGAATAGTATACGGACAATTACATGGGAATAGTACACGGGAATAGTACACTGGGAATAGTACACGGGAATAGTACACTGGGACTAGTACATGGGAATAGTACACGGGAATAGTACACTGGGAATAGTACACGGGAATAGTACACGGGAATAGTACACTGGGATAGTACACGGGAATAGTACACTGGGATAGTACACTGGGAATAGTACACTGGGAATAGTACACGGGAATAGTACACTGGGACTAGTACATGGGTATAGTACACGGGAATAGTACACTGGGAATAGTACACAGAAATAGTACACGGGAATAGTACACTGGGATAGTACACTGGGAATAGTACACTGGGACTAGTACACGGGAATAGTACACGGGAATAGTACACTGGGATAGTACACGGGAATAGTACACTGGGATAGTACACTGGGAATAGTACACTGGGAATAGTACACTGGGACTAGTACACGGGAATAGTACACGGGAATAGTACACTGGGATAGTACACTGGGATAGTACACGGGAATAGTACACTGGGATAGTACACTGGGAATAGTACACTGGGAATAGTACACTGGGACTAGTACACGGGAATAGTACACGGGAATAGTACACTGGGATAGTACACTGGGAATAGTACATAGGAATAGTACACTGGAATAGTACACTGGGATAGTACACTGGGAATAGTACATGGGAATAGTACACGGGAATAGTACACTGGGATAGTACACGGGAATAGTACACTGGGAATAGTACACTGAAACTAGTACACGGGAATAGTACACGGGAATAGTACACTGGGATAGTACACTGGGAATAGTACATGGGAATAGTACACGGGGATAGTACACTGGGATAGTACACTGGGAATAGTACACTGGGAATAGTACACTGGGAATAGTACACTGGGACTAGTACACGGGAATAGTACACGGGAATAGTACACTGGGATAGTACACGGGAATAGTACACTGGGATAGTACACTGGGATAGTACACTGGGAATAGTACACGGGAATAGTACACTGGGATAGTACACGGGAATAGTACACTGGGATAGTACACTGGGAATAGTACACTGGGAATAGTACACTGGGACTAGTACATGGGAATAGTACACGGGAATAGTACACGGGAATAGTACACTGGGATAGTACATGGGAATAGTACACGGGAATAGTACACTGGGATATTACACGGGAATAGTACACGGGAATAGTACACGGGAATAGTACACTGGGATAGTACACTGGGATAGTACACGGGAATAGTATACTGGGACAGTACATGGGAATAGTACACGGGAATAGTACACTGGGATAGTACATGGGAATAGTACACGGGTATAGTAGACTGGGAATAGTACACTGGGAATAGTACACGGGGATAGTACACGGGGATAGTACACTGGGATAGTACATGGGAATAGTACACTGGGAATAGTACACTGGGAATAGTACACTGGGAATAGTACACGGGAATAGTACACGGGAATAGTACACTGGGAATAGTACACTGGGAATAGTACACTGGGATAGTACACGGGAATAGTACACTGGGACAGTACACGGGACTAGTACACGGGAATAGTACACGGGAATAGTACACTGGGATAGTACATGGGAATAGTACACGGGAATAGTACACTGGGAATAGTACACTGGGATAGTACATGGGAATAGTACACTGGGAATAGTACACTGGGAATAGTACACTGGGATAGTACACGGGGATAGTACACTGGGATAGTACATGGGAATAGTACACTGGGAATAGAACACTGGGAATAGTACACTGGGAATAGTACACTGGGAATAGTACACTGGGATAGTACACTGGGAATAGTACACGGGAATAGTACACGGGAATAGTACACTGGGAATAGTACACGGGAATAGTACACTGGGAATAGTACACGGGAATAGTACACTGGGAATAGTACACTGGGAATAGTACACTGGGAATAGTACACTGGGATAGTACACTGGGAATAGTACACGGGAATAGTACACTGGGAATAGTACACGGGAATAGTACACTGGGAATAGTACACGGGAAATAGTACACTGGGAATAGTACACGGGAATAGTATACGGACAAGTACATGGGAATAGTACACGGGAATAGTACACTGGGAATAGTACACGGGAATAGTACACTGGGACTAGTACATGGGAATAGTACACGGGAATAGTACACTGGGAATAGTACACAGGAATAGTACACGGGAATAGTACACTGGGATAGTACACGGGAATAGTACACTGGGATAGTACACGGGAATAGTACACTGGGATAGTACACTGGGAATAGTACACGGGAATAGTACACTGGGAATAGTACACGGGAATAGTACACTGGGATAGTACACGGGAATAGTACACTGGGATAGTACACTGGGAATAGTACACGGGAATAGTACACTGGGATAGTACACTGGGAATAGTACACTGGGATAGTACACGGGAATAGTACACTGGGATAGTACACTGGGATAGTACACTGGGAATAGTACACGGGAATAGTACACTGGGATAGTACACGGGAATAGTACACTGGGATAATACACTGGGAATAGTACACTGGGAATAGTACACTGGGACTAGTACACGGGAATAGTACACTGGGATAGTACACGGGAATAGTACACGGGAATAGTACACGGGAATAGTACACTGGGATAGTACACAGGAATAGTACACTGGGATAGTACACTGGGATAGTACACGGGAATAGTACACGGGAATAGTACACTGGGATAGTACATGGGAATAGTACACGGGAATAGTACACTGGGATAGTACATGGGAATAGTACACGGGTATAGTAGACTGGGAATAGTACACTGGGAATAGTACACTGGGAATAGTACACGGGGATAGTACACTGGGATAGTACATGGGAATAGTACACTGGGAATAGTACATGGGAATAGTACACTGGGAATAGTACACTGGGATAGTACACGGGAATAGTACACTGGGATAGTACACGGGAATAGTACACGGGAATAGTACACTGGGATAGTACATGGGAATAGTACACGGGAATAGTACACTGGGAATAGTACACTGGGATAGTACATGGGAATAGTACACTGGGAATAGTACACTGGGAATAGTACACTGGGATAGTACACGGGGATAGTACACTGGGATAGTACATGGGAATAGTACACTGGGGATAGTACACTGGGAATAGTACACTGGGATAGTACACTGGGAATAGTACACGGGAATAGTACACGGGAATAGTACACTGGGAATAGTACACTGGGAATAGTACACTGGGAATAGTACACGGGAATAGTACACTGGGAATAGTACACTGGGAATAGTACACTGGGATAGTACACTGGGAATAGTACACTGGGAATAGTACACTGGGAATAGTACACGGGAATAGTACACTGGGATAGTACACTGGGATAGTACACTGGGATAGTACACAGGAATAGTACACTGGGATAGTACACTGGGAATAGTACACTGGGAATAGTACACGGGAATAGTACACTGGGATAGTACACAGGAATAGTACACTGGGATAGTACACTGGAAATAGTACACGGGAATAGTACACGGGAATAGTACACTGGGAATAGTACACTGGGAATAGTACACGGGAATGGTACACTGGGAATAGTACATAGTACACTGGGATAGTACACAGGAATAGTACACGGGAATAGTACACAGGAATAGTACACGGGAATAGTACACGGGAATAGTACACTGGGAATAGTACACTGGGAATAGTACACGGGAATGGTACACTGGGAATAGTACACGGGAATAGTACATGGGAATAGTACACGGGAATAGTACACTGGGAATAGTACACGGGAATAGTACACGGGAATAGTACACTGGGAATAGTACATGGGAATAGTACACGGGAATAGTACACTGGGATAGTACACGGGAATAGTACACTGGGATAGTACACGGGAATAGTACACGAGAATAGTACACTGGGATAGTACATGGGAATAGTACACGAGAATAGTACACGGGAATAGTACACGAGAATAGTACACTGGGAATAGTACACGAGAATAGTACACGGGAATAGTACACTGGGAATAGTACATGGGAATAGTACACGGGAATAGTACACTGGGAATAGTACACTGGGATAGTACACGGGAATAGTATACGGACAAGTACCAAGTTATCGCTCTCAATAAACAATATGTACTTTATTTAAAACCATCCCCAGCAGAGCGCGCGCACACACGCGCATATATACACACACCCCTATATACACACGCACATATATACACACACCCCTATATACACACGCACATATATACACACACGCCTATATACACACGCACATATATACACACACGCCTATATACACACGCACATATATACACACACGCCTATATACACACGCACATATATACACACACGCCTACGTATATACACACGCACATATATACACACACGCCTATATACACACGCACATATATACACACACGCACACACGCGCATATATACACACACGCCTGTGGGCCCCATATGACAGCTCTGTGAGTTCGCCGATCTCCTGAGTGCTGGAAGCTATGCCCCATGGTTATACCCTATTGTATGTGACCTATACCTCCACCGGCCACAGCGCACATGGAGCCGCGCCAGAACACGTACTAGCCACTGTGGTGCTGGGCACTTACTGACATACTGGGAGAGACGACGGTAAGTTGGATCGGACATTTGGACTGTTTGGTTTATGTCATTGCGTTGGTTCCTTTACCCCCCCCCCCCCCCCCCCCCCTCCTCCTGCAGCGTGATAACTGATCTCCGGGACAGACCGGCCATGGGCCGCAGAGTGGGCCGCATCCTCTGCCAGGAATCTCAGCGCCATCTGTGACATGAAGATCAATTTCTGTTTTCAAACAAGGAGATTACTTGTTTAAACTAATTAGTGCTGGATTAGGCAGCAGGGACGGTAACACAAACACGGCGTGAACGACTGCGCAATTCCCCTGGAATCCTGCCCCCGCCACACACACACACACACACACACACACACACACACACAAAGATTTTACACTTACCCGTCGTTATTCAACTTCAAATACTATCACGGTTTAAACAAATGATTCATTCAGACCCTCTGGCATCAATTAGGATGAAACCAATGCCGGGCTTTGGGCGAAATATAATACTGGGAGATTTTTTTAGCCAAAAACGGCCGAAATCGCACGTTTTCCCAAAAATCGCACATGTAATAGGGTGCGATTCGCGGTAAAAAAAAAAACATTTTGAAGTGGCGATTTTTAGTAACACTTCAATTCGCATCCAGATGTTTTGCCATTGGAAAGCATCTAACTCGCACATGTAATAGGGTGCGATTTTTGGTAAATCATTGTGATCTGTGCATGGTTCTGTCCAAAAAAAGGGTTTAAAAAAAAAACCGGGAAAAAACGGCGTGGGGTCCCCCCTCCTGAGCATAACCAGCCCCGGGCTCAAAATACGGGGGACAAAATGACTAGGGGTCTACCGTATTTCAAGAACCAGCACCGGGCCCAACCAGCCAGCAGGGTAATGCCACAGCTGGGGGGAGACTTTTTATACAAGTCCCCCCGGCCAAAGCATTCACACCCTGACCGGTCCCAGGGACAAACATTTTGGGGTTCCCTTGATTTTACAAAAGCAACACCAGGCTCAAGGGCCGGTCCTGGTTCCCAAAATACAGGGACAAAATGACTAGGCATGGGGGTTTTCCCGGACCATGATTGGCTGGTGGGCGGTCCTAAGTCCCGGTCTGGAGGCGGAGCCCCATATGTAAACAGAAGACCGGACCGTGATTACAGTGCTGCTGGGCACCCGGAGAAGCGCTGAAGACGTCTGTGAGTATGTTTTCTCTCCACAGGTACCCCAGTGGATTCTACTGGACAAGGGGACCGATGCTTCGTCCCAAAATAGGTGAGTATTGGATGAATGGGCTCCGTGTGTAATAAAGTTTTACTGTCAGTGTGTGTGTGTATTTATTTAACTATTTGTGCTACTGTGGGACTACAAGTCCCAGGGGGCCCTTTATTGCCCCAAATGCTGGGACTTGTGGTTCTCCAAGTCCCTGCATGTGGTGCAGGCTTGCTGGGACTCGTAGTTCCACAGCAGTATACAATAGTTTTTCTTTCTTCTTCCACCATTTATCAGCTCGATGCCCACCGCCCAGGGTCATCGAGGACAGCCCCGGGCTTCAGCATGGGCAAGTAAGTTCTGGAGGGGGGGGGGGACCCCTTCTTTGGGGGGCCCCCACTCCCACAGGACCCCTGCTGACCGGGGGTGAATGCTTTGGCTGGGGGGACTTGTATACGGTTGGGCCCGGTGCTGGTTCTTGAAATACGGGGGACGCCTAGTCATTTTGTCCCCCATATTTTGGGAACCAGGACCGGCCCTTGAGCCTTGTGCTGGTTTTCTAAAATCCAGGGAACCCCAACATGTTTGTCCCTGTGATTTTAAGAAACCAGGACCGGTTCTTTGAGCCCGGGGCTGGTTATGCTCAGGAGGGGGGACCCCACGCCGTTTGTTTTTTAACACAAAATCGCATGTTTTAAAATGCGCACATATTCATGACTAAATATTGCCCGAAATCGCACCATATCGCACTTTTTTGCATCTCATTATATATGCAAATTCGGGCAAAAATTTAGATTTTTAAAGGTGCGATTTGGGGCGATTTTTGAACATGCCCAAAAATGTGTATACACAGAAGCGATGTGTGCACAGAAGCGATGTGTGTGCACAGAAGCCTTGGAACAGCAGCAGGATAACAGAAGGAAACCCCCCAAAACCCGTCTTAGTGTAACAGTGATCATATAATGCTGGGCCGCCCCCCATCCCTCTCGTCCCGGGCCCATGGGCCACTCGTGGGTTTGCTCAGTGGGTTTGCCCATGTGCCACTCGTTCAGCTCAGGGGGTTTGCCCATGTGCCACTCGTGGGTTTGCTCAGTGGGTTTGCCCATGTGCCACTCGTTCAGCTCAGGGGGTTTGCCCATGTGCCACTCGTTCAGCTCAGTGGGTTTGCCCATGTGCCACTCGTGGGTTTGCTCAATGGGTTTGCCCATGTGCCACTCGTGGGTTTGCTCAGTGGGTTTGCCCATGTGCCACTCGTTCAGCTCAGTGGGTTTGCCCATGTGCCACTCGTTCAGCTCAGTGGGTTTGCCCATGTGCCACTCGTTCAGCTCAGCGGGTTTGCCCAATGCGCAAAAAACGACCGTCGGGGACAAATTCGGCCCATTACGAGTAGGTCAGCATCGGTGCCACTATTATAATCAGACTCTATGCCCACTGGGATCGTGAAGAACGAACAAGTCTGTTAAAAAGAAATATTATGAAAAACATTTTTCCTTCTGAAGAAACCGCTGTACATTGCGGAGAGACGCGTCGGGTCAGAGCGGAGAAACGCGTCGGGGCAGAGCCAGCCTACATTCACCCTCAGTTGTTCCTGTGTAACCTCCTGCACTTGCTTCCATTCATCATGCCGTCTTCTGCACCAGCGATTAACAGGCGTCTCCCCAGTGTTCTGCCATCTACAGCGTTAGCCGGGTACTAGCAGCCTGGCTGAGTCTACCTATATTACTATAGACTCCAACAGCTCCCGCAGCCCAGCGTTCTCCGCCTGCATATCGTGACATCAGCGGGTCGTCAACAGGCGGCTGGAGCTGTCTGCGGACAGTGCGGATTACCAATAGCGCCCACCAATTCTTCATCTGCCTGGTGATATTATATGACTCCACACAGGGAGTTACCAGTCATTAATACCAGTCTATGCATAGATACTGTATGGTACCTTTTATCTCTTAGCGTTATTTAAAAGTCTGTACCAGTGGTATAGTTTTATATTATATGCATTTATCTATTAATAAACAGATTTTTATTATATATTTATTTGCGATTGTGCGGCGCTCTCTGGATATATGCGATTATTCCTATACATCTTCTCCCTCCTCTTTTTGACATGTCGACATTTTAAATGACGGCATTTGGACCATGTCAGCATGATGGATATTGGCATGTGGAATGTGTCGGTATTGGGAGTCTGCCAATGGTTGTCCGCATGACCCTGGGCAATGCCGGGGACGTCACACCAGGGATGGGGAACCTTCGGCCCATCAGCTATTATTGAACTACACATCCCAGCATGACCTTTAACAGTTTTAGCATGGCCAAATAGGAAAACTGTAGCAGGGCATGCTGGGATGTGTAGTTCAGCTGGAGGGCCGAAGGTTCCCCATCCCTGCTTTAGATGATGATGAAGACAGCGTCACCTAGCAGCATACGGCAGGTCTGTACAGTACAGCATATGGCAGTCACTGGACACTTGCTCCCATGTGTCGGCTGGTGTAGACATCGTGGCCGGGGTGGACCTGAGAGCCCATTTTGGACGGATTTTGTGAAAGGTCCGATGTTTCCGTACGTCGGCCGGTGTAACGGCGTCTGCGTTCGGCTCTGAATGAGTGCGGCCGGTAATGGGAAGGATCAACTTGGCTGATATAGTGGAGTCCCGGTTAGAAAGTCGGTCATAGGGCCTGATTCAGACCCTTTCCCTGCTCAGCGATCAAACACCGCCCACCGCCACACAAATGTCCGCGTCTACATGCAATAGGATGCGTGCGCTTCCATGCAGCCAAACGGACAAGAAATCATTCGATGGTCCGCAAACCATCGAATGATTTTATCAGCTCACAAATAAAAGTCCGTCTGCATTATGTTATTTGGTACTTGTGTAGTTTCACGGCGCCAGCATGGCACCGTGCATCTGAGTCCCCTTACGGGGCTCGCTTCGCTCACCCACGCTGCGGGCTCGGTGGCTCGCCACGCTATCTAAAATCAACTCCATGCCAACATGGATAGTGGGGGTATGAACTATCCATGTTGGCATGGAGTTAAGATAGTTTGCTGGCGCCGTGAAACTACACAAGTACCTGTTATTTTATTATGTTAACGTGACATCGGCCGCCCGCCCCGGGAAGCTTCGGCACACCTCGGGCTCATGGGGATGCACAGCATTGCTGTGGGTGCACCCACCATTTCTGCAGGCGTGCCCAGGAGACACTGGGGGTTCCCGTTGGACCGCTCCCTGCTCGCCCCGCTCTGCGCCTTGGTGAGTGGTATATTCACACACTGGGGGTTCCCGTGGGACCGCCCCCTGCTCGCCCCTCTCTGTGCCTTGGTGAGTGGTATATTAGCACACTGGGGGTTCCCGTGGGACCGCCCCCTGCTCGCCCCGCTCTGTGCCTTGGTGAGTGGTATATTCACACACTGGGGGTTCCCGTGGGACCGCCCCCTGCTCGCCCCTCTCTGTGCCTTGGTGACTGGTATATTCGCACACTGGGGGTTCCCGTGGGACCGCCCCCTGCTCGCCCCTCTCTGTGCCTTGGTGAGTGGTATATTAGCACACTGGGGGTTCCTGTGGGACCGCCCCCTGCTCGCCCCCCTCTGTGCCTTGGTGAGTGGTATATTCACACACTGGGGGTTCCCGTGGGACCGCCCCCTGCTCGCCCCTCTCTGTGCCTTGGTGAGTGGTATATTCGCACACTGGGGGTTCCCGTGGGACCGCCCCCTGCTCGCCCCTCTCTGTGCCTTGGTGAGTGGTATATTCACACACTGGGGGTTCCCGTGGGACCGCCCCCTGCTCGCCCCTCTCTGTGCCTTGGTGACTGGTATATTCGCACACTGGGGGTTCCCGTGGGACCGCCCCCTGCTCGCCCCGCTCTGTGCCTTGGTGAGTGGTATATTCACACACTGGGGGTTCCTGTGGGACCGCCCCCTGCTCGCCCCCCTCTGTGCCTTGGTGAGTGGTATATTCACACACTGGGGGTTCCCGTGGGACCGCCCCCTGCTCGCCCCTCTCTGTGCCTTGGTGAGTGGTATATTCGCACACTGGGGGTTCCCGTGGGACCGCCCCCTGCTCGCCCCTCTCTGTGCCTTGGTGAGTGGTATATTAGCACACTGGGGGTTCCCGTGGGACCGCCCCCTGCTCGCCCCGCTCTGTGCCTTGGTGAGTGGTATATTCGCACATTGGGGGGCACGTGCGGTTTTCGGACATCCATGCGCAGACCTGAAGCATCGGCCCACAGACCCAACTCTCCATGTAGCGAGTGAACCTGAATCACCCCCATTGTTACAGCTGGTTTGTTAGGGGGCATCGTATTCACCAATTTTCTAAATCTATATCACGAGCACAGTTACTGCACATCTGTATATAGAACAGGTTTTGTTAATATTTCTAACCTTAATAATCCAAAATATACCTGGATCCCTCAAAATAGACAATACCACGTGCACTGCAGGCGGGGGGCGGATGTAACGTGTGCACTGCAGGCGGGGGGCGGATGTAACGTGTGCACTGCAGGCGGGGGGCGGATGTAACGCGGGCACTGCAGGCGGGGCGGATGTAACGCGAGCACTGCAGGCGGGGGGCGGATGTAACGCGAGCACTGCAGGCGGGGGGCGGATGTAACGCGGGCACTGCAGGCGGGGGGCGGATGTAACGCGGGCACTGCAGGCGGGGGGCGGATGTAACGCGGGCACTGCAGGCGGGGGGCGGATGTAACGCGGGCACTGCAGGCGGGGGTCGGATGTAACACGCGCACTGCAGGCGGGGTGGATGTAACATGGGCACTGCAGGTGGGGCGGATGTAACGCACATACTGCAGGCGGGGGGCGGATGTAACGCGCGCACTGCAGGGGGGGTGGATGTAACTCGCGCACTGTAGGGGGGGCGGATGTAACGTGCGCACTGCAGGCGGGGGGGCGGATGTAACTCGCGCACTGCAGGCGGGGCAGATGTAACGTGAGCACTGCAGGCGGGGCAGATGTAACGCGCGTACTGCAGGCGGGGCAGATGTAACGCGCGTACTGCAGGCGGGGGCGGATGTAACGCGCGTACTGCAGGCGGGGGCGGATGTAACGCGCGTACTGCAGGCGGGGGCGGATGTAACGGAGCGCACTGCAGGCGGGGCGGATGTAACGTGTGCACTGCAGGCGGGGGCGGATGTAACGTGTGCACTGCAAGGCGGGGGCGGATGTAACGTGTGCACTGCAGGCGGGGGCGGATGTAACGAGAGCACTGCAGGCGGGGCAGATGTAACGCGCGTACTGCAGGCGGGGGCGGATGTAACGCGCGTACTGCAGGCGGGGGCGGATGTAACGCGCATACTGCAGGCGGGGGCGGATGTAACGCGCATACTGCAGGCGGGGGCGGATGTAACGCGCGTACTGCAGGCGGGGGCGGATGTAACGCGCGTACTGCAGGCGGGGGCGGATGTAACGGAGCGCACTGCAGGCGGGGCGGATGTAACATGCAGAGAGTAAAGGCCCCCATACACTAGTCTTACTTGTTCTAAGGACATGTTGGACCCAATTCCCCTCAGGCTCCCCGGGAGGCTCACTTATGATTTGGCGCTTGATGTGCTATGTGTACGTGCAGGAACTGCTGGGGAACTGCATGAGAATTAAAGAAAAACCATTCAAAAGAATGGACGGCCACTGGTTGGCTGATAGAGCTCTCTCAGCCAATCAAAGCCTTCCATTCTTCAGGCAGCCATTGATTCTTTGTATGGGTTTTATCTGCTGCCCGCTGCTGGCCGGGGATGGTGCGTCTCCTGCCCAGCGTTCCCGTTCTCTGCAGAAAGGCGCGTGCCCGCGGTGGTAGACAGCACCCGCGATGTGACACTGACCTTGCCAGTCCAGCGCGCCTGGGACGGTGCATCGGATCGGGTGTCATACACATGCAATTTGGGCCAATTTATCAGGACAATCTGCTGGTATTGGGTGACATTGGGCCCAAAACTGCAGAACATTCACCATCTCATTCCTCATTTATGGGTTGGAGAGAGGTAAAAAAGGGATTTTGTAAGAACTTACCGTTCAAATCCCTTTCTCTGATATGGTCCTGGTGACACAGCTCAACACTGGGATGTAGGAGGGTCCGAAGGAGCCAGGCACCTATCCTAAAGTTTTCAGAGGGTAGGCTCCTCCCCTACTGCATCCTGGACTCTTCAGTTCAATCTTTCAAAGCCACTGGAATACATTAACTCAGTACAAACGCCTGCACATATTATATGCACATTTTTAAACAATAACTGTTTCTTTAACCAATTTAACATGAACATCATGAACACTGGCATACTTACTGAGCGTAAGGGAGGGATCGCTGTGTAACCAGGACCATATCAGAGAAAGGGATTCGAACGGTAAGTTCTTACAAAAATCCCTTTTTCTCTTTCAATGGTCCTGGTGACACAGCTCAACACTGGGACGTTCCAGAGCCGGTCCTTTGGGTGGGTACGCTCAGGTCTGCAGCTCTCAGCACTGCTTGCCCGAATGATGCGTCCTCCGACGCGAACTCATGGAATCTATAGAATTTGGCAAAGGTATGAACAGATGACCAAGTGGCAGCCCTGCAAACCTGCTCAGCTGTTGCCCCATGTCGAACCGCCCAAGAGGTGGCAACTTCCCTGGTGGTATGCGCATTTATTCTGTCCGGCACAGGCCTTCCCACTTTGGTGTATGCAAAAGCTATCACAGATCGCAACCACCTAGCAATAGTCTGCTTAGATGCAGGCCAACCAATTTTGTGTATGTCATACAACATCAACAAGGTGTCAGTCTTTCTGACACTCTTAACTCTGTCCACATAAATGCGTAAAGCACGCACAACATCCAAATTCCTCAATTTGTCCCTTTTCCTAGAACCCTCTGGGGGTTGAAACACAGGTAGAATTATCTCCTGATTTAGATGGAAGGCAGATACGGTACTACCTTCGGCAAAAACTGAGGCACTGTCCAAAGAACTGCCCTGTCGTCATGAAAAATCAAGAAAGGAGATTTGCATGACAAAGCTCCCAACTCTGACACCCTCTTAGCTGATGCCACTGCCAACAAGAACACCAGCTTCCATGTGAGAAACTTAAGGTCCGCTGACCTCAAAGGTTCAAAGGGTGCCTTCTGAAGGCATTCCAAAACCAGTGACAAGTCCCAAGGCGCTACTGGTTGTTTGTATGGAGGTTTCAACCGAGGTACCCCCTGCAAAAAAGTCTGAATTTCCGGTAAAATGGCTATCCTTTTCTGGAAATAGATGGACAAGGCCGAGATCTACACTTTTAATGACTGAAGGCTTAGTCCTGATGAGAAGTCATCTTGTAAAAATTCCATCATTTTTGATAACTTAAAATGAGATGTGTGTGACTTCCGTCTCTCACACCAACGAATGTAAGTTTTCCAGACTATAATAATTTGCCGAGGATACAGACTTCCTGGCTTTAATCATAGTGTGAACCACTGCGTCAGAAAAACCTTTACTTCTCAAAATGGCGGTCTCAATAGCCAGGCCGTCAAAATTAATCGAGCTGAATCCAGGTGATTGAATGGGCCTTGTTTTAGAAGGTCTGGCCTCAGAGGTAGACGCCACGAGTCCACAGACAACCTCTGAAGCCTCGAGTACCAGGACCTCCTTGGCCAATCTGGGGCCACTAAGATCACCGGAACCGCCTGAGCCTGTATTTTCTTTAACAGTCTCGCCAGCATTGGTACTGGTGGAAAGGCATAAAGGAGATTCCCCTCCCAGGGGATAGTCATGGCATCCACCGCCTCCGCTAGTGGATCCCTCGTTCTGGCATAGAACCTGGGCATCTGATGGTTGAACCTGGATGCCATCAGGTCCACATCCGGAGTTCCCCACTTCAAGGTGATCTGCTGAAACACTTGAGGGTTTAAGCTCCATTCCCCTTCCTTGAGCTCCTCCCTGCTCAGGAAGTCGGCCTCTATATTCTCCACTCCTGGTATGAATATAGCTGATACAGCTGGAACATGCAGTTCCGCCCACAGGAAGATTCTGGACACCTCCCACATGGCCAATTTGCTGCGTGTACCTCCCTGGTGATTCAGATACGCCACAGCTGTGGCATTGTCGGTCTGAATCCTTAAAGGGAGGTTCTGTAACCTGTCTCCAGCCAAGGAAATCACTTTCCAGACAGCTCTCAGCTCCAAGATGTTGATCGGTAGAGCCGACTCCTCTGCAGTCCACAAGCCCTGCAGCCTGAGGTCTAAGACTACTGCCCCCCAGCCCCTGAGGCTGGCGTCGGTAGTCACCACCAGCCAGTTCCAGGTCTGCAATGACCGACCCCACTGAAGGGAATCCACTTCTGCCCACCATTTCAACGAGTCTCGAGTGTCCGAAGACAGCACTATCAGCTCCGACTTCATTGTCTGTGTGTTTCCTGACCAAGCCGTCAAAATGTTCCATTGGAACACCCGAGAGGGGAACCTGGCAAACTGCAGCGTCTCGAACGACGCCACCATTTTCCCCAGCAGCTTGAGGCTCCTCCATACTGAAATGCTCCGAGCGCTGAGAATCTCCCGGACTAAGGCGACCAGATCCCTGGCCTTTGCCTCCGGGAGAAATACCCGATGGAGATGGGTATCCAGAATGACTCCCAAGAATTGGAGCCTCTGTGACGGTATCAACTGAGATTTTTGTAAGTTTAAAATCCAGCCCTGAGCCTGCAAAAAACTGATGGCTTCTGCCAAATGACTTTGTAACATGGTTGCTGACTCTGCTTTGAACAGCAGGTCGTCCAAATAAGGTATCACTGTGATTCCCCTGAGCCGCAGCACAGCCACCATCACTGACATTATTTTTGTGAATACCCTTGGCGCAGTTGCCAGACCAAAGGGCAACGCCTGGAACTGTAAATGCAGGTCTCCTATCGCAAACCTCAACAGGGCCTGATGTTCTGGGTGTATAGGAACATGAAGGTACGTGTCCTGGACATCCATGGACGCCAAAAATTCTCCCTGGTCCAGGCTTAGGAGCACTGACCGTAGAGACTACATTTTGAAATGGTCTACCCATAAATGGACATTTAGAGACTTCAAATTTAGTATTGGTCTGAAAGACCCGTCTGGTTTGGGCACCAGAAACAGAGTGGAATAAAAGCCTTTCTTCCACTCTGCCCTGGGAACCGGAATTACCACCCCCTTCTCTAATAGAGAGTGAGCTGCACTCACAAGAGCCGTACGGAGCCGAGCTTCCTTTGGCAAGGAGGTGATGATAAATCTTCTCGGCGGAAGACCTCTGAAAGGGATTTTGTAGCCATGGGCTATAATATCTAACACCCAGGCATCCTGGTCTAGAGAAGCCCATGCGTCCCTGAACTGTGACAGACGCCCCCCCCCCCCCCCCCCCCCACACCTTTATCACTGCCGGGCACATCCCCTGACAGTCATGCGGAGGGTTTGTCCTTTTGAGACCGGCTTCTTGTGAAAGGAGCCAAATTTAGACTTCGGGGCCTTGCCCCTGGAAGACTGAAACTTTCCCCTGAAAGACTGTCCTCGAAAGGACGCACCACCTCTAGGGGAGGGCCGAAAGGACGGCCTAAAGGCAGAAAATCTGGATGTCTGCTTAACCGTGGGAGCCGGCAGAAATGTACTTTTGCCGCCCGTGGCCTGTTTAATGATCTCCTCTAATTCAGATCCAAATAATAACTTTCCTTTGAAAGCTAAAGTTTCTAAGGCCTTCTTAGACTCATTGTCCGCTTCCCAGGCCTTAAGCCAGAGCACTCTCCTGGCATTAATAGAAACTGTGGACACTCTAGTCGCCATTTTGAGTGCTTCCTCCTCTGCTTCCACAACATATTCTGCAGCAGCCTTAAGCTTCTCCGCCAGCAGCAATACACCAGGGTCAGCCTGCAGCATGGTGCATAAATCATTAGCCCACTCAACCATGGCCTTAGAGACCCAGGCTGAAGCAATAAGAGGACGTAGGGTGAATCCCACCCCTTCAAATATAGCCTTGAGGTTTCCCTCCAGCTTTTTGTCCACCGGATCCTTGAAAGCTGCACCGCCCTGTACTGGTAAAACAGTAGCCTTGGACAAACGTGCCACTGAAGCATCCACAACTGGCACTTTCTCCCAGAGCTCCGCATGAGACTCTGGCATGGGGTACAGACTAAGGAATCTCTTAGGCATCTGCAGCCTCTTATCAGGGGTTTTCCAAGCCCCTTCCAACAATTCCTGTAAACCTTCATCTGAAGGAAAAGTAACAGCCTCCTTACGCTGTCACTTAAACACACCTTTAGCAGGAGTCTTATCCTCCACTGACAGTTTCAAAGCCTGTTTCACAGCTATAATAAGATCCTCTACCCCTGCAGAAGAGGTATCTTCCAAATCATCACCCTGATCCCAGGGGATATCTGTATATGCTCCCTCCTCTTCATCTACCAATACAGGCATAGCATAAGACCTTTTAGGGGTCCCTGCAACATCAACATCAATCTTGTCTAGTATTTCACTAAACCTGTTGATCCCCCTTGCAGTATCCTGCATTACCTGAATAAAGGCAGGATCTGCCTGGGTAAGAGGCAAGGAGCCAGAGGACTGCTGAGATGATGGCATAGGTCTCTGGGATTCTACCAAGACATCACTCTGTCTGTCCAGTAACTGCACCAAAACGTTTACTGACCTGCCCAGGGCACTAGCCCACGCGGGTTCAATCTGCTCTGCCCTCTGAGGTTCACTCCCCATAGGTCTCACAGCAGCGCAAGTATTACATAAGCCCCCCTTGGCCATCTGCTCAGGGACAAATTTCTGTGTGCATACATTACACGCGCTCAGTGCAATAAGGGCTCCCTCCCCCAAAACCACAGCATGTTGCTCAGACATGATGAAAAGTGAACTACACAGTGCATACAATGTACAAAAGCGATTATACAGGTTTAATGCACTCAGTCTGTAGGTTTCAGATGCGGGGAAACGATGCCCAGGAAATCCAAACACTCTGTCAGGATCTGTAAGCCAGCTCAGCTCCACTGCAAGCGTTCTGAAAGGCGCCAAAAGCAGAGTGAGGGAAGAGACCAAAGTCCCTGCTGCTGCGGGGTCCGTGACTTTTGGCACCAACCACCCCCAGTCAGCCACTCCCTTGGTAGGATTTCCTAGTTCCAGTATCTCCCCCTCGACTGGGGACCACTTGGAACATGCCTGTAACAACACTGCTGTCCTCTCATATAGGAGCTCAGTGTGTAAGCTCCGCAGAAAATGGCCGCCGCCATCACGGAGCGCCTGTCCCCCATGATCCCCACCTAGCGTGAAGCCGGTTTCAGGACGCTCCGGAGCCCAGGCAGCTTCTTAACAGAAGCTGTAAGCGCTGCACAGGGAGGCCAGACAGCGTCTCCCTTGTGCACAGTGAGCTGACAGGACGCGATTCTGTCAGCTCCTGCTGCGCTAGCAGTGTGAGGATTCACTAATGAGAATCCTCACACTGTGCCTACCTAGCTAGAGTGAATAGTTAATAAAATAATAAAATTCCCCTAACTACTTTATTTCTTCAGCTGCTCCTGCAGCCCTTTAGAATAGCACCCACTCCAGTGGGCACCTAACACGAACTGAAGAGTCCGGGATGCAGTAGGGGAGGAGCCTACCCTCTGAAAACTTTAGGATAGGTGCCTGGCTCCTTCAGACCCTCCTACATCCCAGTGTTGAGCTGTGTCACCAGGACCATTGAAAGAGAAATGGAGGAATTGCTCAAAGCGACCAATCAGCTTCTGTCAGTTTTGCAGCACAGTCAGTGAAATAATAGCTACATGCTGATTGGTTGCTTTGGGCCTCGCCAATCCATCTCCCCTTAGGTGGCAAAACCTTGGCGTCTCATCTGTGGAATTTGGCCTGAAGTGTTTCCACGGTAACGTGCGAGGAATAATGAGCATAGAGACCGGTTGCAGCTAGCCATCGGCTGACCGTCTCAGCGGCACCGGGCACACGTTGCTCCGCAACAAACTGAATTATACGGGAAAAGGGAATTTAGGAGAACACTGCAGAAAATAGGCCGCAGTGCTGGAACATTACGCCAACCACTGTCTGCGGACTACATACCAGGGGGAAGGATACAAATATTCCCCAACAATCCCCAATCCACCCCAAATAACAATTAAATACTCACTTTTTTTTTCAAATAAAAATAACATTTAATAACCAGGGTCACCGTAAGCAATATCGCAGGACCCCCATCTCAGCGGTGCCCACAATTATTACAAAAATCGCCCAACAAAGTGGACTAGGCTTACAAAAAAAACCCACTTTCCCAGGTCTGCGATAATTACAAAAAGACAACTTTTTTTTTTTATATTAAAATATTAACGTAAAATAATTACATTCCATTTTGTCCCGTGTTGATAAGAGTCTTGTGCTGGTGACGAGTAATGTCCGACATGAACTATGGCTTCGGTCTCAGAAAACAAAAACACAAAATCCCAAAAAGGCAGAAAAAAAAAAACACATAATGGCGAAAAAAAGTTAAAAAATTCCCATTGTTTAAAAGTCACAAAACAAAACCGCATCAAACCTGAATTTGTGGCATAAAATATTAACAGATTTCAGTCAATTAAAAAAAAAAAAACACAGCGGCTTTTGCGCCAGGGATGTGGGCGCGGAGCAGAGTCAGGTGACCGCTTCCTGGCCAGTTGGAGAGATGCTGAGATGTAAACAAACCTGGAGACAGCAACTACAAGCCGACAGAATATCCTGGAAGGACCGGATGAAAGGAAGGTGCCGAATGTTCTACCTCCTGGTTGCCAAAGGAAATATATGAGGAGACATCTTTTAGCCAGCAACTTGTTTGCGGACCGCATCAGAACCAATACCTTCATAGCGCATCTAGTCTTGAACAGAGTCTTTTGAACAGAGTCCCACAATATGTCTGCAGCCAATGGGAGGTCCACACCCGCACACAACTCATAAAGCTTATCCATCACCGATGACCCAAAGACAGGTGACCAGCAAAAGTCAAATACAGCCGATGGATTGCGTCTGCGAAGTTGAAGTCACTATTAGGCCACCAAGTGTGGACACTTCCACCAGCATTAAGTTCATCGCTTTAGCTGCTGTCTTGAGGTCCCTGGAGAAGAACGCCAGCCTTTACACCACAGAACTGGCATCGCTTGCGCCATTCAGGGTCTCCACCACATCTGCCCGCTCCATGTTGACCAAGGCTGCGCACAAGACCTCCAGAGTAGAGCTGTCCTTGGACGACCAGTCAGTGAGAAGGGTGTGAACCGGATCCTCCCCTCGGGCAAATGTATCTATGGCCTCTTCTTCGTAGCCCAGCAGATTGGCCAATCGCTGCCAGTCCTTCCCACGGCTTGTGTCTGCCAGAAGACTCTCCACCTCTTCCTGCTTGTGCGGGGGCAGGTTGATGTAAAGCTTTGGTTCCAGTTTTGCTGCTGGTAGAAAAGGTCACATTAGAAACATTTGCACTAGTCCTTGGCATGCAAGCTCTTCAGACGGATCTAGGACGCTCTACAGACGGATCTAGGACGCTCTACAGACGGATCTAGGACGCTCTACAGACGGATCTAGGACGCTCTACAGATGGATCTAGGACGCTCTACAGACGGATCTAGGACGCTCTACAGACGGATCTAGGACGCTCTACAGACGGATATAGGAGTTATGTTCATGTTGGGTTTGGATAATTCTATAATACCCCTTTCGCACCGGCGCGTCATTGGGGGTCGGGGGAGGAGGCAGCACTTGGAGCTGATCCTGCCTCCTCCCTATAGCGCTCGACCCGGGGTGCCCATTTACGCCGGTCAGACCCGAATTATTTGTGCGGTGTGAAAGGGGTATAATGGGCCCATTTACTAACATTATGTTTTACTAAAATAATGTGAAAGGGGTGTTTTCACAATATTTTAGTTTCACCTGAATGACCTAAAATAACTTTTGGAGCCGTTTTCGTGAAAACCCCTTAGATTCACTTTTTTTTTTTAGTAAGCAGATCGCATTTTCCATACTTATAATGCAAAATGTGATCTAGGCAAATTAATAACAAAAAAAAAGTGAAATAAAAATCGGATTTGACCCTATGATAACAACACCAGCTTCAGCCGGGCCAATCACTGGGCTCAGACGCGAATTCTGCACAGCTCTCTCTGCTCCTAGGCAGAGAGCTGTGCAGGGACCCGGCCAGTGTGAGCAGCTGTGTGTGTCCGATGGTCCCGGCCAGTGTGATCAGCTGTGTGTGTCCGATGGTCCCGGCCAGTGTGATCAGCTGTGTGTGTGTCTGATGGTCCCGGCCAGTGTGATCAGCTGTGTGTGTGTCTGATGGACCCAGACAGTGTGATCAGCTGTGTGTGTCCGATGGTACGGCCAGTGTGATCAGCTGTGTGTGTGTGTGTGTGTCTGATGGTCCCGGCCAGTGTGATCAGCTGTGTGTGTGTCTGATGGTCCCGGCCAGTGTGATCAGCTGTGTGTGTGTGTGTCTGATGGTCCCGGCCAGTGTGATCAGCTGTGTGTGTGTCTGATGGTCCCGGCCAGTGTGATCAGCTGTGTGTGTGTCCGATGGACCCGGCCAGTGTGATCAGCTGTGTGTGTCTGATGGACCCGGCCAGTGTGATATAAACCATATTCACCTCCTCAGAGTCCAGGGATGGGTGGTCCGGTGAGGGCTGCTGATCTCTGGGGCCTACTGCTGCGCTGTGACTCCCCGTTGCAGTAAAGTGATGCTGCAAAGCAGGAATTCACTTTACGACACCAGGGGTAACAGGAGAAGGATGCCCAGAAGAACGTCAGCGCTGCAGGAGCTGATCCCTGGGGGTTGGTGATTATACCAGCAGTGTGGGGGTTCACGGTGCAGGGAAGGGGGGGGGGGCATCGCGATGGGGAGTGGGTTTAGTCTGAACATGTACAGTGCTGAGGGTCATCTGCTGCTAATATACTGGGACCGCAGCAGAGAGCGAGGAGGTTCTGGGTCGTACCTTTGTTGAGTTGGTTCTGCTCCTGCAGGCTGTGGGTGTCCAGGAAGACTCCGCTGTCGCTGTGGAGCTTCTCGCCCTCCGTGCCCACGGCCGTTTCACCAGCCCTGGTCTTGGTCAGCAGCTTCTTCTGCTTGCAGGAGCTCCAGCTGGGAACAACAAAAACACAACATTGGCCATGACTGTGAGCTCTGTGGACGAGCAGAGAGATTGGTCCCCTGGTATCACACGCAGGAGCCCAAGTGCCCAGGACGGAGGTAAACCAGTGAATGCCCAACAAGTAATTCCTCAACAGACAATGACTGCGCTCCTAAACCGAACTGACTGAAAGGCTCCGGCGTTCCCGGCCTGGAGTCTGCGCATCTATCTGCAGCAATAGAACAGCGAGAGATGAGGCGGCTGAAAGGCTCCGGCGTTCCCGGCCTGGAGTCTGCGCATCTATCTGCAGCAATAGAACAGCGAGAGATGAGGCGGCTGAAAGGCTCCGGCGTTCCCGGCCTGGAGTCTGCTCATCTATCTGCAGCAATAGAACAGCGAGAGATGAGGCGGCTGAAAGGCTCCGGCGTTCCCGGCATGGAGTCTGCGCATCTATCTGCAGCAATAGAACAGCGAGAGATGAGGCGGCTGAAAGGCTCCGGCGTTCCCGGCCTGGAGTCTGCTCATCTATCTGCAGCAATAGAACAGCGAGAGATGAGGCGGCTGAAAGGCTCCGGCGTTCCCGGCATGGAGTCTGCGCATCTATCTGCAGCAATAGAACAGCGAGAGATGAGGCGGCTGAAAGGCTCCGGCGTTCCCGGCCTGGAGTCTGCGCATCTATCTGCAGCAATAGAACAGCGAGAGATGAGGCGGCTGAAAGGCTCCGGCGTTCCCGGCATGGAGTCTGCGCATCTATCTGCAGCAATAGAACAGCGAGAGATGAGGCGGCTGAAAGGCTCCGGCGTTCCCGGCCTGGAGTCTGCTCATCTATCTGCAGCAATAGAACAGCGAGAGATGAGGCGGCTGAAAGGCTCCGGCGTTCCCGGCCGGGAGTCTGCGCATCTATCTGCAGCAATAGAACAGCGAGAGAGGAGGCGGCTGAAAGGCTCCGGCGTTCCCGGCCTGGAGTCTGCGCATCTATCTGCAGCAATAGAACAGCGAGAGATGAGGCGGCTGAAAGGCTCCGGCGTTCCCGGCCTGGAGTCTGCGCATCTATCTGCAGCAATAGAACAGCGAGAGATGAGGCGGCTGAAAGGCTCCGGCGTTCCCGGCCGGGAGTCTGCGCATCTATCTGCAGCAATAGAACAGCGAGAGATGAGGCGGCTGAAAGGCTCCGGCGTTACCGGCATGGAGTCTGCGCATCTATCTGCAGCAATAGAACAGCGAGAGATGAGGCGGCTGAAAGGCTCCGGCGTTCCCGGCCGTGAGTCTGCGCATCTATCTGCAGCAATAGAACAGCGAGAGATGAGGCGGCTGAAAGGCTACGGCGTTCCCGGCCGGGAGTCTGCGCATCTATCTGCAGCAATAGAACAGCGAGAGATGAGGCGGCTGAAAGGCTCCGGCGTTCCCGGCCGTGAGTCTGCGCATCTATCTGCAGCAATAGAACAGCGAGAGATGAGGCCGCTGAAAGGCTCTGGCGTTCCCGGCCGGGAGTCTGCGCATCTATCTGCAGCAATAGAACAGCGAGAGATGAGGCGGCTGAAAGGCTCCGGCGTTCCCGGCCGGGAGTCTGCGCATCTATCTGCAGCAATAGAACAGCGAGAGATGAGGTGGCTGAAAGGCTCCGGCGTTCCCGGCCGGGAGTCTGCGCATCTATCTGCAGCAATAGAACAGCGAGAGATGAGGCGGCTGAAAGGCTCCGGTGTTCCCGGCCTGGAGTCTGCTCATCTATCTGCAGCAATAGAACAGCGAGAGATGAGGCGGCTGAAAGGCTCCGGCGTTCCCGGCATGGAGTCTGCGCATCTATCTGCAGCAATAGAACAGCGAGAGAGGAGGCGGCTGAAAGGCTCCGGCGTTCCCGGCCGGGAGTCTGCGCATCTATCTGCAGCAATAGAACAGCGAGAGATGAGGCGGCTGAAAGGCTCCGGCGTTCCCGGCATGGAGTCTGCGCATCTATCTGCAGCAATAGAACAGCGAGAGATGAGGCGGCTGAAAGGCTCCGGCGTTCCCGGCATGGAGTCTGCGCATCTATCTGCAGCAATAGAACAGCGAGAGATGAGGCGGCTGCAAGGCTCCGGCGTTCCCGGCCTGGAGTCTGCTCATCTATCTGCAGCAATAGAACAGCGAGAGATGAGGCGGCTGAAAGGCTCCGGTGTTCCCGGCCTGGAGTCTGCTCATCTATCTGCAGCAATAGAACAGCGAGAGAGGAGGCGGCTGAAAGGCTCCGGTGTTCCCGGCATGGAGTCTGCGCATCTATCTGCAGCAATAGAACAGCGAGAGATGAGGCGGCTGAAAGGCTCCGGCGTTCCCGGCCTGGAGTCTGCTCATCTATCTGCAGCAATAGAACAGCGAGAGATGAGGCGGCTGAAAGGCTCCGGCGTTCCCGGCCGGGAGTCTGCGCATCTATCTGCAGCAATAGAACAGCGAGAGATGAGGCGGCTGAAAGGCTACGGCGTTCCCGGCCGGGAGTCTGCGCATCTATCTGCAGCAATAGAACAGCGAGAGATGAGGCCGCTGAAAGGCTCTGGCGTTCCCGGCCGGGAGTCTGCGCATCTATCTGCAGCAATAGAACAGCGAGAGATGAGGCGGCTGAAAGGCTCCGGCGTTCCCGGCCGGGAGTCTGCGCATATATCTGCAGCAATAGAACAGCGAGAGATGAGGTGGCTGAAAGGCTCTGGCGTTCCCGGCCTGGAGTCTGCGCATCTATCTGCAGCAATAGAACAGCGAGAGATGAGGCCGCTGAAAGGCTCTGGCGTTCCCGGCCGGGAGTCTGCGCATCTATCTGCAGCAACAGAACAGTGAGAGAGGAGGCGGCTGAAAGGCTACGGCGTTCCCGGCCTGGAGTCTGCTCATCTATCTGCAGCAATAGAACAGCGAGAGATGAGGCGGCTGAAAGGCTCCAGTGTTCCCGGCATGGAGTCTGCGCATCTATCTGCGCATCTATCTGCAGCAACAGAACAGCGAGAGATGAGGCGGCTGAAAGGCTCCGGTGTTCCCGGCCTGGAGTCTGCGCATCTATCTGCAGCAATAGAACAGCGAGAGATGAGGCGGCTGAAAGGCTACGGCGTTCCCGGCCTGGAGTCTGCGCATCTATCTGCAGCAATAGAACAGCGAGAGAGGAGGCGGCTGAAAGGCTCCGGCGTTCCCGGCATGGAGTCTGCGCATCTATCTGCAGCAACAGAACAGCGAGAGATGAGGCGGCTGAAAGGCTCCGGCATTCCCGGCCTGGAGTCTGCGCATCTATCTGCAGCAATAGAACAGCGAGAGATGAGGCGGCTGAAAGGCTCCGGCGTTCCCGGCCGGGAGTCTGCGCATCTATCTGCAGCAATAGAACAGCGAGAGAGGAGGCGGCTGAAAGGCTCCGGCGTTCCCGGCCGGGAGTCTGCGCATCTATCTGCAGCAATAGAACAGCGAGAGATGAGGCGGCTGAAAGGCTCCGGTGTTCCCGGCCTGGAGTCTGCGCATCTATCTGCAGCAACAGAACAGCGAGATATGAGGCGGCTGAAAGGCTCCGGCGTTCCCGGCCTGGAGTCTGCTCATCTATCTGCAGCAATAGAACAGCGAGAGATGAGGCGGCTGAAAGGCTCCGGCGTTCCCGGCCGGGAGTCTGCGCATCTATCTGCAGCAATAGAACAGCGAGAGATGAGGCGGCTGAAAGGCTCCGGCGTTCCCGGCCTGGAGTCTGCGCATCTATCTGCAGCAATAGAACAGCGAGAGATGAGGCGGCTGAAAGGCTCCGGCGTTCCCGGCCGGGAGTCTGCGCATCTATCTGCAGCAATAGAACAGCGAGAGATGAGGCGGCTGAAAGGCTCCGGCGTTCCCGGCCTGGAGTCTGCGCATCTATCTGCAGCAATAGAACAGCGAGAGATGAGGCGGCTGAAAGGCTCTGGCGTTCCCGGCCGGGAGTCTGCGCATCTATCTGCAGCAATAGAACAGCGAGAGATGAGGCGGCTGAAAGGCTCCGGCGTTCCCGGCCGGGAGTCTGCGCATCTATCTGCAGCAATAGAACAGCGAGAGATGAGGTGGCTGAAAGGCTCTGGCGTTCCCGGCCTGGAGTCTGCGCATCTATCTGCAGCAATAGAACAGCGAGAGATGAGGCAGCTGAAAGGCTCCGGCGTTCCCGGCATGGAGTCTGCGCATCTATCTGGAGCAATAGAACAGCGAGAGATGAGGCGGCTGAAAGGCTCCGGCGTTCCCGGCCTGGAGTCTGCGCATCTATCTGGAGCAATAGAACAGCGAGAGATGAGGTGGCTGAAAGGCTCTGGCGTTCCCGGCCTGGAGTCTGCGCATCTATCTGCAGCAATAGAACAGCGAGAGATGAGGCAGCTGAAAGGCTCCGGCGTTCCCGGCCTGGAGTCTGCGCATCTATCTGCAGCAATAGAACAGCGAGAGATGAGGCGGCTGAAAGGCTCTGGCGTTCCCGGCCTGGAGTCTGCGCATCTATCTGCAGCAACAGAACAGCGAGAGAGGAGGCGGCTGAAAGGCTCCGGCGTTCCCGGCCGGGAGTCTGCGCATCTATCTGCAGCAATAGAACAGCGAGAGAGGAGGCGGCTGAAAGGCATTAATCTAATCCACCGTCCAGTAGTCTAATCCTATTCACAGTGCCCGGAACCACTGCTGAGCAGGACAAAGGTACCAGCCCCTCTCCAGGAATGTCCTCCCTGCCACGGACCCCGAGTTACAGGAACGCACATAGCCCCACAGACAGGGGAGACCCCCTACACCCAGCATAAGCCTTCAGCATGAGGCGTGGAACAAACCTGCGAGGAAATCGGTACCTAGTGGACTTATTTGTCAAGGGACAGAGAACCCCCTTTCCCCAGCTGTAGGGGTAGTGTACTAAGCCTTGGAGAGTGATAAAGTAATTGGCTCCTAACTGTCATGCTAAAGACAATACTTGAAAAATGACAGTTTGGTTGGTACGTTATCTCTCTCCAAGTCTTAGGGCATACACACGGAGCGAATTTGTGCTTTCTCAGCTTGCTTAGAAAGTAAGCACAGATCTCTCCGTGTGTACAGATTGCTTATAGCAAGTGACTGAATCTCTCTGTGTGTACAGAATGAGAGATACTGATCGCAATCTCTTATTCAGAACCACTACCCGGCCTTATCGCTTAGCACAAATATCTGCATGTGTATGTGCTCCCCATGGGAGATCTGGGCACAGGGAAATCGCCTGCCCTACATAGCTTAGCCCACATGTCTACGTGTCTATGCCCCTTTAGTAAATAGCCCCCTGTATCCGTATGAAGTGGGGACTCTGGCAGCCGCGAGTCAGCTCAGTCCTGACGCCAATATGGCCGCTGGGCTCCAGCTGGTCAGAAACTAAAACTTACCTCTTAAACGCCACGTATCCGATCAGGCCAATGACCACGGCAGCCAGGACGGAGCAGTAGACGGGAATGATGTTCTTACTGTTATCCTCCGGTGCGGTGAAGTTAGGGGACCCCGATAGTGTGCCATTCTCATCCTTATCGGCGCGCTTCAGAATGGGTATATCCTTATCTGGGGAGAGACAGACGGCGTTACAGGGATGTCACTCAGAGACATCAATGTACACAGATGGGGAGAGACAGACGGCGGTACAGGGAAGCCAATGAGACACCAACATAAACAGATGAAGGGAAGCGGGTGTGAAAAAGAGGTTTATAGACATATATAATACTATCTGGTACAGGCCTGACACCGCTCTCTCTGGTATAATATAACACTATCTGGTACAGGCCTGACACCGCTCGCTCTGGTATAATATAACACTGTCTGTGGTACAGGCCCGACGCCGCTCTCTCTGGTATAATATAACACTGTCTGTGGTACAGGCCCGACGCCGCTCTCTCTGGTATAATATAACACTGTCTGTGGTACAGGCCCGACGCCGCTCTCTCTGGTATAATATAACACTGTCTGTGGTACAGGCCCGACCCCGCTCTCTCTGGTATAATATAACACTGTCTGTGGTACAGGCCCGACACCGCTCTCTCTGGTATAATATAACACTGTCTGTGGTACAGGCCCGACACCGCTCTCTCTGGTATAATATAACACTGTCTGTGGTACAGGCCTGACAACGCTCTCTCTGGTATAATATAACACTGTCTGTGGTACAGGCCTGACGCCGCTCTCTGGTATATTATAACACTGTCTGTGGTACAGGCCTGACGCCACTCTCTCTTGTATAATATAACACTGTCTGTGGTACAGGTCTGACACCGCTCTCTCTGGTATAAAATAACAATGTCTGTTGTATAATATAACACTGTCTGTGGTACAGGCCTGACACCGCTTTCTCTGGTATAATATAACACTGTCTGTGGTACAGGCCTGACACCGCTCTCTCTGGTATAATATAATGCTATCTGTGGTACAGGCCTGATGCCGCTCTCTCTGGTATAATATAACACTGTCTGTGGTACAGGCCTGACGCCGCTCTCTCTTGTATAATATAACACTGTCTGTGGTACAGGTCTGACACCGCTCTCTCTGGTATAATATAACACTGTCTGTGGTATATTATAACACTGTCTGTGGTACAGGCCTGACGCCGCTCTCTCTGGTATAATATAACACTGTCTGTGGTACAGGCCTGACGCCGCTCTCTCTTGTATAATATAACACTGTCTGTGGTACAGGCCTGACACCACTCTCTCTTGTATAATATAACACTGTCTGTGGTACAGGCCTGACGCCGCTCTCTCTGGTATAATATAACACTGTCTGTGGTACAGGCCTGACGCCGCTCTCTCTGGTATAATATAACGTTGTCTGGGGTACAGGCCTGACACCGCTCTCTCTGGTATAATATAACACTGCCTGTGGTACAGGCCTGACGCCGCTCTCTCTGGTATAATATAACGCTGTCTGTGGTACAGGCCTGACGCCGCTCTCTCTGGTATAATATAACGCTGTCTGTGGTACAGGCCTGACTCCGCTCTCTCTGGTATAATATAACAATGTCTGTGGTATAATATAACACTGTCTGTGGTACAGGCCTGACACCGCTCTCTCTGGTATAATATAACACTGTCTGTGGTACAGGCCTGACGCCGCTCTCTCTGGTATAATATAACGCTGTCTGTGGTACAGGCCTGACGCCGCTCTCTCTGGTATAATATAACGCTGTCTGTGGTACAGGCCTGACGCCGCTCTCTCTGGTATAATATAACGCCGTCTGTGGTACAGGCCTGACGCCGCTCTCTCTGGTATAATATAACACCGTCTGTGGTACAGGCCTGACGCCGCTCTCTCTGGTACAATATAACACCGTCTTTGGTACAGGCCTGACGCCGCTCTCTCTGGTATAATATAACACCGTCTGTGGTACAGGCCTGACGCCGCTCTCTCTGGTATAATATAACACCGTCTGTGGTACAGGCCTGACGCCGCTCTCTCTGGTATAATATAACACCGTCTGTGGTACAGGCCTGACACCGCTCTCTCTGGTATAATATAACACTGTCTGTGGTACAGGCCTGACGCCGCTCTCTCTGGTATAATATAACGCTGTCTGTGGTACAGGCCTGACGCCGCTCTCTCTGGTAGAATATAACACCGTCTGTGGTACAGGCCTGACGCCGCTCTCTCTGGTATAATATAACACCGTCTGTGGTACAGGCCTGACACCGCTCTCTCTGGTATAATATAACACTGTCTGTGGTACAGGCCTGACGCCGCTCTCTCTGGTATAATATCACGCTGTCTGTGGTACAGGCCTGACGCCGCTCTCTCTGGTAGAATATAACACTGCCTGTGGTACAGGCCTGACGCCGCTCTCTCTGGTATAATATAACACCGTCTGTGGTACAGGCCTGACGCCGCTCTCTCTGTTATAATATAACACCGTCTGTGGTACAGGCCTGACGCTGCACTCTCTGGTATAATATAACACTGTCTGTGGTACAGGCCTGACGCCGCTCTCTCTGGTATAATATAACACTGTCTGTGGTACAGGCCTGACGCCGCTCTCTCTGGTATAATATAACAATGTCTGTGGTATAATATAACACTGTCTGTGGTACAGGCCTGACAACGCTCTCTCTGGTATAATATAACACTGTCTGTGGTACAGGCCTGACGCCGCTCTCTCTGGTATAATATAACACTGCCTGTGGTACAGGCCTGACGCCGCTCTCTCTGGTATAATATAACACCGTCTGTGGTACAGGCCTGACGCCGCTCTCTCTGGTATAATATAACACCGTATGTGGTACAGGCCTGACGCCGCTCTCTCTGGTATAATATAACACTGTCTGTGGTACAGGCCCGACACCGCTCTCTCTGGTATAATATAACAATGTCTGTGGTATAATAGAACACTGTCTGTGGTACAGGCCTGACAACGCTCTCTCTGGTATAATATAACACTGTCTGTGGTACAGGCCTGACGCCGCTCTCTCTGGTATAATATAATGCTGTCTGTGGTACAGGCCTGACGCCGCTCTCTCTGGTATAATATAACACTGTCTGTGGTACAGGCCTGACGCCGCTCTCTCTGGTATAATATAACGCTGTCTGTGGTACAGGCCTGACGCCGCTCTCTCTGGTAGAATATAACACTGTCTGTGGTACAGGCCTGACGCCGCTCTCTGGTATAATATAACACTGTCTGTGGTACAGGCCTGACGCCGCTCTCTCTGGTATAATTAAACACTGTCTGTGGTACAGGCCTGACACCGCTCTCTCTGGTATAATATAACAATGTCTGTGGTATAATATAACACTGTCTGTGATACAGGCCTGACACCGCTCTCTCTGGTATAATATAACACTGTCTGTGGTACAGGCCTGACGCCGCTCTCTCTGGTATAATATAACACTGTCTGTGGTACAGGCCTGACGCCGCTCTCTCTGGTATAATATAACAATGTCTGTGGTATAATATAACACTGTCTGTGATACAGGCCTGACGCCGCTCTCTCTGGTATAATATAACACCGTCTGTGGTACAGGCCTGACGCCGCTCTCTCTGGTATAATATAACACTGTCTGTGGTACAGGCCCGACGCCGCTCTCTCTGGTATAATATAACAATGTCTGTGGTATAATAGAACACTGTCTGTGGTACAGGCCTGACAACGCTCTCTCTGGTATAATATAACACTGTCTGTGGTACAGGCCTGACGCCGCTCTCTCTGGTATAATATAACGCTGTCTGTGGTACAGGCCTGACGCCGCTCTCTCTGGTAGAATATAACACTGTCTGTGGTACAGGCCTGACGCCGCTCTCTCTGGTATAATATAACACCGTCTGTGGTACAGGCCTGACGCCGCTCTCTCTGGTAGAATATAACACTGTCTGTGGTACAGGCCTGACGCCGCTCTCTCTGGTATAATATAACACTGTCTGTGTTACAGGCCTGACGCCGCTCTCTCTTGTATAATATAACACTGTCTGTGGTACAGGCCTGACGCCGCTCTCTCTGGTATAATATAACGCTGTCTGTGGTACAGGCCTGACGCCGCTCTCTCTGGTATAATATAACGCTGTCTGTGGTACAGGCCTGACGCCGCTCTCTCTGGTATAATATAACGCTGTCTGTGGTACAGGCCTGACGCCGCTCTAATTGGTATAATATAACACTGTCTGTGGTACAGGCCTGACGCCGCTCTCTCTGGTATAATATAACACGTCTGTGGTACAGGCCTGACGCCGCTCTCTCTGGTAGAATATAACGCCGTCTGTGGTACAGGCCTGACACCGCTCTCTCTGGTATAATATAACGCTGTCTGTGGTACAGGCCTGACGCCGCTCTCTCTGGTATAATATAACGCTGTCTGTGGTACAGGCCTGACGCCGCTCTCTCTGGTATAATATAACACTGTCTGTGGTACAGGCCTGACGCGACTCTCTCTGGTATAATATAACACTGTCTGTGGTACAGGCCTGACGCCGCTCTCTCTGGTATAATTAAACACTGTCTGTGGTACAGGCCTGACACCGCTCTCTCTGGTATAATATAACAATGTCTGTGGTATAATATAACACTGTCTGTGGTACAGGCCTGACGCCGCTCTCTCTGGTATAATATAACGCTGTCTGTGGTACAGGCCTGACTCCGCTCTCTCTGGTATAATATAACACTGTCTGTGGTACAGGCCTGACGCCGCTCTCTCTGGTATAATATAACACTGTCTGTGGTACAGGCCTGACGCCGCTCTCTCTGGTATAATATAACGCTGTCTGTGGTACAGGCCTGACGCCGCTCTCTCTGGTATAATATAACGCTGTCTGTGGTACAGGCCTGACGCCGCTCTCTCTGGTATAATATAACGCTGTCTGTGGTACAGGCCTGACGCCGCTCTCTCTGGTATAATATAACGCTGTCTGTGGTACAGGCCTGACGCCGCTCTCTCTGGTATAATATAACGCTGTCTGTGGTACAGGCCTGACGCCGCTCTCTCTGGTATAATATAACACTGTCTGTGGTACAGGCCTGACGCCGCTCTCTCTGGTATAATATAACGCTGTCTGTGGTACAGGCCTGACGCCGCTCTCTCTGGTATAATATAACACTGTCTGTGGTACAGGCCTGATGCCGCTCTCTCTGGTATAATATAACACTGTCTGTGGTACAGGCCTGACGCCGCTCTCTCTGGTATAATATAACACTGTCTGTGGTACAGGCCTGACGCCGCTCTCTCTGGTATAATATAACACTGTCTGTGGTACAGGCCTGACCCCGCTCTCTCTGGTATAATATAACAATGTCTGTGGTATAATATAACACTGTCTGTGGTACAGGCCTGACGCCGCTCTCTCTGGTATAATATAACACTGTCTGTGGTACAGGCCTGACACCGCTCTCTCTGGTATAATATAACAATGTCTGTGGTATAATATAACACTGTCTGTGGTACAGGCCTGACACCACTCTCTCTTGTATAATATAACACTGTCTGTGGTACAGGCCTGACACCGCTCTCTCTGGTATAATATAACAATGTCTGTGGTATAATATAACACTGTCTGTGGTACAGGCCTGACGCCGCTCTCTCTGGTATAATATAACGCTGTCTGTGGTACAGGCCTGACGCCGCTCTCTCTGGCATAATATAACACTGTCTGTGGTACAGGCCTGACGCCGCTCTCTCTGGTATAATATAACGCTGTCTGTGGTACAGGCCTGACGCCGCTCTCTCTGGTATAATATAACGCTGTCTGTGGTACAGGCCTGACGCCGCTCTCTCTGGTATAATATAACGCTGTCTGTGGTACAGGCCTGACGCCGCTCTCTCTGGTATAATATAACACTGTCTGTGGTACAGGCCTGACGCCGCTCTGTCTGGTATAATATAACGCTGTCTGTGGTACAGGCCTGACGCCGCTCTCTCTGGTATAATATAACGCTGTCTGTGGTACAGGCCTGACGCCGCTCTCTCTGGTATAATATAACGCTGTCTGTGGTACAGGCCTGACGCCGCTCTCTCTGGTATAATATAACGCTGTCTGTGGTGTGTCATGCTGAAGTCATCTCATGGGAACACTGGCAGCCCAGGAGATCAGACAGTTATGCGACTCTTATCTCTGAGGCCATGGGACTGTTTGCCGGCTCAGATTGTAGATAAGATTGGAAGAATATTGCCCAATAAAATGTTAAATGATAAAAGAGAAAAAAAAAGGCAAATATTCCCTGGTGCCTGGAAACAATCCAATTCCTACATATTGTAGCCCGCTTGCTGCCGACGGATCTGTGGCTGGCCCGCAGTATCACCACCGTATTGCATTATGTGCATGCAGGGTGAATACAGCCTGCTTCTGCATGCAGCGCAGCACGGTTACACACAGGGACAGATAATGGCCGCAGAACGCTACACGGATACATTTTAGTTATAATCTTCTGCAGATTTCCCGGGAAGTGACACAAATTAGCGCTGCATGAATGAAGCAATAAAGGCTGCTCCATCTTCCAGAGATTCCTATGGTTTTCAGAGATCTGTCATTAAATAAACCCATTTATAATACAATTAAACACCTTACACAAAAGCAGGGATTATACGGACACCGGGGCACTTTAGCTGCGGGCAGAATAGCGCTAGATCCTATTGATGGTATAAAACGCCTGTGTGACAGGGAAGAATGAGCCCAGAGAAGATTATAAAGGACGGGATTAAGAAATCAGACAAACGGAGAGACCCACGGAGAGCAGCGTCTGGAAAATCTCCATTATCTCAGCGCTCAGGCAGAGCCGCGCCGATGCCAAGAAGCTGCACTTCAAAGCGCTTTCGGAATATCATAGTAAATCCCGGACCGTAGGAGAGCCCCCCCTGCTGATCTATAGAGCAATGCCTTATCCCCCGACCAGAGGACTGGACGCCAGGCTGCAGCTGGAACCTTCCACATCCACCGGGATCACAATCCGGGTCACTAGCCCCCTAAATTCCTCTCCGAGCACAATGCAGACTTCTCGCCCCCACCTGGCTGCAGCCCCCCACCCTACGGTAACCCCATGGCTGCCGCTGGGAGATGGGAACAACAGAGATGTGGGACTACAGCCACAATAAGGACAGCCTGAGGAGCTACGGTGCCAGATGCCAAAATGGCAACCGCGTCTCTGGGCACAGAGCGGAACAGGACCAGATTAGGCATCAGGAGAACCGGAGGACAGGTTATACCCATCTATCATCAGAGTGCAAGCTCTTGGGTTTGTGCTGGGATAGTAGCAGCCAACGGACACTCACCCATGCACACGGTATCTTGGTGCGCGGTGCAGTTCTTGATTTTCACCTCGTTCTCATTGCACTCGGCGCGGCAGGCCAGGCAGGGGGACACGCTGCTCTTCACCTCCGAGTAGAACCCCTTGGGACACTCCTCACACTTTGTGTTCTCAGTGCGGGTGCAGGCCGCCTGGGCACCAGAGCCTTTGGGGCATACCTGGCAGGGAAGGCACGTGCCGTTCTTTAAGTGCAGGTAATACCCATCGGGACAGCGGCAGGTGGTGTCCTGTTTGCTGGTGCAGGCGGATTCCACAGACTGCATGGCACCCCGGCAGCTGGAGCAAGGTTGGCACTGGTCAGTGGCGCTATGGATGGCAGAGAAGGTGGAATCTGTGGGAATAACAGGAAGGGATCAGCCAGATACACAAATGTTCTACAAAACACATCTATGCCCAGACAATAAATGCAGGGTATAGTCACCTCTGCTCCGGCCGTAACGCAATCACTAACATCGCCACTGACCCAGGGATAGGTCATCACTAACATTGCCACTGACCCAGGGATAGGTCATCACTAACATTGCCACTGACCCAGGGATAGGTCATCACTAACATCAGACCCAGGGATAGGCCATTACTAACATCCCCACTGACCCAGGGATAGGCCATCACTAACATCCCCACCCCACTCAGGGATAGGCCATCACTAACATCAGACCCAGGGATAGGCCATCACTAACATTGCCACTGACCCAGGGATAGGTCATCACTAACATCAGACCCAGGGATAGGCCATTACTAACATCCCCACCGACCCAGGGATAGGCCATCACTAACATCCCCACCCCACTCAGGGATAGGCCATCACTAACATCAGACCCAGGGATAGGCCATCACTAACATCAGACCCAGGGATAGGCCATCACTACCATCGCCACCCCACCCAGGGATAGGCCATCACTACCATCGCCACCCCACCAAGGGATAGGCCATCACTACCATCGCCACCCCACCCAGGGATAGGCCATCACTACCATCGCCACCCCACCCAGGGATAGGCCATCACTACCATCGCCACCCCACCCAGGGATAGGCCATCACTACCCCACCCAGGGATAGGCCATCACTACCATCGCCACCCCACCCAGGGATAGGCCATCACTACCATCGCCACCCCACCCAGGGATAGGCCATCACTACCATCGCCACCCCACCCAGGGATAGGCCATCACTACCATCGCCACCACACCCAGGGATAGGCCATCACTACCATCGCCACCCCACCCAGGGATAGGCCATCACTACCATCGCCACCCCACCCAGGGATAGGCCATCACTACCATCGCCACCCCACCCAGGGATAGGCCATCACTACCATCGCCACCCCAC